>NC_138680.1:1486915-1785508 GCF_964273445.1 Streptopelia decaocto
CCCCGGTTTGCAATGCAGGGTGGCAATGTCCCCGCCGGGGGGGCTGGGAGGGGACCGTGCCCTGTCCCATGGGGACGCTGGCGGTGAAATGGGGCCCAGCCCCGCGGGGGCGGCCGGGCTGGGACAGCAAACGCCGTAGGGCTGGGCGAGAGGCGAGGAGAGGCCCCAGGCCCTTCTGCTGCGCCCACGCGCTTCCCTCTCCCTTCTGTCTTCCCAGGTGGGTCCTTTGCCCTCCCCAGCCCCATCCCTTCCTGCCTGACCCTGTCCCCTCCTCCCCAACCCTGTCCCCTTCCTCCCCATCCCCTTCTTGTTCCCCATCTTCCTCTTCTTCCTCTCCTTCCCCATCCCCTTTCTCCCCCTTTCTCCCCATCCCATCCTTCCCCTTCCTCAGTTCCCCATCCCCTTCTCCTTCCCTTTCCCCTTCCCCATCTTCCCCATACCTTTTTTCCCCTTCTTTCCTTTTTCTCCTTCTTCCCCTTCTTTCCTTTTTCTCCTTCTTCCCCTTCTTTCCCTTCTTCCCCTTCTTCCCCTTCCTCCTCTTTTTCCTTTTCTTTCCCTTCTTCCCCTTTTTCCTTTTCTTCCCCTTCTTCCTCTTCTTCCTTTTCTTCCCCTTGTTCCTCTTCCTCCCGTTCCTCTACCTCTTCCCCTTCTTCTCCCTTACCTTCCTCCCTATCTCATTCTTCCCCTTCTTCCTATTCCCTTTCTTCCCCTTCCCCTTCCCCTCCTTCCTTCCCCTCCCCACCAAGCCGCTTTCCCCACCACCTGGCGATTTGGCTTTGCCCAGCCAGCTCTGGCGCCAATCTGGTAGCCTAGCGCCGGCACGAGAGGAGCCAGCTGTGTTGGAGGAAAAAAAAACCACTCCAAGAAACAAAAATAGCACCGCAGTTCTTTTTTTTTTCCTTTTTTTTCCCCTCCGTCTTTTCCCTTTCGAGAGCTCGGCTCCTTCCCTGCCCGGCCGGAGCCGGCAGCGTGCCGCGGCTCCACGCCGTGCCAAGCCTTTCCCCCTTGCCCGCGCCAACTGGCGGCTCCTGGCTCGGCTCGGTGCCGGAGTGGGAACGCGCGCCGTGGTTTGGCTGCGGCGATTTGGTTCCCAGATGCTGTTCCAGTGGGAGCATCCGCTGGGATGTCGCTCACCCAGATCCAGTGCTGAGCATCCCTGCTCCAAATATCCCACCCCTGCTCCAAATATCCCAACCCTGAGCATCCCTGCTCCAAATATCCCAACCCTGAGCATCCCTGCTCCGAATATCCCGACCCTGAGCATCCCTGCTCCGAACATCCTGACCCAGAGTATCCCTTCCCTTGAGCATCTTTGCTCCAAACATCCTGATCCTGAGTTATCCCTTCCATGAGTATCCTACTTTGAACATCCTGACCCTGAGTATCCCTTCCCTTTGTATCCCTGCTCTGAACATCCCAACCCTGAGCATCTCCTTCCTGAGCACTCCCACCCTAAGAACCCCTTCCCAGCACATTCCTGCCTGGAACATCCCTGCTGGGTCCCATCCAAAAGGGAAAAACCCTTTTCCTGAAGGAAATGAGGATGGATGGAGATGGGAACAAGTTTTTTTCCACTTGGAAAAAAATATCCCTCGTTGCTCTTGGAAGCTCTCGGTGCTGGTGGGATGCCGGTGTGGTAGGCATGAGCAGGATTATGTTGCATTCAACTGGCTTGTTGTACCTGGTGAGAAGAAAAAGGGGGTGAAATAATTGCCCCGGTGTTCTCTGGAGAGGAGTTACGGCTATGGGAGTCCCCAAAATCGCTCCCGGGGCTCATGTAAAGTGGAACTGGGCTTCCCGTGGCGTAAATCAGCTCAGCAACCTCGGCATCGCCGCGATCCCGGCTTTTCTCCGGGCTAAATGAGGACAGGAGCGAGCAGCTCAGACCCAGCGCCGGGGTCAGCCGGGGCCATGGAAACAGCTTGGAAAACAGGGCGGGAGAGGCAGCGGCGGCGCCGGGAGCAGCGGGGCCGGGAGCCGGCGCGGTGGGTACCCCGGCCGGGGGGACCCGGAGGCTGTCGCGGGGCTGGCTCAGTACTCGGCCTTCCCAGATTTCCTTAATTTTCCATTTTTTTGGGAAGCCGAGTGTGGATTTGGGGCATTCACGCTGTTCGGTTCTTCTCCGGCGTCCTCCCAGCCGGTACCTGGTGACGGTGGTTTGGGAGCAGGAGGGTTTTTTCCATCTCTTGGCATCCGGTGAGGTGATACCCCCTGAAAGCATCAGTCCCCAGGACGGGGGGTTTTTTTCCATCTCTCATTGTCTGGTGAAGCGATACCCCCGAGAGCATCAATCCTTGGGGCAGGGGGTGTTTTCCATCTCTCAGTGTCCGGCGAAGCGATAACCCCCGACAGCATCGATCCCCGGGTGCGCGTGATTTCAGCAGCAAAGCCCTTGGGTGATTTATTATTGTAGGGTCTCCCGCCTTGAGGGATGCTCAGTGCTGGAGGATCCCCGGGAAGGGGGGGACGTTGCCAGAGGAGGAAAACCACAAGCGGCGTTGCCGGGGCTGGCCGGGCTCCACCGGCGCGGTGCGGGGCCGCCAGCCAAGCTGCCTCTTGGCCGGCCCGGCTGGCAGCGGCGCCGCTGACCTCCCGAACACCCCGCCGTGCCCTCGCCGCAGCCCCGGCTCCCCCCTGATGGCACCAGGAAGGGCTCCGGCATCCAACCTTCCCCCCCGCGCTCAAATTTCATACATTTAATACAATTCGAGCGGGTTTCTCTTGCAGCGGGATGACACCAAGCGGCTTCCGAGCTGCTCCGCGTGTGGCGAGTTGCTCCGTTCTCTGCGGCTGAGCCCGTCGAGGGTTTTAAACCCCCCCAAAATGTTGATACGGGGGGATTTTCGGGGTGTTTTTGGAGGATGAGGGATGTAAAACCTGTTCCCTTGTTGGCTTTGGGGCGTTTAGTTCATTTTGGTTACAGGTTGAAAATAATAATTTGAAATATAGATGTATAGACTGTAGGATATACAGATTTTTGGACGTGCAGGGTTGTTGGATGTATAGGTCACTGGTTATATAGGGTTGCTGGATATACAGGACTTGGGTATTTAGGGTTGCTGGATGTATAGATCTGCTGGATTTATGAGGTTGCAGGATATATAAGTTGCTCGATGTAACGAGTTTGTGGGTATATAGGGTTACTGGATATAAAATGTTGCCAATTATATAGATTGCTGATTATATAGGGCTGCTGGGTATATAGGCTACTGACCATATAGGGTTGTTGGATGTATAGGTTGCTGGATATATGCAACTGCAGAATATATAAATTGCTGGATATAATGACTTAATGGATATATGGGGTTGCTGGATAGATAGAGTTACTGGAAATGCAAGTGACTGGATGTATAAAATTGCTGATTATATAGGGTTTCTGGACATATAAGGCTGCTGGATCTATAAGACTGCCAATTATATCGGGTTGCTGGATATATAGGGCTGCTGGATCTGTAAAATGGCTGATTATATAGGGTTGCTGATTATATATACGGCTGCTGGATGCATAAGATTGCCGATTATATAGGGCTGCTGGATATATAGGACTGCTGGATGTAAAAAACTATTGATGATGTAGGCTGCTGGATTATATAGGGTTGCTGATTGTATAGGGTTGCTGATTATACATAAGGCTGCTGGATGTATAAAATTGTTGATGATCTGGATGTATAGGGCAGTTGAATATCGAAGCTTGCTGGATATACAGGCTTGTTGATTATATAGGATTGCTGGACATGTCAGCTTGCTGTACATGCAGCTTGCTGGATATACGGGTCACTGTATCTATAGGGCAGCAGGACCTATAGGACGCACAACCGGTGGGGGCTGCGCTTCCCAGCAGAGGCACCGGGGTCCCCCCCGTGTCGTCGAGGCGCCTTTGGGGGCCCCTCCAGCGCTGCGGGGCCGGCGTGGGGCCCCCGCCGTCCGTCCGTCCGTCCCTACGTGCGCGCGGCGCTGGGGCTAATGGCTCCTCCAGCTGGTTTTGCAGGGGGCGGGGAGGGCCGGGGCGGCTGAGGCTGGAACAACTCGTTTCATCCTTCCTTCGCTCCCGCCGTCGCCTCCGGCTTCACCTCCCGCCCCGCACACGTAAGTGCCACCCGGCCAGCGCCGAACCCGGCACCGGCGGCCCCACCGGGGCTCCCCCCGGCGCTCGCCGCGCCACGAACGGCTCCGCGCTCTTCCCAGCGCAGGCTGGAAACCCTCCAAGCCGGGCTCTGCCTGTGCGGTTAGCTTGGTTTTTTTAGGTTGTTTTAGGGGTTTTTTTTTTGCCTCCCTTCCTTCTTTTTAAGGCATTTAAAACAGGGGGAAAAAAATAAAAACAAAAAGAGGAAAACCAGATTAAAAAAACCCAAATGTTTTAATCCTCATGGGGATTTTTTTTCCCTTTTTATAAAGGATACAAAAGGGACGTGCAGGAGCCGATTTAACCCACACTTGGTTTTCTCTTTATTTTCATGTATTTCCCTCCCCCCCTTCCCCAGCTTTTATTCTTTCCCGGGGTCAATGGAAGGAGGTTTGGGCAGACAGCGCTTTTTGGGGGGGAAAATGGGGGTTTGGTGCCCTCGGCGGCGATGAAATGATTTCTGGGGGTGCTGCCGGAGTCGGGATTGGGAATTGAATTTTGGGGAGAAGCTGCAGGGTCTTTCCATCCCCCAGCCCGCGGGGCTGGGAACAAAAGGAGCTGGATGAGAGAGCCAGGAAAAAAATAATCCTATTTTATATATATATTTCTTTTTATTTTTTCTTCCCCCCGCTGATTTGGGGAAGGTTGTAGCTCTTGGATTAACCCTTTAGTGGCGGGGAGTTCTCACTCCTGCTTGTGTTAATACAGTGAATTATTTTCCTGCATCCCCCGCCTGGGTCAATAACCTGGTTTATGGAACAGAGCAGCCCAGAGGGTCCCCCAAGCTGATTTTTGGGGCTTCCCCAGCAGATTTCCCCCCTCCCAATAAACCCTTGGGGCCTGTGTTTGCTCCCCACCCAAAGCAAAACAGGTTTGGTGTCATTTCTCCAGGCTGGTGTCACTGGGACGTTTTGGGGGACGAGTGTGTCCCCCTGAGGGCTTGGGGGGGCTCAGGGCGGGTTTTTTTGGCTGGGGAGGGTGGTGATGGCTGAGGAAGGACGGGCGAGGCTGTTTGTCCCCGGGTGTGCGGAGGAGCGCGGGGGCGGCGCGTTGTCCCCACCCTGCCCAGGTTGCCGTTTCGCACGGCACAAACCGGCACGAACGGCACAAAACTTGCTCCCCAGACCGGAGGGACCAGTCCCGGCGCTGGCGGCTCCATCACTCGGCTCTGGGGTGCTGCCAAGGGACCGAATCCCCTGTAAAGCCGCAGCAGCATCGGGGTGAACCCTGTGCCGGGGTCGTGGTGATTTGCACCGGTGCTGGGTGTTTTCACCCCTGGGAAAGGGGGATTTTTGGGATATAATCACACCAGGAGCGGTTCCTCCACGGTTTTGCTGCAGTCAGCAACGTGCTTATCACCGGCGTAGAAACCGGTACTGCCAGAGCACTAAAATCCCCGCTGCCGAGGGGGGAGAGCACAGAAAGACCCCCCCATCCCCGGCAAAACTCCTTGGAGGGTCTTAACCAGGTGTATGAGGCCAGACGCCGGGGTGATGGGCTCTGGGTGCCACCACCTCATGTCGGCACTAATGGTTTTGGTGCTTCTTTGGCCCGCGGCCGGTTTTCTGGACGCCGTTGCTGTCACTTGACGTTGCCGGGAGTCCTGGCCGGCCGTGTTGATACAGACGCCGGGTTATTTGAGGTGAGAGCGTTCCCGCGCCGCCCCTGGCACCGGCGTAGCCAACTCGGCGGCTTCCTGCCGTGCCGCGGTCCCCGCTCCGCCGCCTGCTCCGCGCTGGGATGTTTGTTTTGGGCACAGGTCCAACAAAAACCCCCTTTTTTCTCCCTGTGCCGCTTCCTTCGCCAGTGCAAACCGGTGCCAGGGGCGCTCTCCCCGTCTCAATGGAAATCCCGAACCGTCCTGTGATATTTCAAAAGCAGGTGGCAGGGTGGGGACGTGGGCGGCGCGGTGGAAACCGGTCGCCTTTCGAGCCGAGCTGCTCCTTACGCAGCCGGCGAAACCCGCCTGGTTTTGCCAGCGGCGATTATTACTTTTCTTTTCGCATGTTTCATCTACATCTTCATCACCTGGGTCAGCAAAAGAGATGGGGAAAGGGGAAAATAAAAAAGAAAGAGGGGGAAAATAGGGCGGGGGACGATGGCACGTGGCCGGGGATGCTCATGTCTCTCCTCTCTCTCCCAGCAGACAGGTTCGGCGGGCGACCCGGGAAAATAGGGCGGGGGACGATGGCACGTGGCCGGGGATGCTCATGTCTCTCCTCTCTCTCCCAGCAGACAGGTTCGGCGGGCGACCCGGTTGATGGACCCAGCAGAAGCCAAATGGAAGAAGGGCCAATTAATTATGTCGAAGAAAGGCGGCTGAACGAGGGCGGCGGGCTCAGCCTGGCGAATGGGGGCCGGCCGGAGGCGGGGGGCACGGCGCTGATGGAGCCGAGCGGCTGGTCGCCGGGCCAGCCGCCCGCCGCCGGCAAAGCCCACTTGGAAGACGTCAGGAACCTGGTGGCCTTTTCGGCGGTGGCCGAAGCCGTTTCCTCCTACCGGGTGCCGCTGTCGGGTTCGCCGTCGCTGCTGTACGAGAAGTTCGACTCGGAGATGAGCCGGGGCGGGCTGAGCACGGCGGACGGCGTGCCGCGGGGAGAGGACCTGCACGCCCTCAAGGCCGCCCTGGCTTTGGCCAAGCATGGCGTGAAGCCCCCCAACTGCAACTGCGATGGTCCCGAGTGCCCCGACTACCTGGAATGGCTGGAGCAGAAGATCAAGACGGCTCTCGGCGAAGAGCTGGCGTCGCCACGGCCCCGCGTTGCCGCTGACCCCCCGCCACCCCCCCAGGAAGGTGCTATCGACCCCCAGCTGGTGCCTGAGACCGTCGAACCGTGCCCGCCCGACGGTCTCCCCTTTTCCCAAAGCGCGTTGACCATCGCCAAGGAGAAGAACATCAGCCTGCAGACCGCCATAGCCATCGAAGCCCTCACGCAGCTCTCGGCCGCGCTCCCCCAGCCTGCCGGCAACGGCCACCCCCCGCCACCGCCGCCCCCGCCGCCCCCCGCCACCCCATTCGGCCCCGTCGCCCCGCCGGGGCCCGCATGGCAGCGAGGGGACGAGCCCCGTTACCCGCCGGAGCCAGGAGCAGCGCCGGAGCCGTTTTTTGGCACAGCACCCCCCCGGGGGGGCTTTGCGGCGCCATGGGGGCTGGAAGCCGAGGGGGCGGCGGGGGCGGGGGACCCCATGGCCGAGCTGGAGCAGCTGCTGGGAAACACTGACGACTACATCAAGGCGGCTTTCAAGAGACCCGAAGCAACGGCCGGTAAAGTGATGGTGCCTAAAACAGAGCCCCCCGAACGAGCACCCAGTAAGGATGTGCCGAGCAGCCCCCGTTTGCCGCCGGTGCCGCCGGAGCCTGACCTGCATAAGAAGACACAGCTGGTCCTGCAGCAGCATCTCCACCACAAACGCAGCCTCTTCCTCGAGCAAAGCCTGGCCGCAACGGCGGCGGCGGCACCGGATCGGCCGAGCGACTGGTGGGCTCCCAGTGCCCCGGCTGTGCCCCCCAAGCCCTTCGAAAAGCAGGCCAAAGAGAAGAAGAAGAAAACGCCGCCCGAAAAGCCCCCCCCGGCCAAACCGCTCCGCAAACAAGTGCAGATCAAGAAAGCCAAGCAGAAGGACTCGCAGCCGCTCTTCCCCCCGCTCTGGCAGATCAGCCTGGAGGGGTTTCGGGCGCCCGCCGAACCCCCCGCCGAAGAGATGCAAACTGAACCGCCCCCCGCCTGCCCCCCGCCGCCTCTTGCACTACCCCCGCCCGCCGCTTGCCCCCCGCCGCCAAACCCCCTGGATGGCGGCCCCACAGCTCCTGACTCTCAGGAAAGGGGTGCCCCCGGGGGGGGCCCCCAAATTCACCCAGCACCGGCAGGCTCAACCGGCTCCGAGGAAACACCGGCCGCCCCCCCGCCGGCCACCCCGACCCCCATCGTGGTGGATGACAAGCTGGAAGAGCTCATCCGGCAATTCGAAGCTGAATTCGGGGAGAATTTCAACCTGCAGCCCCCCGAGACGCCCGCCCCGCTCCCCGCCGGGGCTGCCGAGGTGCCGGGGGGGTCGGCACCCGCCCCGCAAGTGCCCCCCACCGCCGCTGTGCCGGCTTCCAGCAGCGCTCCCCAAGCCGGCCCTAAAAGCTTTTCGTTCTCACCGGGGAAGGGTCCAGAGCCCCCCTTCACCGCCCGGTCCCCAAAACAGATCAAAATCGAGTCTTCTGGTGCTATCACTGTGGTGTCCACCACGTGTTTTTACTCCGAGGAAAGCCAAAACCCGGACGCGGACGACGCCGACGGGACCCCCACCAAGGACGAGGTGCCGCTGACGCCCACCCTGAGCGGCTTCTTGGAATCGCCGCTGAAATACCTGGACACGCCGACCAAAAGCCTCCTGGACACCCCGGCCAAGCGGGCGCAAGCGGAGTTTCCCACCTGCGACTGTGTGGGTGAGTGAGCGGCCGTGCCGGGGGGTTTCCCAGGGTGTCATTGCCAGGAGGTGGCTTTGCCAGGGTGGGATTGTCCTGGGTAAATAGCGGAGTGATGCCATGGTGCTGGCAAAACACTCGCTTTTTGGGGGGATTTGGCTCTTGCATGGTGAAACCCCGATGCTGCAGAAGCTTTCTGCTTCTCTCCTCCTGCTTCTCTCCTCCTGCTTCTCTCCTCCTGCTTCTCTCCTCCTGCTTCTCTCCTCCTGCTTCTCCTCCTGCTTCTCCTCCTGCTTCTCCTCCTCCTTCTCCTCCTCCTTCTCCTCCTCCTTCTCCTCCTTCTTCTTCTCCTCCTTCTCCTCCTTCTCCTCCTCTCCTCCTTCTCCTCCTTCTCCTCCTTCTCCTCCTTCTCCTCCTTCTCCTCCTTCTCCTCCTTCTCCTCCTTCTCCTCCTTCTCCTCCTTCTCCTCCTCTCCTCCTCCTTCTCTCCTCCTCCTCCTCCTTCTCCTCCTTTTCTCCCCCTTTCCTCCTCTCCTTCTTCTCCTTCTTCTCCTTCTTCTCCTTCTTCTTCTCCTCCTTCTTCTCCTTCTTCTCCTCCTTCTCCTCCTTCTCCTCCTTCTCCTCCTTCTCCTCCTTCTCCTCCTTCTCCTCCTTCTCCTCCTTTTCTCCCCCTTTCCTCCTCTCCTCCTTCTCTCCTGCTCTCCTTCTCCTCCTCCTCTCCTTCTTCTCCTTCTTCTCCTTCTTCTCCTTCTTCTCCTTCTTCTCCTTCTTCTCCTTCTTCTCCTTCTTCTCCTCCTTCTCCTCCTTCTCCTCCTTCTCCTCCTTCTCCTTCTCCTTCTTCTCCTTCTTCTCCTTCTTCTCCTTCTTCTCCTTCTTCTCCTTCTTCTCCTCCTTCTCCTCCTTCTCCTCCTTCTCCTCCTTCTCCTCCTTCTCCTCCTTCTCCTCCTTCTCCTCCTTCTCCTCCTTCTCCTCCTTCTCCTCCTTCTCCTCCTTCTCCTCCTTCTCCTCCTTCTCCTCCTTCTCTCCTCCTTCTCCTCCTTTTCTCCTCCTTTCCTCCTCTCCTCCTTCTCTCCTGCTCTCCTTCTCCTCCTCCTCTCCTTCTCCTCCTCCTCTCCTCCTCCTCCTTCTCCCCCTTTTCTCCTTCTCTCCTCCTTCTCCTCTTCTCTCCTTCTCTCCTTCTCCTCTTCTTCTTCTTTTCTTTTGGTTACTCAAACTTTGACTCGGTGTACGGGCTTATGCCTGGAACTGTATTTACTGCTGGGATGTTGGGTTGTTCAGTGCCCAGTCCCATCAGGATGCAATGAAAAAGCACCAAACTCTTGGATTTGGTGGTTTTTTTTGGTGTGTTTTTTGGGGTTTTTTTTGGCATTTGTTAGACTTTACAGCAAGTGCTGGAGATTTCCCACCTAGTCCCCACAGTCCGACTCCATCTGAGTGTGCGGGAGCTGGATCTTCCCTCCCCAATATTTAAACCGGAGTCGTGTTCTCCCCTTGGAGGAACAGGGTGAGGATTTGGGGCATCCAGCTGAAAAAATGGACCCCCCCACCACAGGGAGATGTGGCCTCAGGCCAAGTGCAAGCTGCACTTTATTAACGGGCCTTACGATTATTAATTTACTTGCTTGTAAATGGCAGCAGTAATTAGCCCAAACGACACCAAGTGAATGAAGGGCTTTTCTGGAGCCACTCGGACCTATCTCGGAGTTTTGCAGGAAAAGATTCGGGTTGTTTTTTTTCTTTTGCAATATAATTTAGGAGCTGGGAGAGGGGGGATCTCCCCCATCACCTCTCTCCATTTTCTCAAGGCAAAGCTGTGAGAAAAGCAATTAAGTCGGAGTCGGGGCTCGGTGCTTTATTAGGTGCCTGCGCTGTTAGACGCTGTAATAAAATCAGCCTTCGCTGGTGTACCGTATTGATCTCGGTCTGGCCAGCTGCAGCCCAGCTGAGCCCGGCTTTTCTCCTCGCCCTGGCGCCCGGCCAGTTCGACATGACGGGAATGAAAATCAGGGCCAGGAGAGCAGAGAGCGGCGCGGTGGGCCGGAGCTCCTTCGCTTCCCGCGCCGGAACCTTCAAACCCTTAAAAGCCACAAGGGATTTGCTGCTGCTGGGGCAGTGTTGTTTGCAGGGATGTAGCCCAGAATCCTTCTTCTGTAGCTCAGCATCCTCCTCCCGTAGCTCAGCATCCTTCTGTAGCCCAACATCCTCCTCCAGTAGCCCAGCATCCTCCTCTTGTAGCCCAGCATCCTCCTCTGGTAGCCCAGCATCCTCCTCTTGTAGCCCAGCATCCTCCTCGTGTAGCCCAGCATCCTCCTCGTGTAGCCCAGCATCATCCTCCTATAGCCCAGCATCATCCTCCTGTAGCCCAGCATCATCCTCCTATAGCCCAGTATCCTTCTCTGGTAGTCCAGCATCCTCCTCCCATAGCTCAGCATCCTTCTGTAGCCCAGCATCCTTCTCTGGTAGCCCAGCATCCTACTCTGGTAGCCCAGCATCCTTCCACAGAAGGATGAGAGGTTTTTGGGTCCCCAAAGGGTGCAGGTCTGAGCACCCTTGTTCCCCAACAGCATTTTAGCGCTGGCATCAGAAAATGAAGGAGCTGCTGGGCTGTTTAACGAACCCCTAATTGCCTTTTCCCTTCCCTCATGCTCTTAGATGGGTTCTCTGTCAAGGAACCTTTGATTTTTTTGGTGCAAAAGCGCTCAGTTTAAGGGAACTTGGGGGCTTGGCATCCTTCAGGGCAGCTGGTGGAGATGCCAACCCCAAAATGTCTGTTTCTGCAGAGCAAATTGTGGAGAAGGATGAGGGGCCGTACTACACCCACCTGGGCTCGGGGCCCACCGTGGCGTCCATCAGGGAGCTCATGGAGGAGCGGTAAGGGCCTTGCCCCGTCCTGGGGGGCCAGGGGGGTTCTGAGGGTTCTGTGAGGGCAGGTGGGGGCTGATGAGGGGGAGTGGGGGGCCCATGGGGTCCTGGGAGGGTGAGGGGGGGTGGCATGAGGGCAAGTAGGGTCCTGTAAGGGGGAGTGGAGGCGTGTGAGTGGGGACTTGTAAGGGTGAGTGGGGACTCATGAAGGTGAGTAGAGGCCTTTGCGAGTGAGTGGGTGCTCATGGGGGTGAGTGGGTGCTCATGGGGGTGAGTGGGGGCTCATAAGGGCGAGTGGGGTTTGTAAGAGTTCATGGGGGCTCATGAAAGTGAGTGGGGGCTCATGAGGGCAAAGGGGATCCCATAAGGGCTACTGGGGAGTCTGTGAGGAAGAACTGGGGTTTGTGAGGGCGAGAGGGAGCCCATGGGGTCTTGTGAAGGCGAGTGAGGTCCTGTGAATGTGGATGGGGTCCCATGAGGGTGGATGGTGTCCCCTGAGGACGAGTGGGGGTCCTGAAGGCAAGTGTGCGCTCCTGAAGGGTCCAGTGAGGGTGAGTGGGCTCCTGTGAGGAAACCGGGGGCTCCTGAGGGACCCACGAGGGCAAGCAGGGGATTCGTGAGCGTGGGGAGGAGCGAGTGGGGCTGACACCCATCCACCGGCAGGTATGGTGAGAAGGGCAAGGCCATCCGCATCGAGAAGGTCATCTACACTGGGAAGGAGGGGAAGAGCTCCCGGGGCTGCCCCATCGCCAAGTGGGTGAGTGTGCCCTGGCTCTTGTTCCCCCTCAGAGCCCTCCCCAAGGTAACGCTCCTGCTTGTCCCGTCCCTGCCTGGGGACGAGGACGTTCCGCCGTGGCCACAGCGGGCAGGATGCTCAGTCTGTGGCTGGCAGGGAGGAAACGAGAGCGGCAGCCACCCCCGGGGAAACTCCGTGGGGTTTCCCATCCGCAGCACTCGCCAAACAGCACGTCCGTGCCTGCACCCCCTGCGTTGGTCACATCCTCTCCCCAGCATCCCAAAACTCATGGGGGCGAATACAATACAGCTCTGCCCCCCCAAATCCCCAGGGGGTGCTGTGAAAGGCAGCCAGTGCCCACTTTTGGGGTCATCCCCATCCCATTGGAGTGGTCTGATGTGGCCCTGCTGTCTTCCAGGTGATCCGCAGACACAACCAAGAGGAGAAGCTGCTGTGCCTGGTGCGGCACCGGGCCGGCCACCACTGCCAGAACGCCGTCATCATCATCCTCATCCTGGCCTGGGAGGGCATCCCCCGCACGCTGGGCGACACGCTCTACCAGGAGCTCACCGACACCCTCACCAAGTACGGCAACCCCACCAGCCGCCGCTGCGGCTTGAACGACGAGTAAGTCCCACCGCGCCGCCGGTCTGGTTCGGGGAGACGGGGTGGGAAGGGATGCGGGGATTCCTCCCTGTTTTTGGAGCTGCCACCACCATGGTGGCCGCTGATGTTCCTCTGTGGAGTCAAGTTGTGCCAGGGAAGGATCAGACTGTATATTAAGAAATACTTCTTGCTGGAAAGGGTTGTGAAGCAGTGGAACAGGCTGCCCAGGGCGGTGGTGGAGTCACCATCCCTGGAGGGTTGAACAGACAGAGATGAGGTTCTCAGGGACATGGGGCAGTGCCAGGGGTGCGTTATGGTTGGACTCAATGATCTCGAGGGGCTTTTCCAACCCAAATGGTTCTGTCCCTCCCACAGCCGGACCTGTGCGTGCCAAGGCAAGGACCCCAACACGTGCGGCGCTTCCTTCTCCTTCGGCTGCTCATGGAGCATGTATTTTAACGGCTGCAAATACGCCCGGAGCAAAACTCCCCGCAAGTTCAGGCTCGTGGGGGACAATCCCAAAGAGGTGGGTGACGCAGGCAGAGTGGGGAAAACAGGATTCCTTGTGGGATTTTTGCTGATTTAGGGAGGCGGGACAAAGCAAGCCAGCCTGGTGAAACCAGGGGGTGTAGATGTCCCAGAGACAGGATTTTTGATGTGACAGAAAGTGCTGGTATGGGGTGGCATGAATGGGGACTCTTGAAACAGCAGGGATGATACCAGAGGGCTTGTGGGTTGAGCAAACAAAAGCACAACAGGTGCTGAGGCTGGAGGCTGAATGGCCAAAACCTCACCAGGAATTTAAACCACATGCTTTGCATGACGAGGGACATCGCGGGAAGGGTCGGGTGGCACGTGGCGTGTGGGGGCTCTGTCCCCAGTTGTGTCCCTGCTGCTGAGAGCCCTGGGTGACATTCCTCCTTTTTTTTTCCTACCACAGGAGGAGCTGCTCCGGAAAAGCTTTCAGGACTTGGCCACCGAGGTTGCTCCGCTTTACAAGAGGCTGGCACCACAAGCCTACCAAAACCAGGTACCGGCCACCCGCTCGTCCCCTGTGCACCACGGCCGCCCGGCGGCACTCAGAAGGGCACAGGGTGGCAGCGTGTAAGAGATTTCGGTTAAGCGGAGCCTTCTGCTCCTTCCGCCAGGTTACCAACGAGGATGTGGCCATAGACTGCCGGCTGGGCTTGAAGGAGGGGAGGCCGTTCTCGG
Organism: Streptopelia decaocto; assembly: GCF_964273445.1. Classification (NCBI taxonomy): domain Eukaryota; kingdom Metazoa; phylum Chordata; class Aves; order Columbiformes; family Columbidae; genus Streptopelia; species Streptopelia decaocto. Next base: position 1,500,868 of record NC_138680.1, read on the forward strand.
GAGTGACGGCGTGCATGGACTTCTGCGCTCACGCTCACAAAGATCAGCATAACCTCTACAACGGCTGCACGGTGGTAAGCAGGCGGCTGGCGGGGCTTTCGGGGTGCTCCCCTCCACGTTTTGGTCCTCTCTTTCCCCAACCATGACTCCAGTGGCTGATCCTCGGTGTTTGCCCACCTCACATGAAACCGTTCACATCTGAAGCCACCCCAGCTAGATGAAAACACGGTGCTAACAGTCACCATGTGTTCACGTGTTTGCTTTTGTCTGACCTAAACCCTGCGGGAGGTTTCTAAATGTTGGCTGTGGGCTGGTGGGGATGGCAGGCTGGTTTGGGTGGAGAATAATACAATAATAACATCGATTTGGGGAATAAGGAGGTTTCGCCCCTTTCCTGCCTGTGCCGCATCCGGCAGCGCCCCCTGACCCCCCTGCGCTCCCCCAGGTCTGCACGCTGACCAAGGAAGACAATCGCGTGGTGGGGAAGATCCCTGAAGATGAGCAGCTGCACGTCCTCCCCCTCTACAAGATGTCCAGCACGGACGAGTTCGGCAGCGAGGAGAACCAAAACGCCAAGGTGGGCAGCGGGGCCATCCAGGTGCTCACGTCCTTCCCCCGCGAGGTCCGCAAGCTGCCCGAGCCCGCCAAGTCCTGCCGGCAGAGGCAGCTGGAAGCCAGGAAAGCCGCCGCGGAGAAGAAGAAGCTGCAGAAAGAGAAGCTGATGACGCCGGAGAAGATCAAGCAGGAAGCGCTCGAGTTCCCCACGCTCCAGCAAAACGCAGGTAACGGGGGCAGAGCCGAGGTCCTGCCGCCCCGAGGCGCCTGGGAAGTGTGCAAGGGGACAGGGATGTGGTTGGGGGACTTTCTCGGGCTGGTGGCGTCGAGCGCTCGGCGTGTCAGGTTGCGGATGGCATTTCTGTGATGCTTGTTTTTTAACTGGTGCAGTGGGGAGCTCTCGCTGCCGCCTGGAGCGCAGGTGCGAATTGGTGCCGGTGGCCCAGGTGATGCTGAGCTGGGATTTTCAAGTCCCAGGATGGACCTGGAAGTTTTGAGTCCCAGGACAGACCTGGGATTTTTGAGTCCCAGGGTGGACCTGGGATTTTTGAGTCTCAGAATGAACCTGGAATTTTTGAGTCCCAGGACAGATCTGGGATTTTTGAGTCTCAGGACAGACCTGGAAGTTTTGAGTCTCAGAATGGACCTTGGATTTTCGAGTCCCAGGGCAGACGTAGGATTTTTGAGTCCCAAGACGGACCTGGGATTTTTGAGTCCATCTGAGTTTTTGGGGTCCTGGCTCCTTGCCGACAGGTTCCTTGGCCAGCAGGTCACGGGGTGTGTGTGCTGTGCCCGCAGGTGTGGCGTTGAAAAGCGGGCTGCCCCCGCAGCCGCTGAAACCTTCCATCAAGGTGGAGCCGCAGAGCCATTACAACGCCTTCAAGTACAACGGCAACGCCGTGGTGGAGAGCTACTCGGTGCTGGGGAGCTGCCGGCCCTCCGACCCGTACAGCATGAACAGTGTTTACTCTTACCATTCCTACTATGCACAGCCCAATCTGCCTTCCGTGAACGGGTTTCACTCCAAGTTCGCGCTTCCCTCCTTCGGGTATTACGGCTTTTCCAGCAACCACGTGTTCCCCTCGCAGTTTCTGAATTACGGGGTGTCCGAGAGGAGCGGGAGCAGCTGGGCGAGCAACGGCTACGAGAAGAAGCCCGACGTCCCGGTTTTGCAGGAGAACCTCAACCACGCTTACGGGAACTCCGACTTCCCCGATCCCCTCCTGCACAGCGTCCGGAGCAAAAACCATCACCAGCGCACCTACGAGCGGGCCAACCGCTACGCCAGCCAGCAAAAAGCGGCGGCCGCGGCGCACAGGACTAACTCGGGCCCGGAGGAGGCGTCACCGTTTGCACAGAACTGTTTTGGCAGCCGACCCATCAAGCAGGAGCCCCCGGACCCTCCGTCAGCCATCGAGCCCCTTCCCGGCACGCCGGCCGTGCCCGGCGCCGGCTTAGCCCTTCCGACCGTCCCGGTGCGCGGCGCGGGGCTGGAGCAGCGCTGGAGCCCCTTCAAAGCGTCCCGGGGCGCGTCTTCTCCCGAGAGGACTAACGGGGCCGAGGGCTCTTGGAGCGCCCTGGTCCCGGGCGGGCGGGAGAAGCCGAGCGCCTTCGACGCTGCCGTGCGATTGCCGCCACCGGAGAAGCAGTGGCCTGGTGTCCTGGCGGGAGAGCCGGCGGCACGCGGCTCGGGCTTGCTGCCGAAACCGTGGAGCCCCTGCAAGCTGGGGGAGGCGGCGCTGGCCGGCACGGCCACCTCGAGCTTACTGGGGCCGCTGGGTCTGGGTTCCACCTTGCCGGGGCTCCCGGGCTTCCCCGAGGAGCCCTGGGGCTCGGTGAAGGCGGAGGAGCGGAGGACGCCGGCGCCCAGCCCAGGGCTGCCGGAGAAGCCGTGGGAGGCAGCGCTGGGGGAGAAGGGGACGGCGGGGCCCCCCCGGGACAAGCCGTGGGACCCCTTTGGCCTGGAGGAGGATGTACCGGAGAAGCCGGTGAAGGAAGAGGAGGAGGAGGAGGACGAGGCGGAGGAGGAAGAAGAGGAGGAGTGGTCGGACAGCGAGCACAACTTCCTGGACGAGAACATCGGCGGCGTGGCCGTGGCGCCCGCCCACGGCTCCATCCTCATCGAGTGCGCCCGCCGCGAGCTCCACGCCACCACCCCGCTGAAGAAACCCAACCGCTGCCACCCCACCCGCATCTCCCTGGTCTTCTACCAACACAAGAACTTGAACCAGCCCAACCACGGCCTGGCGCTGTGGGAGGCCAAGATGAAGCAGCTGGCGGAACGCGCCCGCGCGCGGCAGGAGGAGGCGGCGCGCCTGGGGCTGCCGCCCGACGCCAAAGCCTTCGCCAAGAAGCGCAAGTGGGGCGGCGCGTTGGCGAGCGAGGCGCCCAGCAAGGAGAGGAGGGACGCGGTCCCCACGCGGCAGGCGGTGGCCATCCCCACCAACTCCGCCATCACCGTGTCCTCCTACGCCTACACCAAGGTGACGGGTCCCTACAGCCGCTGGATCTGAGACGGAGGCGACGGCCGCGGCCTCGGCTTACCTCAACCCTCGGCAGCGCCGCAGCTCGGCGTTGCCTCGTGTGGTGCTTTCCCCTCGGGTGCGGGGGAGAAGAAAAACAAAATATAGACAGAACCGAAGCAAAATACAACAAAACTAAAACTAAACAACCCACAGAAAGCGAAGCCGACGCGCTCGGAAGCGGCGCGTGCCGGCGGAGAGCCGCGCTCGGCGGGGAGTTGGCAAACGAAGCAAAACTCGATTTTAAAAAGAACGACGGCAGAAAACTAAGAGGAACGATGCTGTTTGATGCTTTTCGGTAATCTCATATTTATATCTCCACGTTTTTTTAACCGAGCCTCGCGCGCCGCGCGAACGGACGGAGGAGTTTGTAGCGTCCTTTCGCACAGGAGAGGTTTTTAATTCCACTTAAGAATGCCTATTTATTGGATTTTATTTTATTTTATTTTTTACTCCGACGACAACGACGAAGCCGATCTTCTAAAAAGCAGCCGATATCTCAAAAATCCAACCCTACAACGCAAATAGAAAACCAACCTGAACACCAAACCAGCTTAAAGGCGAGAGGTGGGTCCCTCCATCTGCGACGCCGGGCGGGACCGTGCGCTTTACCGTCAGCCAGACATCCGAAGATTTTTTTCTCTCAAGGACCTAAAAATACCTATTTTGCAACCCGAGGAGTCTTTTCTTACAGCGCCGAGAGCGGGACGTCCCGGCTCGGCTCGGCTTCTCGTTGCCGGCGCGATCGGCTCCGCCAGGACGGAGCGAACCGGCGTCTTTCCCAGCGCCGGAGACCTCAGGACGCATCTGGGCCGGGCGCTGCCGCCGCCGGGGAGGCCGCGCTCGGCTTTGGGGGCTCCTTTGCCGGCGGGGAGAGCGGCAGCGGCATCTCTAAAGGACAAAAACAGGAAGAAAATAACAAAAGCGTACACAAAACCAGGAAAAAACCCCACACCAACCAACCCCAAACTGTGAATAGTTGCTCTCTGTACATCACTGTTGCTAAAGTCTGGTGCTTTCCGTCTCCGGGGGGACTTTTCTCCGTGCGATCGGCTCTGGGAAGAGCGAATCCCTAGACTTGGCTGGCCAAACCCCTCGCCGATCCGCCTTCCCCGCCGGGGCTCGGTGCTTTCCCCCCCCCGGTTGCCATCCCTCCTTCCTACGGATCACCGTTCTTCCCGCAAAAAAACACCCCCCACCCAACAACCCAACGACGACGACAACAACCGCCTGGTGCTTTTCGAACAATCTCAGTCGAGACTTTCCGCCCGTCCCCGATGCCCAAGCGGCGCCGGGACGGAGGGCGGGAGGGCAGCGCGGCCGAATCCGGGTGCCGGCGTCCCCGGGGTCGTCGCTTTTGCACTTTCAGGTGCCTTTTGGAGAGCCAGCGAAGCCGGAGGCGACGCCGTCACCGCGCAGAGATCACCGTGTGTTTACCGTCACCCTTCTTCCTTCGCGCACTGGCACGGATCAGCAGGATCGCGGTAAAACAAAACAACAGCCTGAACATTGACGTGGTCTGATTTTAAACCTGTAAATAGGGAAAGAATTTTTTTAAAAGCACTTTCACCTAGATTTAAAAACGAAAGCGAAACTTAAGAAAACAACTCCCCTCTTTCCTCCTCTCTCCCCACCCCACCAACTTGAAAGCAGTATGTTTTAAACCAGATTATTGGGGGAGAACTGTAAATACTGGCAGAATATTTAACATGCTTTGTCCGTCCTCCATAATTAATTTTTTTCTTTGTAATCTGTAAAGTCGCGTATATTTGACAAGGAAACTCAACGAGCTATTTACCGCTTTTCTTATAACTTACCCAATAGCATATCAGGATTTTAGGAGTCGATGGCAAGGCGGATTTTAGGGATGCTCGCGGGCGATGCCGTCGGAGGGCGAGGAGGGGACCGGCGCGTTCCCCGCTCGTTCCCCGCTCGGCGGGGCCGGATTCGGGTGCCGGCCCCGCTCGGCGTGGCGGGAGATGCCGCGCGAGCGTCGCCCGGACGCGGTTCGAATCTCGGGGCCGACGCGCGTGTTCGGAGACGGCGGAGGGTCCGCGGAACCTGTCTAAGTCCTGCTTCCTCGGGAGGTTTTATTTGAGCGCAGGGAGGGGATTCGACCCGACGCGGTGGCGGCTCCGATGGGTTCGATCCGGGCGAAGCGTCGGAGCCGCCGGCGCCGCGGGTCGGGGAGCGAGAACTGCTGCAGTCTCACGTTTTTACACTACGTAACGTCTAACCTACCTCAAATCTCAGTCGTTGATAATTAGCACGCTTCTGACTTCTACGAAAACTCAGAATCTATGCACAGCTCTTTACCCCTTGCTGCTGAGAGGCTGTTTTTTCAAGCAAAATCGTTTTCCTTTCCCCGGCGGCCGCGCTCGTCCCTCCCGCGCCGAGACCCGGGGGATCGCCGCGTTCCCGGGGGATGTTTTTAACCGCTTCAGGGTGAGCTGGGGACCTCGTTTGGCAGCAGGTCGTGGCCACAATGGTGCTAGAACAACGCCCGCGGTAGAAACCTTGGGGAGAGCTCGGTGCGGGGAGCCCCGACGCGCTCCCGCCACCCCGCTTTGGGTGTTTGTGACGCTTCGCCTCGGGCAGGGAGCGGGGGACGCGTTTCGGGGTCCCCCCGCCCCGTCTCCACGCTGTCGGGATGAGGCATGGGAAGGAGAAGGAAACCAGGATCCCTGAGGTGCCTCAATTGCTTGATTATTTTTCTTTCCTTTTAATACTGGAGTATGCTTTGTGGGCTCTATAAGGCGTATTTTTATTAAATGAAATCTTCTAATAACAACGGTGCTATGGTGTTTTAACAAACTGTATCATGCTTCTGCCTGATTCCATCTCGCTGAGGTGCTACTAATGTATATACGAAACTAGGGAACCAAGAAAACAAATGTATAGAAAAAGCAATGTCGTGGAGAAGGAAGTTGAGTTTTCCGGAGCGACAGCTCAAGGCGTGCCGGGAGCCGGGCGGGTTTATGCAAACCGAAATCGGCGCTGCGGTGGAGCCGTTCGCGTGGGTGGACGTGGTGCCGTGGCGCGGTGCTCGGCCACATGTCGTGGATCCGGTGCTCGGACGTGGTGTGTGGACATGGTGCTCGGGGACGGTGCTCGGCCACACATTGTGGATCTGGTGCTCGGACGTGGTGCTCGGCCAAGGTGTGTGAACATGGTGCTTGGACGTGGTGCTTGGCGGCACATCGTGGACGCGGTGCTCGTTGGGGTGTGTGAACATGGTGCTCGGCCACAGTGCGTGACCAGCGCGTCACGGACATGGTGCTTGGATACGGGACTCGGCCAAGGCGCGTGGACATGGTGCTCGGGGACGGTGCTCGGCCACGCGTCACGGACTCGGTGCTCAGATACGGTGTGCGGACGTGACGCTTGGCCAGGGTGTGTGAACATGGTGCTCGACCGCAGCGCTTGGACGTGGTGCGTGGACGTGGTGCTTGGGCACGGTGCTCAGCCACGCACCGCGGACACGCTGCTCGGATGTGGTGTGAGGACAAGGTGCTCGGGCACAACGCTCGTCCACCCATCGCAGACACGGTGCTTGGGTATGGGACTTGGCCGTGGTGCGTGGACATGGTGTTTGGCCACACATCATGGAACTGGTGCTCAGATGTGGTGCGTGGACACGGTGCTTGGCCATGGTGTGTGGACATGGTGCTTGGCCACACATCGTGGACACGGTGCCGGACATGATGCTCAGCCGGGTGATGTGAACACGATGCTCAGCCATGGCGCTCGACCGCGGCGCTTGGCCATGGTGTGTGGACATGGTGCTTGGCCACACGTCATGGATGTGGTGCTCAGATGTGCTGTGTGGACACGGTGCTTGGCCAGGATGTGTGAACATGGTGCTTGACCGCGGTGCTTGGACACGGTGCTTGGACACGGTGCTTGGCCACACATCATGGACACGGTGCTCGGACACAATGCTCGGCCGGGTTATGTGAACATAGTGCTCAGCCACGGCGCTCGACCGCGGTGCTTGGCCATGGTGCGTGAACGTGGTGCTCGGGCATGGTGCTCAGCCACGCACCATGGGCATGGTGCTCGGGCACGGGGCTCGGCCGTGGTGCGTGGACATGGTGCTCGGGCGTGGTGTGTGGCCACGTACCGTGGACGTGGTGCTCAAGCACAGCGCTTAACTGCGGTGCTAGGATGTGGTGCTTGGCCACGATGCGTGAACTTGGTGCTCAGACTCGGCGTGTGGACATGGTGCTCAGCCAGGGCGTGTGAACGTGGCGCTCGGACACGGTGCTCGGCCGTGGTGCTCAGACGTGGTGCGTGGACATGGTGCTCGGCCGCGGTGCGCGGACACGGCGCGTGAACGTGGTGCTTGCATACAGCGTGCAGACGTGGTGCTCGGACGTGGCGTGTGGACACGGTGCTCAGGCAGGGTGCTCAGCCCGGTGCAGGGGTGCATTGCGAGGACGTGGTGTCTGTTACAGTGCTCCGGCACCGCGCACGGCCATGGTCCTCGGACACGGTGCACGCCCGTGGCGCTCGGGGACGGCGCACGGACACGGTGCTTGAGTGGGGTGCTCGTGCAGGGACATGGTGCTCGTGCACGGTGCTCGCCCACCGCGCAGAGACACGGTGCACGGACACGGTGCTTGTGCACAGACACGGTGCACAGACACGGTGCTTGTGCACAGACACGGTGCACGGACACGGTGCTTGTCCGCCACACACGGATGTGGTGCACGGACACGGTGCTCCTGCACAGACACGGTGCATGGACACGGTGATTGAACAGGGTGTGTGGGCACGGAGAGGGTGCTCGTGCATGGTGCTCGTCCTCTGTGCACGGACACCGTGCTCATCCACCGCACATGGATGTGGTGCATGGACGTGGTGCTGGTGCACAGACGTGGTGTTTGCGCGCGGTGCTCGCCCACCGTGCACACACACACACAGTGCACGGGCACGGCGCTCATCCACCACACACGGACGCGGTACACGGACACCGTGCTCGTGCATGGTGCTTGTGCACAGACACGCACGGACACGGTGCTTGTCCATCCTGCTCATCCCCGTGCACGAACGCAGACCCCGGCACACCCATGGCGCTTGCCCACCGTGTACCCCGATGTCCCGGCGCTTTGTCCCCGCGGTGCCGGAGCACAGTGCAGATGTGGCACACGCTGCACACGTGTGGCACACGCATTGTGCACACACAGCACACACGGTGCATGAATGGCGCACGCACGGCGCACCCAGCGCATGTGTCACACGTGTCGCACGCACGGCGCACCCGGCGCACGCGTCGCGCGCGCGGCGCATGTGTCACACGTGGCGCACGCGTCGCATGCACGGCGCACGTGTCACACGTGTCGCACGCACGGCGCACGTGTCGCACACACGGCGCATGTGTCACACATGTCGCACGCACGGCGCACGTGTCGCACGCACGGCGCACGTGTCGCACGCACGGCGCACGCACGGCGCACGCGTCGCACATGTTGCACGCACGGTGCACTCGGCGCATGTGTCGCACGTGTTGCACGCACGGCGCTTGTGTCACACGTGTCACACGCACGGTGCACCCAGCGCATGTGTCACACGTGTCACACGCACGGCGCACGCACGGCGCACGTGTCGCACGTGTTGCACGCACGGTGCACCCGGCGCATGTGTCACACGTGTCACACGTGGCACACGCACGGCGCACCCGCCGCATGTGGCACACGCGGTGCACATGGCAAACACGGTGCACGCGGCAAACGGCGCACCCGTGTCGCACACGCACCCCTCGCACAGCCCCGCTCAGCACCGTGTCCCCCATCTCCTCGCGCCCGCTCCCCAAACCCCAGCGCGTCCCCCTCGGCCGGCCCTCCCGCTTCTGCCCGTTTCTTTTCTTTGCCCCCCTTTATTTTTCCATTTGTCGGGGTTTTATTGGTGCTACTCTCTCCCCCCTTCGCTTCCCGTCGGCGCCGGGGCCGCAGTTCCCCCCGCGCCCCCAAACCAGGCAAATACCTCAACCCCCCCGAGTCCCCGCGGAGCGAAACCGGGGCGAATCTTTCCGAAATCAGGGATCCTTCCGCAGCGGGGTTTCTTCCTTCACTCGTTCTCTTTTATTTCCCCCTCCTTTCTCCCTTTCCGCCCGGGTTTCCGCCTCATTTTCCCGCATCCTTCAGGGATTTACAACCCGCCGTGATTTCAGCCTCAACTTTGATTCCGGGAGCAAATTCTTGTGGTTATTTTGGCCGGTGGGTTTTATGGCCCGAAAAAACACAACAAACCCAAATCGAAACGTTTCTTCTCAGATTCGGGAATTCGCTCGGAGGCGGGGGGGGGGCGTTATTTTTGGTGGGTTTATGGGGTTTATTTTGGGGAGAACGGAGGAGGGAGGCGGGACGGCGGCAGGCGGAGGGGGGGACCCCGATTGGGGTCTCGGCGGCTCCGAAAACATTCACACTTGAAGATTTTCTTGGTCGGCTCGGACTGTGGTTACTTGAAATGAAGTTTTTCTCCGGGGCGGATCGAGGACCGGTAGATTTTTTCCCCCATGTCTCAAGGCAATAGGATTAATGTGTATTAAACTGTAGATACTTCTAGGACAGTAAATTTATGCTGATAATTTTATTTTGTATAATTTTCCCCTATTTCTTTTCTTCCTCCTCTTTGTGTTTCCCCTTTAACACCCTTTTCTTTTTCCCTTTCCCCCAGCCCTCAATGTTTTGGTAAATTTTTTGTTAGGATGCCTAAAAATTGTAAGTTTGGAATCTTCCCCCATTTCCCTCCTCGGTTTTGGTTTTCGTTGTTGTTTTGGTTTTTGTTTAATTTTAATTTTGTTTTTTTTTTTTTTAATTTGTATTTTATTCTAAGTTACGCGCGGCCGGCCGGGCCGCGAAATGTATTATTCCTGATATCTTTAAAATATTGTGGGTGTTTTAATAAATTTTATATTTATTTTTTGCACTCAACAGGCGGCCTCTGGGTTTGTGTTTAATGCTGGGGCGGGGGGGCGGGCAGGATGGGGCCCCGTCTGTGGGAATGGGGGGTCAGGGTGGGGAATTTGGGGGGGACGACATGGGATGGGGCCCCGTCTGTGGGAATGGGGGGGTCAGGATGGGGCATTTTTTTGGGGGGGGGGGGTGTCAGGATGGAGCCCTGTCTATGGGAATGGGGAATTTGGGGGGTGGTTGCAGAATGGGGCCCTGGGTAGGGGAATGGGGGGTCAGGATGGGGAATTTGGGGGGGGGGGGGAGATCAGGGTGGGGAATTTGGGGGGGGTGGGGTCAGGATAGGGCCCTCTCTATGGGAATGGGGGGTCAGAATGAGGAATTTGGGCGGGGACACAGGATGGGGCCCTGTCTATGGGAATGGGGGGGGTCAGGATGGGGGACTGGGAGGGGGGGCCAGGACTGGGCCCTTTGAGGAGGGGCAGGATGGGGCCCTTTGGGGGGCAGGCAGGATGGGGACTTGCGAATGGGACGGGGGTGTGGAGGGTGGGGCACGGGAGGGGCAGGATCGGGCCCTTTTGGTGGCACCGTATTGTGCCCCCCCCCCCGACCCCGGCCGTGGGGTGTCCCCTTCATGGTCCTCCGAGCCGCCAGGGGTCGCTGCGGCGGAGTCTCCAGCGCCGGCTCCGCCCACTCCTGCGAGGAGGAGCGCAGCGATTGGCTGGCTGCGCAGTGACCCCGGCGCGCGGCACCAGCGGCCGGTCAGCGGGCGCGCGCCGCACAGTATGGCGGCCGCGGCGGGACTGAGGCCGGTGCGTGTCTGTCTGTGTGTCTGTGTGTCCGTCTGTCCCTCCCTCTGTCTCTGCCCCCTCCCCAGTTCAGGGGTTGGGGTTGGGGGCGTTTGTCCGTTGTCTTGAGACCCCCCTCCCTGTTATTTTGGGAGGGGGGTCCGTCTCCCCCCGTCTCCCTCCGTGTTCCCACCCCGCGGCGGTTCCGGTGGGTCCGACCCGCGGCTCCTCCCGGAAGCGGCTCCCGGCGCCCCCGGCCCCTCCCGGTGCCGGTTCCCCCACCCGGACCGCCGAAGGTTCTTCCCCCCCCCCCGGTGCTGGTGCCCCCGCTCCCGTTCCCCCGCTCCCGCCGCTTTCCCGTGCGGGCGGCGGCTCCCCGCGGGTTTTTAACCCTCTCCCCCCCAGCTCCTGCTGCGCCGCAGCGCCTGGCGCGGCTTCTCCTCGCGGACGGACGGGGAGGCGCGAGTGGCGCGGGTGCTGCGGGAGAAGTTCCCCCGCGCGTCCGCCATCAAAGTCGTGGACATCTCAGGTACGGCAAACGCTCCGTGTTCCCCTCCCCGCCCCGAACCCTCCGCGCTCTGCGGGTCGGGTCTGTCCCCAGGCCCCCCCGGAGGGTCAGGACGTGGGGACGCGAAGGGCCCCTTTGCTCAAGCGGTTTGTGTTCGCAGGAGGCTGCGGCGCCATGTACGAAATTCACATCGAGTCGGAGGAATTCCGGGCGAAGCGGCCGGTGCAGCAGCACCAGATGGTGAATCAGGTGAGGGGCGCGGGGGCGGCCGCGCTCGGGCACCGTGTGCGTGTTTATGTGCGCGTTTAGTGTTTCACACTTGTGCAGCGTTTGCAGGCGAACTCGCCACCCGCAGCGTTTTGTGGTTGGGTGTTTCGTGCCCGTGCGTGCACAGCGCTGGAGTCGAGCACAGGTGTGCACAGAACCAGCGTGCAAAACTGAAGCGCCTTGCACACTCACACGCGGCCCCCGATTACAAAGCGCTGCGGGCGGGGAGCTCGGCTGCCGGTGCCGCACGCGCAGCCCAAGCGTTAACTTAGACTGTCAGAGTGTGAGCAGCGCAGCTTTTCCCCAGTAAGAACCGGTGTAGCTGTGTGTGCAGCACTGACCGCGGGTGTTCGTTCTGCCTGTGCCGCTCACAGCCGGGGCTCAGGTGTGTCTGACACACACGTTGCGCAGCTGAGATGTGTTACAGCCGAGCACAATCAGTGCTGCACACAGAGGATTAAGTGAGTGTCTTAGAGTGTAAGTCTAACCCCAGTGTTCCCCTTCTTTCCCCCGCTGGATGAAAAGTGTAGCCTTTCTTCCCCCAACCTAATACAGGCTGTACCCCTTTCCCCCCTCCTAATAAGAAACAAAGCACTTTCTTTTTCCACATCCACACTAACAGTAGCACACTCTTCCTTCTCAATCAGTGGTGTGGCTGCGTGTGCACACAGTCACACCTGGGCACTGATGGATGTACACAGTGAGTGTGAAGTGCAGGCACACACATGCAGTGCCTGGCTGTGATGTGCTGCGCACACAGAGAGGATTAAGTGTCTGCATGCAGTGTCTTAATAGCACACCAGAGCAGGCTACACTATTTTTCCTCCAAAGTGTAGTTTTGGAAAAACAGACAGCACAAGTGTGAGTGTCTTAGCACAGCCCACCCTTTTTCCCCCACATAGGCGCTGTGTGTACATGAAGTGCGCACACATAGTGTCTTAATAGCGCAGCCCTCCCTTTGCACTAATAAATAGTGTAGCCTGCTCTTCCCTCCAAAATAGTGTTCTCCTGCCCTCCCCCTCCTCAGCAGCGCAGGGCTCAAGAACAGACAGTTCACTGTGTGCATGTTCACAGAGTGTGGGGTCTTAGGTACAGTGCTGTTTGAGGGCAAAGGGTGTGTGTGCACATAGTCTGGTTGTGATGTGCTGCACCCATGGATTAAGTGCTGTGCTCACATACAGTGGTCTTTATTACTGGGAAAGGAGGACTGTGCTATTAACAGTGTAGCACTCTTCATTGTGGAGGGAGGGAATAGTGTGTAGTTTTTCCTGCTTTACAGTGCTTAGCCATGTGCAGCCAATAGGCGTGTGCATGCACACAAATTTATTACTGGGAGGGATGTGCTTATAGTTCACAATCTTTCTTTTCTTGGGCTCCAAAGTGTCTTAGTGAGGGGGGGGGGGGAAAGGGGAGGTTGTGTGTGCACACACTCAGTTTGCAAGGGTCTAGCCTACCACCTTTTCTCCTCTAAGCCACACTGTAGCTGCATGTAAGCACTTTGGGCTATTATACAAAGTTGACATACCAGAATTTGTAAACTAAGTGCCATGGGGGCAACACTTTGTGTAGCAGCACTCAGTGCCTGCTGCTGTGTGCACTGACTCAAGAGCAACATTTGTCTGTTGCAGGCACTCAGTGAGGAGATCAAGACCATGCATGGGCTGCGCATCTTCACCTCCACCCCCAAACCCTGATGCTTTTTTCACTCCTGCCTAGTTGAATAAAGTTTATTTGTAGGTGCTTTGCTTTCTGCTGACTCCATGCTCTGGAAAAAAAATTTCCTTAAGTCCAAGCACACTCAAACTGGAGTTCATTTCCTACACCATGCTGTGTTTTTCAATGGCACCTGTGCAAGAATGAGATGAAACACTCTGCTGAAAAAGAGCAGGAAGGAGGAGAAACTTTATTCTTCTTATTGCCATGCAGCCCCAAACCCCAGGGAGCTGCTCTTGACACCAGGCACTTGTCCTTCCAATGCCAAGGGGAGCTAAGGCTCTGGGTGCACCTTGTCCGAAACAAACACTTCAGAGCTGTGTCTGTATAACAAAACTTTGCCTCTGGAGCACTGCCCGGCTGCTGTTCTCCAAGTCCTGTCTTAAACCAGGCTGCTGTTCTTGCTGGACTGGAGGGTGCAGCATCAAACCCAAACATCTATGGTGTTTTACAATGATGCTCGGCCTCCAAGACTGATGCCCAAAGCATAGAAGTGGCTGGTGAATAAGCAGAAAGTCCAAAGGGTCCTCCCTGGAGAGGTTTATCTGTCCTTAGAGCCCAACTTCTCAATCAGTTCCTGCAGAGGAGCCAACTCCCGCCTGTCGATCAAGTTGAATTCCTGGTGGGGGGAAAATGCAACACAAAAGGGCTGTGGTAACTCAAACTCCTAGAGAACCACCCACCCATGGTGCTGCAGCAGCCACTGCTCTGTGTCTCTGCAGAGAAATTCAAACACTTCAAGACAATAAATCTTTTCCTATGGTGTTGCTGCTCTACATCAGAGTCGCTTGCTGTCACAAAATACCCTCAAGGAAAAAAGGGTGCAGCAGTTGCTAATATAGAGTTGATTCTTGAGCTACAAAAGCCTCAAATTCTCTTCAAGCCTTTGTTTTGCTTCAGGCCCAGAGCTAAAACCGAGAGAAATTGAAGCATTTTGCAGCCAACTTGACCTGAAAAGAAACCCTAAACACACAGGGCAGGAGTCAAACGCATCTTCCAGCACACACCACTGCTGTCCATCTTCAAAGAGGGGCTAAAATCCAACTCTAAAAGCAAATGAGAAACTTGAGCGAGCAGTGGGTGCTCTGGGCCTCACCTGCACAAAGAAGATAAAGTGCTTGAAGGAGGTGTTGAGATGAGCCTCCTCCTGCAGCCGCATCACCGAGTCGAAGTGCTGGTGGTAGATGTGGGCGTACACGCGGAACAGCCGCTTCAGGATCGTCTTGGCCACCGACATGAAGTTCTTGGGGAAAGGGACGCCTGAAACACAGCGAGAAATCCCCCAGGTTGCTCAGACGCCCCGGCAGCCGCTCGGTGCCGTAAGCGAGACCCGGCGCTTACCGATCTTGGAGGGGAAGAGCGTCTCGTCGTCCAGCTGGTCCTGCACCCACGTCATCAAGTAATCGATGTACTTGGGAGCCGAGCACTTGATGGGCTTCTTTATGTTGGTGCCGTCTGCCCAGTGGTACTCGTACCTGCGGGGAGAGGGGAGGAAAATAAATGCTTGGCTCTGAGACAACAAAAGAATTGCATTTTCAGGCCCTATTTATCTCAATAAGGAGCAAAACTGCAACGCTCATGCTCCTCAAAAGCTTTGCCTTCTCGAGTTTCTCGAGCGCAACACGCCAGTCGGTGTTCGATAAACTCACAGCCAGTCTGTTCCCTGGCAGAGGTGACACCTGCAGCCACCGCCTCGGGGTTTCAGCCTCAAAAGTGAACCGCTGCTTTGTGTCGAGACATCAACGCTTCCTTACAATGAGTCAAAAATGGGGCAAAGAGGAAGCATCAGGGCCATTGCTCAACATCTGAACTAATTCACCAATGGTCTTTGGCAGGAATTCAGCACATGAGATGGACAACTTAGCAAAAAAAACCCCATATTTATTAATCCTGCCTTTCCTCCAAACCAGGGCAGACATCACCTGTAGAACTACACACCACCACAACCCGCTTGCTCTGAGATTTTTTGCCAAAGTCCTTCAGAAACAGGAAAAAAACCCCCATGTTTTGACTGTCGCCTCTTGTCCGAGGATGAGCGAAAACACACGATGCCATTTAAACGGGAAACAGTCACAGGAAATGTCACTAAATATAGAAACGGGAACTTGCAATCGAGCTACTTGTGGGCAGAAAAGCGGGGCAGGATGTTACGCAGCCGCTGGCTCCCCGGAAAACAAAGAGATGTTCTGCTGCAGTTTTATCTCGACTCGACACACAAGGGCAGAGAAAACATTAAATATTCTTCTCCCTGTGGGTATGCACGCCTCCTAAAAGCAAAGAGTCACCTCAAATCCACCCTCACTGGCAGCAGCAACTTCGGAATCGCTCATGCTCTGAAAAACCACCCTATGGACTCAAAACTAGACCCTTTGGTCAAGTTACATCTCCCTTTTTCCTTAAAACAAATCAAACACTTTCACCAACATCTCCTTCCTTAAAACAAAACAAACATCTTAAAATGAAACAAACCATTTCACCAACACATCCTCCCTTAAAATAAACCATTACAACAACACATCTTTCCGTAATACAAACCATTTCTCTAACGCATCTTTCTGTAATACAAACCAACACATCTCTCCTTAAAATGAAACAAACCATTTCTCCAACACATCTTTCCATGAAACAAGCCATTTCACCAACACATCTCGTCAGCCTCCCAACAACTCGATGGAAGAAAAAAACCCCCACACGTTTCTTCTGAACAAATATTCCACATGCCAGACAAACGGACAGCGGGAAGCAGGGTGCTGCACCTGGACACATTCCCTTTGCTTTTTAGCTTCTTTCTACACATGCTCAAGTGACCCACCCGCTCCCCCGCATTTAAATCCACAGTAAACTTCTCACCTGGGTCCCGCGGACATGACCGGGCAGCTGGTCTCTGTGCAGAACTCTGTAATGGTCCCGTACAGCATGTTGATTTGGTTGAAGAAATCCACCGCTGGAAAGGAAACGCAGCGGGTTTACTCACAGTGGAAACGCAAAGCGGAGCGGAGCGCAGGATCGCTGTTGTGGGGGTGAATGTGCCACAAAACTCAGCAAAACCAAACACCCCCCCATCTGTATGACATGGGGCTGCTGACAACTTCGA
This sequence comes from Streptopelia decaocto, assembly GCF_964273445.1. NCBI lineage: Eukaryota > Metazoa > Chordata > Aves > Columbiformes > Columbidae > Streptopelia > Streptopelia decaocto. Next base: position 1,517,229 of record NC_138680.1, read on the forward strand.
GACGTTCTGAGAATCTGAATCGCTCTGATGGTTTTTGCACCATCAGGCAGCCGCCCCTTGCTGGTTTGTGCAGCTCCGCTTCGCTTCCCGTGCCTTGCAAGTCACTGCTTTATGTTCCAGGCACCTTTAAAAAATGTTGGTGCCCCCAAATCTGATTGACTTTGATAATATGGGAGACCTTCCTTAGGTTTAACACTTGTGGCCCAACTTACTGTTTTCCATTGCTCAAAACTATTTCTTCTTCCTCCTGTAACCTCCAAAGAAATAAAGTTCAAGGCCAAGGACAGCAATAGCTTAAATCCAAATAAATTCGTAGCATTTAGCTTTTTAAACCATGCACGCAGCTATAACGGAAGGAAAACAGTTCTACTTTTTCCCCAGACTCCTCGCTGTCGCCATTTTGCAGTTGATGGTGCCAACTTGGAAATTTAAAGTATCAATAGTGGAGTAAAGATGTTTACACCGGAGTAAAAAAACCAAGTCTAAAATAACCACTCGCCAACCTCGTCGCCTTTGCAAGGCTGAACTCGAAAAACCCCACCCCAAAACCGCAACGGTGTGGGTTTGCGTCTCGCTTTCTGCACGTTTCCGGAGCGCAACATCCCTTTGACGCATCACACCGGAACTTTTCTTTTATTCTGACTCAACTCAGAGCACTCCAGGGATACAATTTCACTGGGGGAATTTTCTACCTTCTTTTAAAGATAAAAAACCAGCTTTTCTTGGTTTTCCCGCTCCCGGGACTCACTGTTAACTGCGATCCACTCGTTAAGATCCTCTCCCTCCGGCAACATAACCGCTTGTCTGAGGTTCCCGCTCCCCAGCGTTGCCTCCGCATGTTTCAGGAGTTCGTACTGATGGGAGCCCTCGGGAATGTTCTTCTTGGGTTTGAAGGTTTTCGAAGATCGGCTCCCGCTGGCGAGAGGAAATAAACACTTCCAGTTACCCCTTTAATGGTGTTTTCTTCCCCGAAACGTTTCCCCCGCCACGGGGGTGAACAGACCCTACGTGCGAGCCAAAGCGTTTCTGACGGCGTCACAACAAAGCCACCGTGCGCTTCCCTATTTCACCCGCCCTTTCTAAAAGTCACAAATATTTCGTGTAATAGTTGTTTCAGATCACGGAAAGAAAAACCCACGTAAGAAAACAACCAGTCAGCTTGACTGTGGCAAATATCAGGCACTCAGTGCCATAGGAAGCAGTTTCCTAAAAATAGAGACATAATAGACTCCAGCACCAAAATGCATCGTACTCTCACCACACTCAGCAGCCAAGACATCGACAGCTCCTCACCAAACTGCCCCCGTCCCTCCGGTGGAACCGCAGCCTGTCCCCAAACAGCTGCTAAAAAACTGATGAACTTCAAGACATCTCAACCACAAAATGTTACGTTTCAGCCCCCGCCAGCTCTGCTTCCCAGCAAGGGTGATGCAAACGGCCGGGCAGCCGGGGCCAAAGCACCGAGGGGGATAAACGGGCTTCCCCATCGTGTGCCGCTTGGCATCCTGTCTCTGTCATGCAGAAACAGACACATTTGTACTACGCGCGGCTTCACGTGCTCAGTGTGGAAATAAAAGACCTTTCCTTCCAGTTTGCTCTTAAATCGAACTGCTCCCTCCTGCTGACCAGAGGCGGAGGGAGCCAGAACCCCTCTCACGCTTCATATCTACCGCACAGCTATCCAACAGAGCACTTTAAAAATATGTTATTTATTTATTTTTCCACCACACGTTTCCGGGTTTGCCCAATTAACTCGGTTCCAGCACCATGACACCCACCAGCCCTTCGCAGCCCCAGCGCCCGCCCACAGGTGCGGGTCGGGCCCCCCCCAAACCCACCCACAGGTGCGGGTCGGGCCCCCCCCCAAACCCACCCCGCGGGACAGGGGGCTGCTCTGTTTGTCTCACCCCAGAGCCCCCAGCTCTCAGAGTCCCCCCCGGCAGAACATCCAGGAGCACCCAGGGCCTCTGCCCTTCCTCAGAACCACCCTGAGGAGCCCCCTGCTCCTCAGCACAAGCCCTGAGGTCCCCGAACCCCAAAACCTCCCAACATCACCTTCCTTAATCTCCCCAAACCCGCCAGCGCCCCCCCAAGCCTCCCTCAGCACCCCCACCCCATAAACCCCTCAGAATTCCTCACAAAACCTTCCCCCCCCACAAGCTCCTCACAGACCCGGCCCAACACTCGCTCCTCCCAACTCTCTGAGAGACCGAAGCCCCTCACAAACTCCCCTCCGCTGAGACCCTAGCGCCCAAAACCGCGCACGCAGCCCCTCCCCAAGGGCTTTTCTCCCCTCACAGCCGCCGCCGCGCCCCTCCCTCCCTCAGGGTCACCCCAAATCGCTCACAAGAGGAAGCTCATGGCGGGCGAGGCTGCAGCAGAGACGGCGGCTCCTGGCGCGGCCGCGGCTCCTTACGGGCAGCGCCCGACCCGCTCCCGCCAACTCTCGCGAGAGCTCCGCCGAGGGGGCGGGGTCGCGACGGGGAGGGGAGGGGCTTCGCGGTGAGGGGGCGGGGCCTCGCACGGCGCCGTCACCATGGCAACAGCGCCGCTGCCGAGAGTCACGTGGGGCTGTGCCGAGCTCGGCCCCTCCAAAGCCTGGGGGCCCCCGCAGCCCCCTCCTTGTGGGCCTGGGGACCCCTAAAACCCCTTCCCCATGGGCCTGGTGACCCCCCTGGGTCCCTGCCATGGGCCTGGGGACCCCTGGAGCCTCTTCCACATGGGCCTGGGGAGCCCCGGAGCCTGCTCATCAGGGGTCTGGAGACCCCCCATAAGCCTAGGGAGCCCTGAAGTCCCCTCCCCATGGGCCTGTGGACCCTCAAAGCCTCCTCCCCATCGGCCTGGAGACCCCCAAAGATCCCTCATCATAGTCCTGGGCCCCGCCATGGGCCGGGGAGCTCACAAAGCCCCCATTTTATGGGGCTGCGGACCCCCCATGGGCCTCTGGACACTCAAAGCCCCTTCTTCATGAGCCTGGGGACCATTGGAGCACCCCTCATCCTGGTCCTGGGTCCCCACCATGAGCCTGACGACACTCAAAGCCCCCTGCCCATGAGGCTGGGGACCCCCAGAGTCCCCTCCCAATGAGCCAGGGCATCCCCATACCTTCCCCCAACTGAGCCCCCCTCAATGCACAGGCTTCTTCTTTTCACCATCACACCATATCAGACCCACATGCCCCATCCAGCCCCCCAAAACAACCTCACAGACTGAAATTCCTCCTAAAATATCAAAAGGATCGTCAACCCCTTTTCCCAGAACCCATTTCTACAGGTTTTCACCATTTTTTACAGCTATATGACCCTTCTCAGCCCCAATCCCGCCCTGACCCCAACCCAAATCAGTTTTAAACCTGACCCCTGACCTAACCCCAACCCTGACCCCGCCCCTCGCTTACGCAACCCGCAGTCCCGCTTGCAGCCACTCTTGGCCCAGCCAATCAGCGCCGCCCTGCCCAATTAGGGAGGAGACGCCCCGCCCATCTCCGCCAATCACGCTCCTCTTCTCTTTCCGCCTCGCCCACCCCTCCCCGGAGCACCTCCCTCTACCGGGAAGCACCGACTCTGTCCCACCTCCTTCCCGTTCCACTGCCAATCAACTCCTTGCTCCTCAGCGCTCGCCGCGGCGATTGGCTCCCGAAGGCCGCGCGGAGGGGCGGGGCCAGACTCCCGCGCTATATAAGGAGGCGGGCGGTGCGGAAGGCAGCAGTGCCGCTTTCCTGCCTGGCGGTTCCGCGCCGCTGCCATGGCAACCGCGCTCTGCCCGCTGCGCGTCCTTGGTCGCTCCGCACTGCGGCCCCGCGGCCTCCACCTCAGCGCCTGCAGGTACGGTACGGCCCAGCCTGACCCGGGCGGGGGTTTATATGGGGAGAAGTGGGACCCGCCCGTCTCCTCCGCCCAATCGCGGCGCGGGTTGGAGAGGGGGAAGCCCGGCCCGGCCCCCTCCACATCCACCAGGTCCGCGGAGGCCCGGCCCTCCGGTACCGGGAATGAATGAGCGGGGCCCCCAGCGGCCGCCCCGGGCGGTGCAGGCTGATGAAATCCCGCTCCCGCCTTGCGTGGGGTGTGTGCCGGGCCCCGCTTCTCTGCGGGCAGGGGGGCGGCGGGTCTGCCGGGGCCTTTCCGCGAACCAAGCCCCGGGCTCACCCCGGGGGTACGCAGGGAGAGGGACCGGAGACCCTCGAGCATCCCACCCACTGTGCGCCAAGTGAGTTTCCCCATCATTTCTGCATGAAATTTTGCTCTAATGCACCAAAACAACCCTTGAGGGAACAGCTGCTGCTCGGGTGCTTTGGTTTTGCAGCTGCTCCTTACTCCAAATGCAACTTCAGCCTCTTATTTTAGCTTCCCTGGAGCTCACAGAGGGAGATGATGCTTCTCCCCATCCCCTGGAACCCCAGGTTGAGCATCTCAACCTCAGGTTTACATAAGTGGAATATTTGGGTTGCTTCTTGGCATGAGTTGTCTCTGACTTAATGATTTTTCCTTTCCATATGTACTTATAATAATTCCTTTTACATCTAAATGGGTAGGTGGTAGTTTACTGCAGGTTTAACTCTAAAAAAGAACTGGGGGGCCAGTGGGCTGAGCTGGTCTGGGATGGGTTTTTACTGGTTATTGTTAAATGGGTTTGACTGGGGCAATGGGTTTAAATGACATTTAATTCACAGTTAATTGGAAAAACTATCTATTTGAGTAGGTGAGGGATTATGAAAGCACAACAGATTTGCTGTATCTCTAAGGAAGTATTTAGGTAAATGTTTTCCTACCTGGATGGTATCTTGGGGCTGTCCTGGGTCTGGAGCAGCTCTTATGGTGGTTCTGCCCATGGCAACTGTCCCCAGAGCTCCAGGGTCAGGGTTATACCTAGAAAAGGTCAGCAAAAAGCAAAGTTGGACTTAATGCAGGATCCTGGAAGGATAATGTCTGTCGCCCAGGCAGCTGATGGATTTTTGAGGAGAAACTGAAGCAATTCAGTTCGTTCCCATTGGACAGTGCAGTGCAGGGGGCTTGGAAACTGCGCTTGGTGCTGTTGGGCTTCTGGGTCAGTTGTCTCCTGGATTCCTGTGGCAAATTGAGGGGGTTGTGGTGATTGCTTCAGAAACGGGCTGGTCTTTGCGATTCGGGAAGGCACCGTAAATGACAGTAATGCTGCGGGGAGCAGCTTCTCCAGCTCAGAATTATGGAATAATTGGGTCAGTAAGGTGCTTGTCGTGAGGTCTGGCAGTAAGGCCAGGCTTAAATGTTGTAGTGAAGTCTAGAGGTGAAGCTTGTGTTGAGGAAGCCTCTTGCAAACAGGTTAGTGAATGAGAATGATGTTCAAATTAAAGTTGTAGTGGTAACCTGAGGGGGAAAAACAACCAGTCAGCTGCGGGCGAGCCAAATGTCCTATATACCGCAGGGTGTCCGGTTCCCTGGAACGCGTTTGGCAGCGACTCGATATTCCCGTTATCGATTTAGACCACAAATGTACGTGAGGAGCTGTTTTGACGCGGTTCGAACGGGCAAACATCCTGTCTGCTCCAGCAACGCGTCGGAATTTGTCCTGGGGTTGAAAACCACGTCCCTCCGGCTCGGCGTGAAGACGCGACTGTAGCGGTGGCAGCAATTAATGGAGTAGGGGAGGGCGTGGGATCAGTTCGTGCTGTTCTAGATGTGCCGATAGTCTCACCAAGGAATTTGTGGGGGCCGGGATCTCTGGAACAGGAACCCAGCACGTTGTGCACACGTCTGACCAGCCACGGTTACTCTTCAGTGGGCCAAGCTCCGCCTAAGTGCAGCGAGTTCTGCTTTGTGTAAGTCCTTTGTAGCGAAGCTGTCATGTCTTCGCACAGAACGGGTGACCAGCTGTCTAAAAATGGAAGCTTGTAGTTTCTTGGCTTGAAATAAGTGCCAGGTGAGCGATACACACAGACTCTTGACCTTGCAGAGGAGAGTTGTGTGTGTGTTTTCTCCATCTGCACAAATAAGTTGTTCCCTCTGGTAGTTCTGTTTGCTGAGCCCAGCTTTAGGCAGCAAAGCTGTAAATGAAGACTAAAATACGCTGCTTAACATGATTTGGAGTAACAGTGCAATATGCTCAAGTAAAAGTGCCTTTTCTGCCCTGGCGTGCGGTCACCATGTATTTTTCCTGCTTTATGTTGTACAGAGCTTGGGTTTGACGGTCCTAAGGACGCTAAACGCTTTGGTTACGCTTTCTGTCGCAGCAACGAGGCGGTGGTGATCTCGGGAAGGAAGCTGGCCCGGCAGATCCGGCAGGAAGCCCGACACGAGGTGGAGCAGTGGGTCGCGGCTGGGAACAAGAGGCCTCACCTCAGCGTGGTTCTGGTCGGCGAGGATCCAGCCAGTCACTCCTACGTGCTCAACAAAACCAAAGCGGCTGCTGATGTTGGTACGTCTTGTGTTTTCCTCTAAAAAGGGGGATGAGTGACTGTTATCTTGGTTTAGTTGGGAGTTCTTGATGCTGGAGGAAGCTTTTTGGGGATGCCAGTCCACGTTTGCCCCTGAATTTGCTGCGACTCCTTTGGCCGCCTTCGTTATTGTGCTGGGCTGGAGTTAATAAACATGGTTCATGGGTGTGTTGTGTTGTTTGGATCCTTTAAGCCAAGACCAAGCCTTGTAATTTGGATTTCCTGCCTTGCTTGGGCCACATAAAGCACAGATGGGGCTCTGGTTTGTTTTTTTCCTCAACTGCCCAAGGTGCAAAATATGATTCTGGAGAAAATACACTGGGAGGTGTAATAAATAGTTTAATTTTCCTTTGGGTTCTGTGCTGCTGGAGCTGCCTTTGGAGCTGAGATTTTTAGACTGTGTCAAGAGGGACCACAGGACATGTGGTTGCATCTTCATTGTAGGACACTCTGGTTGGGTTTCTTTGAGGGTCTCTGCTTTCAAATAGTCTTTCCTGGGTTGTTGGACCAATACTAAAGGTCCTTAGACCCGACTCGCAGGACTTGGGAAGGTCTCTCTAGCTTGGAAGGCGCCCGTTGTTACACAAAATGCACAGTCCTTGGTGTATACCTATCAGAAATGAAACTGGGCAGCTTAAATTCGCACGGATTGAGGGAGTTACTCTTCTGTTGTGTACATGTGGTGCTCTGATATAGGGGTTTTAATTAATGTGCAGGAATCAGCAGTGAAACCATCCTCAGACCGGCTTCTATCACTGAAGAGGAGCTGCTGGATTTGATCAGCAGGCTCAATAATGATGCCAATGTGGACGGCCTGTTAGTGCAGCTTCCTCTGCCCGGTGAGTAGCCACATTTCCATCCATTTCATTTTGAAATAAAGCTTTTCAGGGTTTTTGGGTGGCAGAAGGAGGGGCAGCAGCACGGGGTGACACAGAGGGTGACACCCTGACGTGATACAGCACAAAGAAGTTGGTGCAGCTGCCTAGACGAGTTCAGTTGAGGGGCACAAAAATCTATTCTTGTGTAGGGAGTATCAGCTTTCAGAGCCAGAGGCCTGAACTTGGTTGTGCCTAAAAATACCCTCTTGGCATTATTGACGCTCCTGTCCCAAAGTGGTTTCAGTTCCCTTCTCTGGGGAGCTGTTGGCCTTGAACTTGCAGGAAGTCTTGAGGAGCTTCAGGCTTCCAAACTACTCGAAAGGAGGTTGTGGTGAGGGGGTTTGGTCTCTGCTGCCAAGGAACAAGTGCCAAGATGAAAGGAAAGAGCCTCAAGTTGCGCCAGGGGAGGTTGAGGTTGGATGTGGGGAACAATTTCTTCCCCAAAGGGCTGTGGGGCATTGGAACAGGCTGCCCAGGGCAGTGCTGGAGTCACCATCCCTGGAGGGTTGGACAGACGGACATGAGGTTCTCAGGACAGGGGACAGTGCCAGGGGTGGGGGAACAGTTGGACTCGATTTTTAAAGGTCCCTTCCAACCCAAATGATTCTCTTGTTCTAACTCTGAAGGGGCAGGTCAGGGCTTTGAGTGCCAAGCGCGTTTTCCGGCCAATCCCGGGGCTTAAAGCTTTTTGTTCTCTCCCAGAACACATTGACGAGCGCAAGATTTGCAACGCCGTGAGTCCAGACAAAGACGTTGATGGCTTTCACGTGATAAACGTGGGGCGCATGTGCCTCGACCAGTACTCCATGCTGCCCGCGACGCCGTGGGGCGTGTGGGAGATCATCAAAAGAACCGGTGAGCTGCCGCTGCTGCACTATTTGTATTTTGTGTGGTGTAACTTCAGCTTATGCGCCTTTTAAGACTCTGCCTTGTCCTCTGCAGGCATCCCGACGCTGGGGAAGAACGTGGTGGTGGCCGGCAGGTCCAAGAACGTTGGCATGCCCATTGCCATGCTGCTGCACACCGATGGCAGGCACGAGCGCCCGGGAGGTACGAGTGGGGTGGAGCCCCCAGCTTGTCACATTGTCCCCTTCAGGCTCCTAAACCGGTCCCAAGAGCGCCTGAGGGACTCTGGCCCATCAAAGCTGAGGAGATAACTCTGCACATAGTCCTATAACATTTTTGGAGCCTTGTTTAGTGAGTCTTTGTCCTTTTTTATACCAGCTCCCTCCCTCAGATTTGGGCTGTTCCCTGGGGTTTGTCATCAGGCTCACATTAATTTAGCATATTTGGTGGTTATAATAAATATTACATGAATAATTAATGATAGGGTGCTACAGTAAATTGCTGACACTTTAAGGTGTTTCTTTTTAATAGTTTTGTTAGTATTTATTGCAAGATCATCAATTAGAATGAATAGACTTTGTCATGTTGTAGCATTGACTTAATTTCCATCAAGACTGAAACGTAACTGGGAGTGCTGTTAATCTGAGTAGCACTGGAGATTTCTGAGACCGTTGAGATCTGGCATTCATTGTTTTCTTTAACTTCTCTGCAGCATAAAATTGGATTTTGAGTCTGAAAATTGCTATTCCCTTTTAGGTAGTGTTTAGGCAGAGAGAGCTCTCATTTAAGAGCTGCTCATGAGCAAGAACTCTTACATACCATCGGTGCTTGTATCTCTGAATTTTCAGGCAGCATCCAGGTTCCACTGTATTTTGAAACTCTATTTAAAAGCTGCCACATTCAAATTGTTCCCAAGAAACACGCAGGAGGTTTTGAAGGCAAAGACTTGAAGTGGCTGCGTTTGGCTAATACAGGTGAATTAAAGCTCTGTGTAACCACTCCCGCAGGCGATGCCACCGTCACCATATCCCACCGCTACACTCCCAAGGAGCAGCTGAAGCAACACACGATTCGCGCCGATATTGTGGTGGCCGCAGCAGGTGAGACAATTCTGTTGGTACTGAGCACCTTGAAGCAGCTCTGGCAGCGCAGGAGAGTCCAGGGTTGTTTGAACAGTTAATCTTGTGATTAAGCCCAGGAGCCACATACTTGATGTTCTAGCAGAGCTGTTTTTGTAGCTCTGCCTTTGAAGTGTAAAATAACATCTGGCAGGAGGGCTTGGGATTGCCCTGAGCACCTGGGCAGATGAGAACAGCTACAGGCAGGCTCCATGTACAGACAGCTCTGTATTGATGTGGGGAGGAGAAAAAAAATAGCAAAATAACATTTGCTTACCTAGAGACACCCAAAATCCTGTGGGACAGCTGCAGGGCTGAGGAATCCCTTGGGGGTATGTTCTTTTCCAGGCTTGGAGGAGTTGAGCTGATTTTTGGGGTGTCTGTTTGGCGGCAGAAGCCAAGTGTGAGCCTGGGGGAAGGGAGGAGAGAAAATGACGTGAGATCTGGCAGAACCAGACAAACACCCCACCCTGAAAGAGCATCACAAGCTGCTGCTCTCCCCACTCACGCTGGGGGCTTCACAGCCTCGGGGAAGCTGCTTCCCCCTGACTTAGCGCAGGTGCAAAAAGGGTTGCTGAAACTGTGTGAAAACTAACCACAGCGCCAGACTTTAAAAGCCAAGCTTAATGTTTCAGCTTGGAGGGGATGCTCTGGTCCCAGCTCCTTTGCCAGATTTCTTTGTGGGGGTGGATTCCAGCTCTTAACACTGTTATTGGTGAAACAGCTCAAATTGCTGAGCTGAACATCAAGAAGCAGCGCTGGGTTGTGCAGCAAGGGGGAGATTGGTGTTTGTGAGGTGGAAAGGCCCAGGTGGGACATAACACCATGTGGAGGGGGGAGCAGGGGCTGCTGGCACCACTGTGAGCGTGTGGTTCTTGTTTCTCATCGCAGGGATCCCCAACCTGATCACGGCCGACATGATCAAAGAAGGAGCTGCCGTTATCGACGTGGGGATAACGAGGGTGCAGGATCCTGTCACTGCCCAGTTGCGGCTGGTCGGGGACGTGGATTTTGAAGGTAGGGAGAGACTTTGTCTGGTTCCTTGAGGATTAAACATCTTGTGTGCTGAGAAAGGGAGAAGAAATTGCTCATTTGTGGGACTGAGTAGATGCAGAGCCCAAAGCTTGTGGTGTGCTTGGTGTATCCAACACTTTACCGTGTGCACGGCTGCAGCCTTCCTGAAATATAGAATCATTTCATTTGGAAAAGACCTTTAAGATCGAGTCCAACCATAAACCTAACAGTGCCAGTCCCCCACTAAACCATGCCCATATATATACACATATATATGTACATATATACAGACATGTGTATATATACATCTGTACCACGCACATAAAGGCTCTTCAGACCCCACACTTTTCTGGCCCTGGGAGTTTTGTCCCAGAAAGGCAAACGCTGCAAGGCAGGGGGGACTCACCTGAGTGCTTTGGGCACTTTGCATCTACTCCAATTTATCCCTCGCATTCCTACTTTTCAATAAAAACACGCAAAACTTGCCTTCTGGCCTTGCTCCACTCGATGGCAATGCTGCTGGATGGGCTGTTGCGATGAGCTGTGCACCTCTGGGGAACCACACTGGAAACACCTCCTGCAAGAGGGTGAATGGTCAAACTGTTAGTACTTGATTGTGGCTGCCCGCAAGGGTATGGGTGAAACCCACATCTGGTCTTGGATTGGCATTTCTGTGCTCTATTAGACCATTTCTGTGCCCTAAATCCAGCTATTAGAACATTTCTGTCCTCTTAGTCCAGCTATTTGACCATTTCTGTGCTCTATTAGACCATTTGTGTGCTCTAAATCCAGCTACTGGGCCATTTCTGTGCTGTATTAGACCATTTGTGTGCTCTAAATCTAGCTATTAAATAACTTCTGTCCTCTAAATCCAGCTCATAGACCATTTCTGTGCTCTAAGTCCAGCTATGAGACCATTTCTGTGCCATAAATCCAGCTGTTAGACCATTTGTGTGCTGTTAGACCATTTCTATGCCTTAAATACAGCTATTAGACCATTTCTGTGCTCTATTAGACCACTTCCATGCCCTAAATCCAGCTCTTAGACCATTTCTGTGCTCAAAATCCATCTCCTAGCCATCACTTTTCACTCTCCCCCCAGCTTGGCCTCAGTTCCCTTGCTCAGCTGTGGGGACAGACAGACTACAATGGGCTCTGTCCTGCTAATGGGTGAAAACATCCCCATTGAGCAGCTCCTCTTCCTCAGCTGGCAATGGTGAAGGGATTTAAACACCACCAGCCTGGTTACAGCTCCGGATGGAGCATTTGCTGCTCTTGCCACACGTTAAGCTCTGGTTTTCCTCCTCGCAGGGGTGAAGAAGAAAGCCAGCTACATCACACCGGTCCCAGGGGGCGTGGGGCCCATGACGGTGGCCATGCTGATGAAGAACACCATCATCGCCGCCAAGAAGCTGCTCAAACCCGAAGAGCTGCAAGCATTAACCGCTTAAACTGGGGGGGGGACTCTTCTCTAGCACTGAGCTCAACATTCCAAAACCGACTCCCAAACAGGCCGATAGAAAATGCAATATTTTTATTTATTCAAGTGGAATTTCCTAGCCAGAGGTCAGAGATATTTATTGGAAGCTGAAGTGGATAAACAGAGGTGTGAGCAGTTACACTCCTGGCCTACTCCTGCTAGTAAAACTGCTTTATGTTTAAGCCAATTCTGGGGTGTGTGGCTCCCCGGGTGCTGTTATCAACCCCGTGGGAGTTCAAGTGCTGCTCAAGCAACAACCTCCCGGGTTCTGTTCCCACAACCTGCCCAGGTTTGACTTGTGCTGCAGTCTTCTACTCAACGCTGGATGTTTAGTTGGAGTTAAGCTCTTCTGTAGCAGTTTGTACTTGAACAAAGCCATATATCTGTCCTCAGCCCGGCCGGGGCAGATCTGTTGTAACATATTATTCTAGTGTGCAGCTAATTTCTTTTTTTTTTTTTGCTATTTGGAGGATGATTTTTATTAAAAAGCCTTTTTGTTTCCTAACCAAAGAACAACAGCGTGTGGGCTGTTGGTGTTGATATGGGGCACGCTGGAGATTTCTTGGACTGTACTGATAAGTGGTGAGTACTAGTGAATAATCAAGTATGAGAAGGAAAAAAACAACCCTGCTTGTGTCCTAGAATTATTTTTGTTCTTATTGCAGAAAAAGAGCTGTAGTTTATTAAAGTGCTTGTGCTGTGAGCTCCTTTTTGTCTGCAAAGAGCAGGGTTAGGTCTGGCTTTTCCTCTGAGTTCAGCTAAGCCACAACTGCCTCCCCAACTCAGCCTAGAACAAAACCGCTTCACCTTCCTGACTCCATTTCCCACCTCCACCCCATCACAGCACAAACTTAGAACTTGCAAATTAATGCATTAGAGGACTATTAATTATCTATTGAACGTTAATCTTACCTGGGGTTGCGATGCCTTGGGCAGGATGGAAAAACCTCCACGCAGCATTGGTTGTGTGAGGTGAGTCCTGGACTCCTTCATAATTCCCTGAAAAAACTGATCCCACCTTTTCTGGGAGCACTAAAAGGTTGTTATGATACTCAAGGGCTGGTGCTGGAGGCACTAACCCCACATTTGTGCTCATAAAAACACTAAAGTGGGAAGAAAAGCTGAGGTTCAAGTGTACCAGAAACACAGTAAGAGCTGAGACTCGTTGAAACCAGGTTTATTGGGTTGTTTCACCGATAAATACAAAATGGCTCGAGTGGGACTGGAATGGAGGTGGCAAATCTGAGATGCTCCACTGTTTGCAGATAGAAAAAGTATAAACCACAGGTGAACCTTAGACAAATTGAGTCAAAATGAGCTAAAGTGGATTCAGCTCCGCTCGAGGAAACATCTACCAGAGTCCACAAAGCCTTTCTGGGGCAGGGGGAGTAGAGCTGATGTACCGGATCAAGCTAATTAACCTGTTTGATTAAAATCAGCAGCCTACCTGGACCACGCTGCAGCTACTGCAGAGGAGATCGGTACAAAACGCTACTAAACAGACACGACACATTCAAGGTGTTAATGTTAACGTCAAGCTACGTGGCTCACGCTTGGGAGTAATACTGTTATTTAGCTCGCCACGTTTCCCCAGGAGCTGTACTTGAACCAGAAGAAAAAATAATTGCTATAAATAGGAAAAACTGCCTTCAAGTCTTTGTCGGACTCAACTATTTACAGAGAACTGGGGTCTGTCCCACGCAAAGGTTCAGACCGGTTGCAATATTGAACTGGTGTCCTGGAAAGCCCCGTGTGGTTGGTATAAATATCAGGGAGGGGAAGGGTTGGGGCTCTGTGAGGCTTGAAATAAAGAAAAATAAAATAATGCATCTAGCAAAAATGAGTCAAAGAAATAGATTTGAGAGGGTTGCTCCAGACCAGCAGATCTGGGTCCCTCATGTGTCACCGCGGGCTCGGACCAGCATCCTTTTGCCAACACAAAGGCCGATGCACCATGCCCTTCACAAACCAAAACTCCCTGAGAGCCGCGCTGTGATTTTAGGGACTGGGGACACGCATCTTGTTCCACCTGAGCCACACAAACCTCCTCCTCACCCCAAAAATCCCCCCTCAAATCCATCCCCCCGGTGCGGTCCCCATCCCCATCAGCCCAAACCCACTTCAACTTCTCCGGCCCAGCAGTGGCTCCGAGGCCAAAATCGCCAGTTCCACCTTTTCAGCCCCGTTTCGCCCAGCAGAAAAGGGAGAAAATTCAACAAGTCGTGATGCTAAAAACTACCGGAGCAACAGCCCCCTGGGGCCACCGGTCTCCTCTGTTTCACATAGAAAAATAAGCTCAATTTATCTTTATATATATATATCAATATATATATATATCAATATATATATATAAAGGGCAGGGGAAGGCTGTGCGGGACTATAGCGTGGTCTCACTGCCCATGTCCCGAGGGGGTTTGTCGGTGTCGGTGTCCTCGTAGTCCGACTCCATCTCTATCTTCACCTGGGGCACGGCGCAGATGGGGCTTCGGGAGTAGTTAAACGCGGGAGACGATGGGCACGAAATCTTCAGGTGAAGCGTAATACTGAGGAGGCGGAGGAGAAAAGGGAGTGAGCATCCAAACCTGGGTACCCGCATCCCAAAACCACCCCAGCAAAGGGCTCCAGATGATGCTACCGCCGGTAAAAATTCATAAAACCACGGTATTTTGCATTTATTATGGACAAACTGCAGAATTAGTGGCTGCAGGTGGGGAATAATCCCAAGTTTTCAGGATTTACATAGGCAACTCATCCTAAAATTTTTGGGGCTATCAACCCTCTTGGGGTATGTTGTCCCCGCAAAAGCCAGGACCAGCAAACAAAAGCACCCAAAATGCTGCAAAAATATACGGAAAGAATTCAGAAATGTCCGAGGATGGTGGCAAAGGGTTCAAGGGAGTGATGCTCAGCTGGGAGCATTGGTTTGTGACCCCAAAAATATGTCCCCAGGAAGGGGGAGTGTGTGTGTTGGGGGCCCGTTCGGTGCCGTTTACCTGCGATCCAGGTCTGAACCGTTCGGGGAGGAATCAGAACGCAAAGCTCCAGGTGGAGGACCTCTTTCCTGGGGGGACACGCAGGTGAGGAAGGAGCCCCCCCAAAAATCACCCACCCCGCCTCCAACCTGCTACTGGGTCCAGCATCCTCCAGCCGGCAGGAGGAGGAGAAAAGCTCCCGCGAAACGCTGATTTTGGGGGTGATTAGAGCACGGAATCAACAAATTATGGCGTTAAAACCTGCTGGCAGCGCGATGCGACCTGGTGCCGAGCTGGAGTAAACTCACCCTGATTTATTCTGCTTTTCTATACATTTTGGTCAGGGCTGGTTTGGCACCAGCTCGCGTACGATGCTTCGGGTGGAAGGTTGAGCCAAATTGACAGATCTCTTTGTGGCAGGGATAAAAATCTCTGCACCCCTTACTTTTAGATGTGAAAAATCTTCTTACATATAGATATCTTTTAAAAATCCCCATCAGCATCATCTCAAGGGGGAGAGCCAAGAGCATCCTGGCTTCCCAGCCACCTGGAAAATGAATTTATTAGCAGCACTGCGTCCTTGAGAGATGCTTTAAATGTGGCAAATCCTCTGTGCTTCGGCAGGAGGGATCCGGGCTGCGGTTCTGAGCGGGGTTAGTGCCATTGTGGGGGGTTAAGGAAGCAGGAGGGAATGCGAGAGGGGGGTCCTGGGCTCTTTACTTACGGCTGAGGCAATGGGGACCCCCATTTTGGGGCTGCGTTGGCAGGGGCTCCATGGGGATCTTAATGACTGAGGGAGGTGGGAACTGGGGGAAGAAAGCGGGGAAATTCGGTGAAGGCGGCACCTCTGAAAACACCCGCAGCACCCAAAGGGACCCAAAACCTCCAGAGGTGGGTGCATGAGGAGGAGGCTTTGCCTTCCTCTTCTCAACCCAGGGAAGGGTCTGCAGCCCTGATGTTTAATGATGCTTTGCCACCGTACGATGGGTGCTGTACCCTCCGCCGGGGGGATTTTGGCTCTTTTCCCTAAGGAATTCTGGTTTTGCCACAATTTTCCAGCTTTCAGGACACTCGGCGCATCCCTCAGAACCTCCGGCCAGCCCCTCAGTGTCACTTAAAGCCCCTTTATCAGCCTGTCCTATGTATGCAGTCAAACACCTCCAGGAATACAAAATCTTCATCCCAAACCCACCGACCTGGAGGTTTCGGTGGGAATTTCCCTCCCCGGTGGGTCTGGGATGTCCCCATCGTCCCCACGCACCCCACACCCACCTCCTCGTCGCTGCTGCTGCCTCCTTTGTTGCCTTTTTTCTTCTTTTTCTTGTCATCCTCTTTCTTCTTCTCCTTCTCTGGAATGATGTTGTCAATCCAAGCCAGGTCGTGTTGGGAGAAGACAAAATCCAGGAGCCGCCTCACCAGAATCAGGGCTAAAATCTACGAGGGGGGAGACGCAAAAGTGGGATCTGCAAGAGCATCTCTCACCTTAAAACCTGGGGAACACCACGGGACCAAGCCAAAATGTCTTTAATTCCCCAAAATATCTAAACTAGGTTGGAATATCAGCCCGGTGGATGGATGGACTCACCATGACGGGGAAGATGATGGCAGCCACAGTGGATTTGAGGATCCAGAGCACGGCCAGGCAGATGATCTGCACCAGCGTGAAGAGGTGGATGCGGCGCAGCGGCACGTGCCGGAGGAAGACGTAGTCAGGTTGGTGCTTGGCTGGCATGAGGAAGAGTTTGCAGCGCTCCCAGAACTGCGGGGGGATGAAGGCCGGGGGTTAAATCGTGGCTCAGTCCCCAGGCTGCATGGATAAACCCTCTTTTAGTCCCCAAAATGGGGAACTTGGTGCTTTTTAAATGTTTCTCAGAGGGTTTGGAATATCTGCTGGAAATATTGGAGGCCTGCAAATTTTGGGGTGAAAATCCCCCTTTTTGCCCTGGTGTAGGATCCCTTCACGGCCATTAAGGAGGAAGAGGAGGAGGAAGAGGAGCACATACCTGGATGCCATTCAGCGACGCGACGCCCATGTACAGAAAGACGCCGTACAGCACTGGCATGGGGATGTACTGCAGACACAGAAAGAACACAGCGCTTACCCTGAGGAAGGCAGCAGCTTTGGGGACCAAGATTTGGGGGAAAATCCAGCTTTTTCTTTGCAGATCCCCCAAACACCCACAGGATGGGAAAAGGAGAATGTTTTACCTTCAGGATGGGGGCCAGGAAGACGGAAATCCCCGTCAGCACGAAGACGATGATTCCCGTCACTCTTTGCTCCCTGCAACGGCGAGAGAAATGGGATAAGGCTGCGCTGGCCAAACGCGCCACTGCGCCCACATTCCGAGGACAAGCATGGCTGAGCCTTCCTCACCTGACCCCCAAGAACTGGGGCTGCTCCCCCGGGGCGCTGGTCTCTGTCTCCATCTTGAGGCTGTCGATGTGGGCGATGGAGATGACGGTTGCCGCCACGTACCAGGGCAGCCCCATGAAGGAGCAGACGGCCATGAGGATGCCCACCCAGAAGAGGTCCAGGTGGTAGCCCGCGGCTTTCTGCAACACAGCACCCGGCAGGGGCGGGGGGACACGGCTCGTGAAGCTCTTGTGTTCGCCCCAGAGCTCTGCAAGGTGGGGATTCCCCTCCTGGTGTACCCCACGGTGCATCCTGCATCGCCACGGTGCACCCTGCATGGCCCTGATGCACCCCACGTTGCTACGCAGCACCCCGCATTGCTATGGTGCACCCTAGATCACCCTGATGCATCGCACATTGCAATGGTGCATCCTGTATGACTACAGTGCACCCCACATTGCTACACTGCACCCCACATCACCCTGAAGCACCCCACATCCCACACTGTGCACCCCCCACATCACCCCGCTGCACCACCCTCCCTACAGAACTGGGTGATTTTAACACCCCAAAGGCTTTGTCACCCCAAAATTACACCGAGCGGGGGACAATCCCAGCTTACCCGTAGCTTGTGCTCCTTCCTGTTGACGATGACGGCCGTGATCTGCTGGTCCATGAAGATGAGGATGGTGACGAGGAGGGCGGGCAGGGCGCTCGCCAGGTAAACCCACCACGGGTTCTTCCCAAAGGGAAACACGAACCACCCTCGGTCCACGCGGGTGGGCTGGGGGGGAAAAAGGGTTTGGATATGGGTCAGAGAGGGGGAAAAAGCCAAAAAGTGACATTCCCAAGCCCCAAGTCACCCTTGAACCCTCTGAGCATCATCCCGTATCCCATATCCATCCCTGAATCCCATTGGTACCCAAACCACCCCCAGCATCCACATTATCCTCAGATGCTCATTGGGACTCCCCACATTCCCCCTGGATGGGGGGGGAAGAGAAAGTTTTGGCAGGAATTTTATTGCCTTTATTTTTTACCTTAAAATCAGTAGGCACTTGAAGCTTTGGGGTGTTGAGTCCAAAAAGCACATCCAGCCCCACAAACATTAGTATGGACATAAAGATAGAGAAATCGCTAATAAGTTTACGCAGCTGCCAGGAGCAAGAGAGAAAAGGAGGAGAAAAAAAAGAACGAAATAAAAGGAAAACAAAAAAGGAAGAAAAGTGACAGAGTTAGAATAGTCCCCCAGAAAAGACAAAGTAGATTTTAAGAAGAACACTGCAAGAGCTGCGATTTTTCCCCAAAAAACTGAAGAGGAGCTGGAAAGAGAGGAGATGGAGATGTGAGGGGTCCCCCCGGTGCATCCGAACCTTGATGATGCTGGGGATGTGCAGTTTGGGGGTGTCCAGTCCGAAACAGGCGTCCACGGCGCAGAACAGGAGGATGGAGAAGACATTGGAAAAATCAGCAATGAAAGCCCTGACCTGGAGGCAAGACGAGGAAATGGGGGCGGAAGGGGTAATTAATGGGATGGAGAGGTTAATTAATGGGACGCAGAGGTTTGTTCCCGCTTCGGAATCATTCCCTGGGGATTTCCAGCTCGTGGATAATATGGGTATCACCCCAAAAATGTAGAGTTTTGACCCCATTTGCATCGTGAGGTGATGGGTTATTCAACATGCAAGAGGCTAAAAGTTTGGGGAGGATTCTCCTCATTTCTCGCAATGCCCTAGAAATACAGATTTATTTTCCTGAAGCTCTTTGCACCCAGAAAAAAAAATGACAAGTCCCATTTTTCCTACTTTTTGGAAAAGAAAAGGGTAAAACCGGTGCTTTTCTTACCTTGGTAGGGAAATAGCGGCTGAATTTGAATTTTTTCAGGGTCAAGGTCATGGAGTAGGTCCCGAAGAAGAGGATGAAGGACATAAGGGCCAGGTCGGGCACGAATTTACAGGACTTCCCCACTAAGCTGCCGCCATATTTGAGACATTCCTTCTTACTCAGCTGAGTCCAGTCCAGAGCTGTGAGGTTAATAGTATTGTACTGGGGAGAAAACCCCAAAAAAGAGCAAAATTAGGATTTTAAGCAATTGCATTGCGCAAAGACAGGGTATTTCCTAGCAAAACCAAGCAAAATTAGCATTTGGTGCAATTGCAGCATGCAAATACAGGGGTATTTCTTGGCCAAAATAAGCCAAATTTGAATGTTAAGGAATTGCAGCATGCAAGGAAAAAAGGGTATTTCCTGGCCAAATAAAGCAAAATGAGTATTTTAAGGAATTGCAGCGTGCAAGGAAAAGGGTATTTCCTGGTAAAAAAAGGCTAAATTAATATTTTCTGCAATTGCAGTGTGCAGGGGAAGCGGTATTTCCTGGCTAAAACCAGCAAAATTAGTATTTTAAGGAATTGCAGCGTGCAAGAACAAGAGTATTTTGCCAGAGCCGCTGCCTCCAGGAGTCCCATAACCACAGAAAAACCCTGGAACTGCTGTTAATTTGGGCAAAAAGTGGGGATATGGGGACAAGTGAAGCCGCTTACCAGAGAAACATTAGTGGTGTTGGGCGCCACCGGAGCTGAAGCATCGAACAAGGTCGCGTTGGCTGCGGAAAAGGAGGTTGTTATTGAGGTTTTTGGCTCATCCGGAGCTTTCGGTAGTTAAAATCAGGTGGGTTTTACCCACAGAGACCACGGCTCAGCCCGCGGAGCGGGATTTGGGGAGAAAAACCTGCAATTTCTAACCCCGCAGCGACTTCTCCCTGATTAATCCCACGCGCCGGTGGAGAACGCGGCTTTTCCTTCGGCGGCTTCTCCCTGCGGGGCTGGGGGGGTTGGAGGTTTAGGAACATCCCAGCTCGGAAAATTTAGAGGGTTTTCCTCGGGAGGCCGGTCGAGCATCCCGACACCCGCGGCTTAAAACCACGGGGGGAAAAGACTGGAAAAAAGCAGCTTGTTATTTTTGGAAAGGCAGCACCCGATCGTGCCCAATTCGCTTTGTTTTTTGGCTTGTTTTGGTATTTAATAAATCATTTTAAGGGTGCTTTTACGTCTCACTGCAAAAATCAAATAAATGCTTTCTAGCCCCCGGCACCTTCTCCTCCGGCGCAAAAAGCGGCTCCGCGCGGCTCTTCGGGTGACGCAGCTTCGGGAGCACCCATAGGTGCCCCTAAATAGGGTCTGGGGGCTCTGCCCCCCCCTCTGCTCCATCCTCTTCGTGCGCCGAGCGGGAATTTCGGCCGCCCCATCCCGGCGCTGAGGATTAATGCAGGAGAAGCGATCGCTGGGTTAGAAGCAGAGACCAAAACGGGGCTCTGGGAAACAGCGCTGGCAAACCCAGCATTAAAAACATCATTATAATTATTATTATCTTATTTTTCCTCCATAATTTTTCCAGAAACCAGCCTTATTTGTGATTTCTATGACTTAAAGGGTAACATACCACTGGTGGTATTTTAAGAGAAGACCCCTAAGGGCTCTACTTAAACCCTTTTAGCAGAAAGAATGGAAAATAAAATACATGGAAAAAAATAACAACAAAACCCTCACGGGGGAAGAGTATCAAATATTAAAATAGTTTTTTAATATTTAGAAGGCGATACTCACTTGAGATTGAAATCAGCCCAAATTGATGTGTGCAGCAGAGACAAATATGGGACAAATCAGTTATAATAATCAAAAATCAGAACTAATTAAAAAAATATATTAAAAAAAAAAAGGATGTAGGGGGGAATAAACACAATTTCTCAGTATCTAGAGGAATGGAAAATCCAACGCGGACACTTTGGGTGCCCAGGACAGTGAGGGATGGGGCTGGGTTGCCAAGAGGCTTTGTAAGGTTTTTGGGGTGCAAACGTCTCTTGGCCGCCCGGGGTTTGCTCAGAACAGGGACCTGGAAAAAGGGGACACGTCCCTCGAGGCCAAAGGCTTTGCCTTTGGGTCACTCGGCGGGTGGTTGATATGGAGAAATCGAGGCAAAATACAAAATTAAACTCAATAAATGCAACTTCCATCACGGCAGCTCAGATCTCTTCTTGCAACGAAGGGGATACGTTGCATGGCGGGTCGTGGATGCTTTTATTTCTGGGGAGAACTTCACCATCTTCACCACCACAGCTCTCTGCTCCCTCTGTCTGCAGCTGATACTCTTTAAAATTGTTAGAATTGAGACTTTTTAAATAAATTCAGCTCATCTGAGAGCAGGCGGTCGCTGGCATTAAACCCAAACTGAAGATCTTCACTCCCGTCCAGGTGGACACGGGCGCACCTGAGCCGCATGATTCTGGACCAAGGATCATCTGGTACATTCATCCAAGAGCAAAACCAGAGGAGTCATCAAAAGACCATCTGCTCAGAGCCTGAAGGCCTCTCCTTTTTGAAAAGGAGTAAAAAAAGAGAAGAAAAAAACAGTCCAAGGAGGTCTGGACACCAACCAGGACATCCCAGGGTGTCCCTGACACCAGGGAAGAAAAAAACCCTTTGGTGTATTTTCTGGAGAATAAATTTCCATCAGCAACAGGCTGGAATTAATGATCTAAAATGTCTTTTTTTTTCTTCATATTTCCTTTGTTTTCCATCCATCTGGCTGCTCCAGGCTGCTTGAGGCTCTTGGCACCGTTCATCGTGTCCCGACGAGCTCATCCACAGGGGACAAGGCTGCACTTCTCACCCAAAAACCACCCTTGGAGGAGGACAAGGTCTCTCCACCCTACGCTGCCTCCTTCCATGTCCTTGGCCAAAGATCCAGGGGGATTTATCCAGATCAGGACCCCCCAAATCCCCTTCATCATCCCCATCCGGCTCCGAAAAAGATGCGTACTCACCTGGGTCGGGAGCGATGCACTCGCACTTGTACATGGTCACATAGTCCGGCTTGAAATCCGAATTGATGGGGTAGTACTTAAAGGCTCCGATCATCTTCTTGATGGCGTCATAGATGAAGATGAAGCTGATGAGGGTGGAGAAGCCTTCCTCCGTGAAGCGGGTGATGTATTTTATAATGAAGCTGGCGTCGGTGGCCACCAGGATAAGGCACTGTAGAGCAGAGTGCAATCCGATCCAGAGGCGGAACTCCATGTAGTCGATGCCGTTGCCTCTGAAAGTGGAGACAAGGTGAGAGCGGCCTCGTGAGAGCACATTGTGGGCTGGAGAACAGCCCAGAAGAGTATCACAGAATCACACAATGTCAGGGGTTGGAAGGGCCCTGGAAAGCTCATCCAGTGCAATCCCCCCATGGAGCAGGAACACCCAGCTGAGGTTACACAGGAAGGTGTCCAGGCGGGTTGGAATGTCTGCACAGAAGGAGACTCCACAACCCCCTGGGCAGCCTGGGCCAGGCTCTGCCACCCTCACTGAGAAGAAGTTTCTTCTCAAATTTAAGTGGAACCTCCTGTGTTCCAGTTTGAACCCATTACCCCTTGTCCTATCACTGGTTGTCACCGAGAAGAGCCTGGCTCCATCCTCCTGACACTCCCCCTTTAGATATCTGTAAACATGGATAAGGTCACCCCTTGGTCTCCTCCAAGCTCAAGAGGCCCAGCTCCCTCAGCCTTTCTTCACACAGGAGATGCTCCACTCCCTTCAGCATGTTTGTTACCCTGCGATGAGTTCTGGTACCCCCAGGGAGTAATTTTGGTTGGAAAAGACCTTTAAGGTCGAGTCCACCCGTTTCCCCACCCCTGGCACTGCCCCATGTCCTGAGAACCTCATGTCCGTCTGTCCAACCCTCCAGGGATGGTGACTCCAGCACTGCCCTGGGCAGCCTGTTCCAATGCCCCACAGCCCTTTGGGGAAGAAATTGTTCCTAAATCCAACCTCAACCTCCCCTGGTGCAACTTGAGGCCAGTTCCCCTCCTCGTGTTCCAGGTCTCTCAGCTGCTCCCATCACACTTGTGCTCCAGCCCCTTCCCTTCTCTCCCGTACATCACCCAGCACCTACTTGCTGAAGTCGAAGAGCAGCTTCTCGAAGATGAGGATGGGGCCAGTGCTGCTGAGGATGATGAGCGGTTGCCCGGCGAAGAGGCAGAACATGGAGCCGGCCATGGCCGTGCCCAGGAAGCTCTCCATGACGCCCTGGGGATGGATCCAACCCAGCGTTATGGTGACACATCCCCATGGACACCCCGGATAGAATCACAGACTCATTTAGGTTGGAAAAGACCTTTAAAATCATCATGTCACACTGTAAACCTAATTCTGCCAAAATGGAAAGTTTCCCAGAACGATTAAATTTGTTGTCAGTTTGAGCTATTTTTCTCTTTTCATATTTGCTAAGAGACTAAAATAGTCCCGGAAATAGTTTTTGTTTCTGTTTGTTTTAATATGAGGATTCTAAAACGTGTACGGAAATAAACTAACGAAAAATTCTTCTTTGAAAATGTAGTTGGCTATAAAATACTTGAACTAAAAATGACTGATTATGTCATTTTAATAATAAATTGTATTCCTTCTATAGAAATTAATCAGGTAGCTTATAGCAATTTTGCCTCTGCTTGGACCAGTAAAGGATGGTTGGGACAACGTCCTCTTGCTCCTGGCACTTTCACTGTGGTGGGTTTTCCCATCCTACAAGTGTTCCAGGACTGCCAGTCCCATCTAGTAATTCATTTCTGTCCCCAGCGCTAAAGCTGGGCATGGCAAAGGGGTGTAAAACCCGTCCCATCCCTGCTTGCTGTCCCCAAGGACTCCACCTGGTAGTTGTCCGTAGCGTCCCCAAGCAAGCCCCCAAAGGTGATGGCGTTGGTGATGCAGCCCAGGTAGATGAAGAGGATGGCGGAGATGGACTGGATATGAAAAGCTTCATAGAAATCGCTGGGGAACCAGGGCAGCTTCCTCTTGATATCCAAATAGAGGCCACCGCAAAACCTAGGGACACACCACAAAAGGACCAGATAGAACCAGAGAAAGTTGGAAAAGCCCCTCGAGCCCAACCATAACCCACTCCTGGGACTGTCCCATGTCCTGAGAACCTCATGTCTGTCTGTCCAACCCTCCAGGGATGGTGACTCCAGCACTGCCCTGGGCAGCCTGTTCCAATGCCCCACAGCCCTTTGGGGAAGAAATTGTTCCCACATCCAACCTCAACCTCCCCTGGCGCAACTTTTTGATTTGCTACCTTATGTCTTTCAGTCCTATCCCCCCGACTTATGTATTATTTGTTTTTAGGATAAAATTATTTGGTTTCAGGACCAGACACATGGGCCTTCCACCAAAACAGACACAGTGCCTGCGCCCAAAAGGATTTCACCCCCCTGAGCCCCAGGAGATCATGGGTGAACCAGCAGGAGATGCCAATGGGTGCTGAAGTCTCTTGGGTGGTGGGGTGTTCGCTCACCTGCCGGTCCACGCGAGTTCTTCCCCAATTTCATGAACTTCGGGCATCTCTCCATCCTCGCTGCCGCCTCCACCGCCCCCGGCACCTGCCCCACCGGCCGTGCCGTTCATCTGCCCAACCTCGTTCAACGAGAAAACCGATTTTCTGTGGGAAAAACACCGGCATTGGCCACGGCATCTGCCTCAGTGAGCCTGTCCTGACACAGGGACCACGACCAAAGCCATGGTGCAGCTTTCCACCTGTGCTAGAGCTTGGGTTTGGGGAGAATTTGGAAAGATCAAGAGCTGGATTTGCTAAACCCAGGGTGGTAATGCAGGTTTGGCAGAGTGGAAATGGCTCTGAGCTGGTTTCGGGGGAAAAACTGTGGAAGAAGCAGCATTTCTGGAAGATCTGCAGATTCTTTCTAAGGATGAAGAGCAGCAAAGCTGCTGTCCTGCTCCAGCACCTCCAAACCTGCCCCATGGCTCCCACCCACCTCTTCTCAGCCGAGGGCACTTTTTTGGGTGGTTCGATCCTAATGTTGGGGTCCCACTCGCCGGGCGGCAGGACGATGACTTCATCCAGGAACTCGTCGATGCCAGCGATCAGGTCTTCTCTGTCCCGGGCTTTGTAGGCAACGTCGCTGAAGAGCTGGAGGGAGAAGAGGTGTCAGCCAGGGAGCACACGCGTGTCCCGTGTCATTATGGGATTTTCAAGCTCATTCGGTTGGGTGATGGGATGAAAATGGCTTTTTTTTCCCCCTCAGCTCTGAGCAAAGGGGTTCCTGGCATGGGTTGCGTCTGGGATCTACTCACATCATCCACCATGAGGGTTGCAATGGCTCTGCCGATCTCATTGTAGGATTTGGCTTTTCCCGCAGGACCGAGGAGAATAAAGAGGAACCTGGGAAGGGAAAGACGCTGTGTCAGCATCCTCTGACCACCAGAATTCATGTCCTGAGAGCGCTCGGTGCTTCGGGCCCCAAGGAATCGCGCTCACCTGGTGGGGACGGGCACCTCCGTCACCCCTCCCAGCATCGTCGCCTGGAGGAGCCGCACGAAAGCCACAAAGGGCTTCTCCAGGAATTCCACTTCTCCCACCAGCACGTTGGAGGCCTCTGCATCCTTGGGGATCTTCTTGATGAACTTGTTCTTCAGCTGTTGGAAAGACCAGGGTGGGGAAGGGCGTGGTTGCTGAAATTTGGCTTTTCCGCCTCTTTTACACACCCTGAACGCAGCCGCAGCCTCAAACTCTTCATCTCTGGTGGTCTCAGGACTCCCAGAGGTAGGGATTCGAGAGCCATATTCAAGAATAAACCAGCAAGGGATCCTGGAGCAAGCCAGGGAGTGTTTTTGCAATTCCCCCCAGACCCTCTATAATGCAAAAACACCACTCGGTGCTGTGCACAGGGGATGTTTTTGTGGCCCTTTTTTTCCCCCAATCTGATCCTCAGAGCAGCAATAAATAATGGAAGTAGGAGACCTCGGTTCATAGATTTATTCCCCGGGTCTCTTCTCCCCTGCAGCTCTTTCATTATTAGTCTGCAAGGGTTCAATACCGACCCGAGCAGGGTGTTATTATAATCTATACGCCAGCATGAGGGGAGGCATGTGAGCCGGGCAGTGAGCTCTCCCCTTTCTAATCTTTTAAACCCAAATGGAAAAAAAAGAAAGAAAAAATAATAATAAATCAACTCCTCCAATGCAGCTTGGACTAAGCAAGAGCAGGAGTTAACGGTGACCACTAAGCTTCAAGTAACACTTAAAAAGTCCCTTTGTAGTGGGTCTAATAGGGTGATTAAACCTAAATGCTTTGCATATTTTGGGATTAACCCTCCGCACCCCACCGCTGGAGGCTGATATTTGGGGTTCGTTAGCGTGGAGTTGATTTGCTTTATTGCGGCTCTGATTGAGGAAGGTGTCCTGGAGTATCACCTGAATTTCCATCCTTCGCTTCCCCCTAAATTCCATCACAACACGTCAGCTCAGCAAGGACGTCCCTGGGGAAAGCCAATTTCTTATTCCGTATGAACCCACGTTGTGTTTAATTTTCCCTCAGGTTTATGCTGAAATCATGGTACGAAGGGATGGAGGAACAAAACCTGCCTCTTTTTACAGAACGTGCCTCTATTTACAGACTATTTTCTCAAGGGTTGTATTCATGTTTGCAGACCCAGTCAAGCAAGGGCTCTTTTAGGATCCCTGCACTCCTACAAGCATCTTTCTAAAGATTTTAAGGAATATTTTTCTCCCCTCTACGGATCACAACCACATCAGCACCCTCGCAGGTCCGAAATTCTGCGTTCAGCTTGCAAACACAGGTATTATTTCTGGGACAGCTTCCTCATGAGTTAGCGGGGATCGATACGTGTATTAATCTCCCTAATTAAGAATCTGCGCAGTTATCGATCACGCAGCCCCCGTCCCATCGTGTCGCAGATTCTCCTCACAGCATCGTGCCCATGTTTTTGGGGGCAATTACCTGGTCGGTGCTCGGAGTGTCCGAGATATCGTTCATGCTCCGACTCTGCGCGTGACCTGACGGAGATAAGAGAGAGAAGGTGAGAAATCCACCCCGAATTTCAGCCCCACGCACAAGGAAAGGACTTCAGCGCAAAGAAATAAGAATTATTTATTCTCGCAAATGAGATGAAAAGCCAAAATTACGATGTTTTTCTGATGACTGTCATGCTGAGGTTACACAAACCACATCTCATCGACGGCTGTGGTGTGGGGGGGACTACGGTGGGTTCGTGGATTCGCTGACGGAGGGCATGGGAACAGAAATTAGCCTTGAAGATATTAAAGCCTACCCGTGAGAAAGATGGGAGTAAAGAGTATCTGGAGATATTAAGGTGTACCCGTGAGAGAGAAGGGAGTAGAAGAGTAACATTGATGATAGCAAAATTAGCCAATGAAATGTTACTGCTGTAACTTGCAACCAATAGTGAAAAGACACATGAATTGGTAAAACTGTATAAAAACGCACTTGTGGCGATAAATGGCATCTACTACTTTCATCCTGGAAGAACTTGGTCTATGTCATTCGTCGGTCTCAACCATGACAGCAGCGGGACCCCTTGTAATTGCGATCGCCTGCTCTCGCTACAATTTGATTTTTTATTGTTTTTCCCTGATTTTAGGAGAGTTTTGGCCTATCGCCACCCCCGGCTTACGCAGGCGGCCGTAGCTGGCGCTCTGGCGCATCCGCAGGTCCTCGGTGGAGCGGTGGAAGGCGGCGCCGGCGGCCGGGCTCCGGACGGGGCTGCGCGCTGCGGGGAAATAAAGCGTTAAAAGAGATGCAGGTGCCCAGGGAACCCTTGGGTGATGCTGACGGTGAGATGCCGGGCTGAAAATCTACTACCCAGCACATCCGTTTTTTATCTCAGATGTTTAAGCTGAATTACTTCGCCAGCAAGATTCCCCTTTTCCCCCAGGTGTTTTCTGCATTAAGCATCTCAAAAAAACTTCTGAATTCCCAAAACTGTGTTTTCCTTGGGGGAAAAAAACCCCATCTGGATCAGTTTTGTTGAGCTGCTCTGCAACCGCAGCATCTATCCCCTTTTTTGTTAAACCCACTAAAAATAATGATGCAATTCCCACTGGGCATGTCCCTATTTTCAGTGTGCTGTCGGTATGTATTCCAACATCACGGAGTTGCCATTGGAATAAGAAACGTGAGGGACCCTTTTGCTCCTGCCAGTGACTTTCTTGTCCTCGATGTCCCTATTCGCATGTTCAAAGTGATGCCATCGTGTCAGCAAGGAAACAGAAACACAAAAGATGTCCCTATTTTCCACATCTACCAGGACTAACCGCAATGTTTCCAAATCGTCGTTTTTTTTGAGAGCTTCTGGGCAGAAATTAGCTCAAATATCGAGTTCACTGATACGGATGGTGGCTGCTTTGAAACATGGGGATGCCCATGGGGTGGGAATATTTCTCATTGACGGGCTCTCCCGTGTGCATTTGGAGCCTGGGCGCTGCTGTTCTGGCTACCCGAGGAGCAGCCAAAGGCCGGCAAATCTCAGGCTCCACCAAATGACCTCCATTTAAAGCTAAGTAAATAATCTAGTGTGAAAACAAACAAATCCCCTTTTATAATGGCTCAAAAATAGGCAGGTTCAACCACGGAGCAGACTGGATTTGTCTGTGGGCTGCTCTGCCAGGAAACCCCTGGGCCAAGCGACCGCTGGTGTCCCTCACACAACCTTCTTGTCCATCACAGAATGGTTTGGGTTGAAGGGACCTTCAAAGATAATCTAGGCCATGAGCAGGGACGTCTTCATCCAGCTCAGAGCCTGCTAAAAAGCCCATACCCATCTTTCTTATTGGCCTCTTTTAAGTACTGAAATATAAAATGACCGTGTCCATCTCAGGAGGCATCTCCTTGGCTTCCAGCTCCCAATGACCCCTCACCCTTAAAGCCACCAGTGGCAGAAGCTTTTAGGATCTTTCTCAATGCAGTAAAAAACCCCAAATGGTTGAGTTTCCCCATTTCCTTCTCCTCAGACTTTCCTCCCCACAGGCTTTTTCACCAAAGACTCACGGACGCAACCAGGCGCAGGTTGGACCCCAAGGACTCACTCGTGTTGGAGGAGACGGACTTGCCGATGTCGGCCAAGGACCGGTGGATTGGCTTCTTGGTTTGGTGCCGGTGCTTCCTGAGGAGCACGTAGCTTATCTTGTCCCGCAGCTCTGGCTTGAGCAGCCCGTCCTCAATCTGCTTCTCAATAACATCATCTGCAAGCACCCAACAAGAGAGACGCATGAGTTGTCCCACCACAAACCCAAAGAGCTCAAGACAACTTTTATTGAACCGAATTGATGGTTCTCAACTCCTGATTTTGTTTATTCCCGTGCAAGTTGGTTTTTATTTGCACGCAGCAAGGAAATGTATTTAAATCAGTTCCCAGCACACGGGGAAAAATCCACCTGAAACCACCGATACCCACTCATACCTATGATTTGGGGCAAAGAGTAGCCGTCTAAGTCCAGGAGCACCGTTCCCGTCTGTAGACACGTCCGCAGCTCAAACAGGCTGTGCAAGGACAACGTGGACACATGGGGCTTGCTCCACCTCTCCCCGCCTTCCTCCACCTTCTCTTCAAACTTAATCCACCTGCAATGAGAACGGCAGCCGTGGGGACGGGCACAGAGAATGAGAAAATGGCTTTTCCTGCGGTGTTTCCCTTCTGCAACATGAATTAATTCATCCTGCAAAGTTTTGGTTTGTTATTGAGGACAGGAATGGAGAAATCAAGGAATATCATTAGGCAAAGTTGCAAAACATCTCGGCTCCACCACGGAACATAACCCTGAAGATTTTTACCATCTTCAAACAGCTCCTGTGAGATTTGGGAGGTTTGAACTTGCATTAACCAGGACCTACATGGGCCAACCGTGCACGCAGGAAAGCAAAAAATCAGCAAAACCCCATAATTTTAATGCCTCAGGTTTCAACCTGGTTGCTTCACTCCCCTGGTGGGAGATGAGCGGGTTCGTGAGCCCTTGGAAATCAGCTCTTCCTCCTCCGTTCCTTAATTGTACAAACCAAAGACTTGAGAGCGAATGAACGGGGCCCAGCAGCTCTCGCCCAGACGCCCATTTGGGGCAGAAAGCTGCTTTTCCTTTGCTCCGTGGATTAGCCCTCGCAAGGCTTAACCTTGCAACTTTTAACTGGTACAACTGGGATTTGGGCACAGACGGAAAGGACGTAGGAGGTTTTTGGAAATAGCTGATGGCTCCCAAATGCTGTAGGAGAAGAGTGGGGACAACACAGGATTGTATGTGCATTAAAACGCAACTGCAAAGAGAAAACCCTGTGTGTTCCTATTGAAAAAATGGTCTGTGCTTGGGACAAAAGCCCAGAGCATCCAGTGCCCCTTGTGCACATCACTCCAAAGCTCCCCAACCTGCTATTTTTGCAGAAACCCCTTCTCCATCCTTTCAAACATCGCTTTTATTGGGGGGCAATTCAAGCTTCCCGCCGTAGCGCCCGTTCAGCCCCGGCGGTGCTCGCCCAAAGCCGATTAGGTCTCTTTTCCTTTCTTTTTACCCCATTTTCCTGTCGAAAGTGGGTTATTAACATGCGTGTGGGTGGGCGTGCAGGACTCGGGGCGTGTTGCCAGCGTCCCGTGATGCTTTGGCCACGGCTGCAGCAAAACCCCGTCTCCCCGCTGCGATCGGCTTCTTTATCTCCATGTATTTCCATTTATTGGGGATTTAGGCGCAGGTAACACTGGTCCCAGCGAGAGCAGCGGCTCAAGCAAGAGTGGAAATCCGGGACTTGTGAAACCTCCATCCTCCCGGGGGGAATTTAGAAACCTCCATCTCAAGCCCTCCCTGGTGAAAATTCCAATGCAAATGCTGATTTTTTGACTTCCAAGCCTTTTGGGGAGTGGTAAATACATGCAAAATGGGTGGGGGACTAAAGAATTTTAGCAAAAGCATCTCTGCATTTGAGCAGGGCTAGGAGCCAGGAGGATGCTCCACGGTTTTCCAAATTTTGGGTGATGCCAAAAATCAGCCCAAGAGATGGGACAGTACCATCAGCAGCCCCGATTCCCTCCCCAAATCCCCCAAACCTTACACAGCTGAGGGTAGGAAGAGAAAATTCCACTTGGATTTGGGATTTTTCGCCTTGGATAAACTCCTATTTCAATAAAGCGAACGCCACTTGCGACTCCTCTAATAGTTCTTATCAAAGATATAGTGGGTGGGGTATTATTCTTATTCTTATTCTTATTCTTATTCTTATTCTTATTCTTATTCTTATTCTTATTCTTATTCTTATTCTTATTCTTATTCTTATTCTTATTCTTATTCTCATTTCCCAGCTCTCTGCTCTAATTCTCCAGTTTCCCAGCATGTTACCCCATTTTTTTCACCCTCCCAGCACTTCCTGAAGGGTTTTGCTCTCACGCTGCAAAAGCGAAAAGATGGGAAAAGATAAATTTACCTCCGTTCCTTCTGCTGCAGCTGCTGGACAAAACACCCCCAAAAACCCCATTTTTTCTGCATTTCCTTAATTCAGATGCGGCTTTTTTAATCCCATTAAAAGCGACACTCATTCCCTGACCCTGTTTCACCCAGGGGGGGTTTTACACGACACATTTTCACATTTTTACAGAATCCCAGAATGTCAGGGATTGGAAGGGCCCTGGAAAGCTCATCCAGTGCAATCCCCCCATGGAGCAGGAACACCCAGATGAGGTTACACAGGAAGGTGTCCAGGCGGGTTGGAATGTCTGCACAGAAGGAGACTCCACAACCCCCTGGGCAGCCTGGGCCAGGCTCTGCCACCCTCACCATGAAGAAGTTTCTTCTCAAATTTAAGTGGAACCTCTTCTGTTTCAGTTTGAACCCATTACCCCTTGTCCTATCACTGGTTGTCACCGAGAAGAGCCTGGCTCCACCCTCCTGACATTCCCCCTTTAGATATCTGGAAACATGAATGAGTCCCCCCTCAGTCTCCTCTTGTCCAGCTCCAGAGCCCCAGCTCCCTCAGCCTTTCCTCACCCGGGAGATGCTCCACTCCCTTCAGCATCTTTGTTGCCCTGCGCTGGACTCTCTGCAGCAGTTCCCTGTCCTGCTGGAACTGAGGGGCCACAACTGGACACAAGATTCCAGGTGTGGTCTCCCCAGGGCAGAGCAGAGGGGCAGGAGAACCTCTCTGACCTACTGACCACCCCCTTCTAACCCACCCCAGGATGCCCAAAGCATCAACCCAAAGCATCTCCCCGATGCTCACCTGGCCGATTCTTTCCACTCCATCTCGTCGCCATCGTGCTGCAGCGTGTCCATCTCGGTGAACAACGTGGGGTTGGGAGGCTCATCGTCTTCCCCCAAGATGTAGCGGAGACGTTCGGCGGCCGGTGACACTGTCGGGAAGGGGAAAAGCAGAGATTTACCATCGGCTGGAGATGAGATGATTCCAATTCACTTCTATATGGAAAGCGCCCAGTGGAGAAAGAGGGATTTGGGGGGCTATTTAGGATCTTGGGGTTAAAAATGGAGGTTTTGAGGAAAATGTTTAAGGTGATAGATATTAAATGGTGGGGAAAACCTAATTAATCTTGTCCCAAAATCTCCGTGCAGAGAGATACTGGTGGAAAGGTGCATCGCAGGAGGAGGGGAATATATAGGAAATTAAGGATCACAGTCACTCCTATATATAAAATAGTCAAATTTCCCTTCCAGCAGCAGCATGTGCCCCATTTCCATGGGGTTTCCCCCATTTTTCCCTACTACAGAGCCTGGTTTTGCCAGGTTGGAGCCGCCTGCCATCAGTAACCAAATCCTCACTGTCTCCGGTATTGGGATGTGTGGGCGCTCACAGGCATTTTGCTGCTGCAACCCTGAAGGCAACGTGTATCATTCGAGGGGAATAATACACATTTACCATTTCTGCAAGAAAAAGAAGCAGTTTCTTGGCTGCGAAGATCCCTCCTGCTCCTTATGGTGTGACACAAAACCTGCCCGCAAATTCCTGACTGATGCAAAAAGGGTTTTTCATCTTCAGTGCATTCCCCGCGACCACGGGAGGGTGACGGGTCTGCCCTCTCCTCTCAAAATAAGAAAAACAGGCTGGATTTGCTCTTAACCCTCTCATTCTTGGTGTGTTTTTCTAGCAAATCCTCATGATTTTGGTTGCAGGGACGGATCAAACACCCGAGTGTGAACTTGGATGTGGCAAAGATGGGGCTGTGCCCCGGATATTCAAACCAGAGGTTAAAATCAGCCCCGTGTCTCCGTAGAAATGGTGTATTTTTAATCAATTTTTATTAAATTTAAGAATTTCTTAATGAAATCATGGGTCTTAGACCCTCGCTTAATACAGTTAATCCAGCCCAGAAAATGTCTTAGAATCCTCCTACACTCAAACCTGGGAATAAGAAAGTTGGGTAATACAGGACCCCAAAAAGCAGGTGATGAAATTTGTGTGTGAGAAATGAGAAAAATAACAAGAATATTGCCCTGTCCCCCCCAAAAAGCAGCCAAAACCCAAGTCCTGAAAGAATAGGACGTCCCTTGCGCTCTAGGCTGAGCCTGCTTAACCGCTTAAGCCCTTTAAGCCCCAGCGCCAGGACTAAAGCGCTGTTGTCAAGTCCTCCTTCCACTTCCATGAGCTTCGTTATTATGATTATTAATATTCCTGTTAATTTTGGAGCTGGGCTACGTGCCTGGAAGGCTTCAGGCTCTTGAAGCTTAAGTGCTGTTCGCGTAAGAGGGGATGAAATGGGTGAGAAACCGGGAACCCGCCCCCACTCTCACACTTTGCTCCACAGCCCCAAACTTAAAATGCCTAAAAACCCCCAAATTCACACTAAATGCAACGAGCCAGACGGCGGCAAAGGGAGTTTGCTGGAAATAACCCCTCTTGGGTAGGACCTTCAGATGCATTTATAAAAAAAGGGGGATTTGTAATTTTGCAGGAGGGGTTTGCAAATCCTCAACTCGATCGTTGTTGCTCCCAACGTTCAGTGATGTTTTTCGGTCCTGAAAATTGGATCAAGCACCTAAATTAACCCCAGGAAGCAGCAGGTACTCGCTTGAGAGGATTTAGTGTATAGCGGCGCCCAGGGTTTGGCACCTCCGGGGAACAGAAGAGTAAAACTGCAACGACACTAGCCAAAAACCACAAAGCCACCCTAAAATTAGCACCTATTTCTTGCAAGACGGGTGCCCCGAGTGGGTTTGTAGCTCCCTGAGGCAGGTTTTATGCTGAGAAAACACTCCTGGGCTGCGATTCCTGCTTTACAGCCACCGAACCTCCGCTGGGATTTCAGCCACGGTGGATCCGAATGGAGCGTTAACGCTGCTGATAATATAGGATGATTTTACGTACACAAAAACTTACATTTCTGTGGGTAATCGGACAGGACAGACCGGTTAGACTGAGTTAAACCTCCTTTAATTCGAGGTGCACGGAGCCCATTGCACCCCAGCTTTGATCCAGCAGTAAAACCTCGCCTAGAGATGCTTTTCCAAACTGCAAATCCCGCTCTGGCTTTGGATGCAATAAAAAAGGGGTCGGGGGAACGCGATGCTGCTTGGGTTTGCAGACTAAACCTTATTTAAGGCTCCAGCACATTAACCATCCACTGTCAGGGCCCTCTAGACATCAACAGCCTTTTCTGGGGGTTTTGGGGGTCAGAAAGGTGCCTTCCCCCCAAAAAAAAAGAGGAGATGGGGTGTACATCCCATAGGATTAGATGCTCCACTCCTGTTCAATAAACCCCCAGGTCTGCGAGACATTTCTCCTCCCAAAAATCCTATTTTCTGCCTCCCCGCTGCTGGGGAGCAGCAGAAGCTGATACAATCCCCCCTGTCCCCGTTATATTTTTGGGGTGAGTTTTAGAGCTCAGTGCCCTAAGCTCAGCCCAAGTCGTTTTTGCAAAGCAAAAGCAAAGCTGCAAAAAAACGGAGCCTTTTTTACCCACACCACAGACACCAAAGAGCGATGGAAATAATAACCTACCTGGAATAATTTCCATATTTTCCCCCATTTCTTCCCGGCTAAACCAAACCTTCGCTGCGCGGTAGAAAAAAAATCAACTCCCAAACTTCCTTTCTTTATCCACTCAGGCTTGTTAAACTCCCCAGGCTTAAGGAGCAGATTATAGGGAATATAAAGCACTTTCCTCTCCCTCGGGCTCTCATGACGGGAAGTTACCAAATCAAACGGGCCGCGTGGCGAGAGGTGAGCGTTTGGTGGCAGCGGGACGGAGCGAGAAAGGGGAGGGAAGGAGACGTGGGAGGACGGAAATCCAAGATTTAGGTTTATTTGGGGGTGAATTTCTCTTTCCCACTTGGCGTGAGGTGGGAAAACCCCCCCCAAGCTCATGGCGGAGAGGTTTGTTTGGGGAAAAACACCCACATGATGGAGTTTTCCTGGGGGAATGCGGAGTTTGGAGTGGTTTTCCTGCATAAAATGACTTTGTCACATCAAAACCAGCGCAGTGTTACATTGTGGTGGTATTTACTGCAGAAAGCGGGGGACAAGGTCCCACTGGCGCCGCCACCAAAGGTGCAAATGAGCTGCGAGCGAAGCCACCGCAAATAAAAACCTCCCCATGTTATAAAATAAAAGGAAAACCTTCCCCTCCATAGGGAAAAGCAAAGCCGAGCACCTGAGCTCTGCTGAGCCGCGACGTGGCAGCTCGACAGAAAACCGGATCATTTCTATAGGGGGAGTGAAGAAAAACCAAACAAACGCAAACCCTAAGAGATCGACAGCTGCTTTGCTGTGCAAAATGTTAATCCCCGCTAAGGAGATTTAACGAGACTGGGCAAAGCCTCGGGCAAAAGCCTCTGGGGAACAAGGTGTGATGCCCAGGGGTGTCTGCACCCTCGGGACCCCGCGGTACCTGGATTTGTTCGGTCGCCACCTCCTGAGGGCGAGGACATAATGAAAGAAATATTATAAATTAAAGAACAATCTCTTTTTAGCTCACCCATCACCTCGTCACCCTCAAATCCCACTTCACACCCTGTGTCCAGCTCTCAGAGATGTCCACAGGGACAAATAAACCTGGGAAGCATGGGGAAAAAAGCGAAACGCAAACACCAGACCAAGCAATGCGGCTAAGCACACAGGAGGCGATTTAAGCCTGGCTTAAATGCCACAAAACTCCTCCCAGGACTCACTGGTCCTGCTGGCGTTGTCGTTGCCGCTCTCGTAGCAGCCGTGGCCGCCGTCGTCGGTGTCGGAGCGATCGTGGCGCTCGTAGTGCCGCTCGCTCTCGCTCGCCCGGTCCCGGCTGGACGCTGATCTTCGCCGACGCCGTTTCCGCCGGTAGCCCCGCGGCACCGGCACCCCAATGTAGATGGAGTGGTAATCTAGAGGAGGGGGAAAAAACACTTTAGAGAGCAGATCTGGGTGTTTTTTGCAAAAAAAATAAAAGCCAGGGAGATATTTGACTTATAGAATCATAGAATCATTGGAAGAGACCCTCAGGATCATCGAGTCCAACCATAACCCAACTCTAGGACTAACCCAAGTCCCTGAGAACCTTGTCTGAACACATTTTAAACCCCTCCAGGGATGGTGACTCCACCACTGCCCTGGGCAGCCTGTTCCAATGCCCCACAGCCCTTTCCATGATGAACTTTTTCCTAATGTCCAATCCCATCAGGCTTAAAATACCCACAAGAGCACTTTGCACGTTTTACGCGGGATGTGCCGAGCCGAGCGCCCGGAGACCAGACGCATCAGGCGACACCTTTGGGGCATCCCCAAGGTTTCGCTCACCTTCCTCATCATCGTATCTCCTCCTGGAGCTGCTGAGCCCCCTCTCGCTCATCCCATCCTCATCCTCCAGCATGGTCCTGCCGCTCGCAGAGAGCTGGGCCAAAACAGAGAGATTTTAAAGGGTGTTGGGGATGCAAACGGGCTCTTCACACACCCGCCGGGTGCTCCTCGCTATGAAAATCCGTCACGTGTGGCCCTGGTGAAGGCACAAGGTATTTCCCAGGTGGGTGAGGACGCAGTGGGAGTCGGGACATTCCCTGTGGATGCTCTGGGGACCCGGGCGAGCTCTCGGTTCACAAAATCTGGATAAATTTCCCCCAGGTTACATCTCCGCTCTCCTATTCCTGCTGCTCAAAGGAAGGCGTAAGCGAAGCATGAGAGATTATTACACAGATTTGCTGGTACGATTACAGACATAAGCTCAGTTAACAGAGGTTGCTCACTGGCAACAAACGCCCGTTTAATTTTCGGGTGTGACCTACACAGATAAAAGGGGTTTTGCAGACACACAGTTCATTTTCCCCCATCTCCTAAGCACAGATTTTCCACCCTACACACGCGACTGCTTCCAGGTATCTTCCTTCCAACCTGCTGTTTTATTCCCCATAGGAGTTTCGTTGGATTTTGCCACGGATGCTAATTAATCGCTTAATTATCTGACCTCCAGTGATTGCCTTTCACACTTGACTTGGACGGGGGAACGGTTACTATTCGTGGCAGCCCGGTCGATGCCGCCCAAAGTCACTTTGAGAGTGGCGGCAGAGCCACCCTCGCCATGTCCACAGCAATATCCTCCCATTTTCCATCTATTTTAGGGAAAAACAATCTCAATTCAAGCCAAATAAGTTAAAAATCTAAAGCGAACGGGGTATGAACACTGCAGGGCAGCTCTGCTTGTTTTGCCCAATTATTCACCCATTTTCCCCCAAGGCCAAGAGCATTTTTAGCCCAATAGCTCCAGCCTTAACCCTGTTGCTATTTGAAGAAAACTCTTGATTTAACCAATTTGGGATATTTTGTTTTGCCCACATTAACCTAACACTTTTTGCCCAGGTGCAAGAACCAATTTATTTTAGGGATAAACACCTCTGGATGGACAACAATGCCCCAAACCTGGGATAACAACAGTCACAAGCTTCCTGAAAATAACATCCTGGGGCTAATTCTGAGGATTTTAGGAAGCTGATGCTGGCAGGAAAAGCAGCAAAATGCCCAGCCAGCTGCAAAAATAACTCTTTTTGCCCTAAAAACAACCCGGTACCTTCACAAACCTTCCCAAGAGATTTCCCCATGAGCTTCAGCACTGGGTCGGGGTCCCCAGGTGATGGATGGGGATACAAAACCCTCCAGCTGGGTCTATGTTGGGAAGAAATGCGACTTTTTTCGGCAATCTGGTGAGATGTCACCACAGCCTGAATAAACCCATCTAATAAATCCACTAATAAATGAAAGGTCCAGATTGATGGTGTCTGATTTATGAGATTTTTTTCCTCTAATTTTTTATATATAAAGCTTTTTCTCCCCCAAAATCCTCGCACGCAAGCGCAAGCACGACGCAGACGAGAGCGGTTTGAAAGCACAACCGCAAGCACGTTAGAAATAAGGGGAGAAAACGAAAAGCGTCGTTATCTTTGCCAATTAAACCCCACCAGCTCTCAGTTCCACTATTTTACCGTTAATAAACTCACCTCGAGCTCCCCAAATAACGCTCAGGAATTGGAGGATGAGGCTACGGAGTAAAATCACGGGTGCCGGTGGGTGCGGAAGCCTTGAGATAAAGCTGCTCTCGCCACCATCGTATCGACGCCTAATGCCAAACGCTCCGTAGCTCCCAGGTTCAAATGTATTTTGGGCGACACCAATTGACTTTGGGAGCAGAAAAGCATCACGGGATGCAATGAAACCTCCGGAGGGGACAGGATGTTCTCGGCAGCGCAGATCTGGTCTTGCGCAGTGATGGTTTCTGGATATCGGACCATCGGGACGTCGGAAAATTCAAGTTGTGCGTCCCCAACTTGCGGGGTTGTGTTTTCTGGGGGGTTTTTTGAAGCATTTTTGGCTCGATCACAAGTGATTTGGGAGGGAAACCGCATTGATTTTTTTCCTTTGTGCAATATTATCTACATCTGATCATAAGGGATGGAAGAGAATTCTTTAGGGAGGCGCAGAGAAGCATCACCACGGGCAAAAAAGCTCCCAAAACCCCCGGTGACAATGGGATCAACCCCTGGGCCACCAAGCAGTTTGGGGGCAGATTTTGATGAGAGTTGCGCACTTAATTATTTTAAAACGTCCACGTTTTCGCTTGTAAGATGTCGAACATTTATCAATTTGATTTCCCAACGAGGAAGCTCCCGAGGTGTCGGCTCCTATTTAACGCCTGGCTTGCTCATTCGCGCTCGGCCTTTTAAAACAGGGGTATCGATAAATCCGCATCAAAGCGGCGCCCGGCGCTTCATCACAGCTGGTGTCATCATTAAGAAAAATAATAACGAGGGCTGGGAAATCAAACTTTACGCTTTGAGGTCATCGGAGATTGGGGCTTTTCGGTGGCGCGACCCAGAGCCTCAGCAGAAGCAAAGCAGAACCTGCTTGATGCTTTATCCCTATTCCATTTTCTTCCCAGTTTTATTAAATATGCTCATCCGTGTGTGGCAGGGTCAGGTCTGGAGTGAGGCAGCGATGCAAAATTTAGGGTGAATTAGGGAATATTGTTGGCGTCCCTTTTATTTCAAATTACAAGCTACATTTATAAGCTTTTGCAAACCGCGCTTAGGATTTCACGCCCTTGCTTAAATCTACATTTCCCATTTTCCAGGCATTTGCAGACCCAATTTCCATGTGTCCTGGTTTTGTTACAAAACAAGTTTCTCTTGTAGTGAATTTGCCTGTCAGCTAAAGCTTCATATCAGCTGCATTTTCCTGGAGAACCAGATACATGTTTGGGTAACATAGCAATGGAATGCGTAGTTATTGATAAGCATGGATGGACATCTGGCGAGAGGGGCAACGAGAAACAGGTGACCAAGAAACTGACCAAGTGTGTATAACATCCCATTCATGTGATACTTCATATAAAAGTGGGAGATCACGAGGATCTCGTCCCTTTTTCCCTTTTCCTTATGGTGACATTAGGAGAAGACCTTGCGAGTCATCCCTGTGAACTGAGGCCTAGTGAGAGACTGAATCCAGCTCCGGTTGGCTGCAGAGTCCAGTCCAGGACTTTGGGTGCCGGCTCTGCAGTTGCTGGGACTTTCAAGATTGGTTTTGTATATTTTGTATTATTTTCTCTATTCTTATTAGTAGCATTAGTAAAACATCTTTAATTTTTCCAACTCTCTTCCCTCTGTCCTTCTTTCCCTCCCAATCGCCTGTTCTTAGTGGGAAGCGGGGAGAGGGAGGGGTAAAAGGGGGAGAGGAGGTTAACAATACATCTGCCAGGGTTTTATTGTCACCCCACAATCAAAACCCTCGACACCATGGAAATAAGGGAGCTGGGTGCTCAATGTGATGCATGAATTGAGTTTGCCCCATCTCACATCACTCACCGTCTGTCAAAAAACAGAATTAATCCACAAAATTCCTGCATCCAACCCATTCCGCGGTCCAGTATCAGCCAGGAAAATGGTTTAAAGGTGTGGGCGGCTCCTGTAACAAAGAGAAATAAAAAGAAAAATGAACTTTCTTTCTCCAAATACGTGGAAATACAAAGAGGTTGAATTTATAGCCTTTGGTTTCTTAAGGTTTTACTAAACATCTCCTAGGGAAGAAAAGCAAAATCCATTAAGCCCATGAGCTGCCTTGTTATTCTATAAATAATTGCGCTCACCCCATTTCCCTGCACGTTTTACATTCTCCACTTGCAAAAAACAACCCCAAACCCACAACCCAATTTTGGCCAAAAAAAATTCAATAACCCAACTCTTGTGGTTCACAGCTTTATTTTCAATGTGATTTCTGGAATAAAGAAGGTTCAAAAAGAGTTTTTTCAGGCCTGTGCTGCGGATTCCTTCTTGTTTAGTTAAAATATAAAGCTTGGGAATAGTCAGAAGAGGGAGACAGAGCCCAGCAGTCGCACACCAGCGCTCACCCGGCTTTCCCCGCTTGGGCATCCGAATAAATGAACCAAAAAACCTTCATTAATAAAAAGCACCACTAATAAACCCAGCGTTTCCTTGGCCGAGCTGCACTGCAGACACATCGCTCTGTTGAAAAATAGATTTTGGGGGTTTTTTTCTTTGCATTTCGCTTTTGAGACGATTCCTCTTGTGTGATGGATGCAGCGATTACAGCCGCCCTGGGGCACCCACAGGATTTGGGTACATTTGGACAGAAAACAGGTCCCTGATCTACACACCCGTCTCTGCGTTTGATTTACGGCTGCTGGGGGAGGCTTTGCCATCGGTATTTTATTGTTCAGGCAGCCCAGGGAGCTTTGCAGAAGGTTTCACTGTTGTTTTTTGGGGTTTTTTGAGAAAAACACATTAATATTTTTGCAATTCATCTCGCTCGAGGTTTCCCTGTGAGCCCGTTTCCCAACGCGG
This sequence comes from Streptopelia decaocto, assembly GCF_964273445.1. Lineage (NCBI taxonomy): Eukaryota > Metazoa > Chordata > Aves > Columbiformes > Columbidae > Streptopelia > Streptopelia decaocto. Next base: position 1,558,406 of record NC_138680.1, read on the forward strand.
CTCGATTTATCGGTTGGATGTGACACACACCGGTTATTTAATTGATACATCCTGAGCGATGCGGGAGGGAATCGCTGCTTTGATCACCACGTTGTAGTGCTAAAAATTAAGAATTATAGAGGGTCGTTCCTTACGTGGTCATTAGAGATCGGTGTCCAGCAGAGGGGGGTTATCACCATCCCAGAGGCAGCACGTTGCCAAAATAAACCCGTCTTCTCTTCTAAAATCGTCGAGCTCTCCTTTTCCTTGCCTGGGGATAAAAACTGAAGCCACAGGTCACAGGGAAGAGCTGGAAAACTTCAGATAGTGGGTTTTCCTTGTCCAAACAACCGTCTTGCTGCAGGTTGTGCCTCCCTGGGGATTTTAACCCTGGAAAAGCTCTGCAGAGCAATCTGCTCCGGTTTTTGCCTTTAGTTGTGATTTTCTGGGGGCTGGGCACATATGGGGATCTACCATAAAATGACAATTTTTCAGGAGATCGGGTTAAATATAATTATAAAGATACCTCAAAGCGCAATGACAATGGTGCTACTTCCCTCCCCATGGTCTGACTGGCACGCAGCAAGCAGAAGCAACTTTGCAAAACACAACATAATTCACATTTATTCCGTAAAAAAACCCAAACTAATAAGATGTACAAACACTTCAAAATGTCAAAATAGCACAAAAGAGCCCAGGGAGCTCATGTGCCCGCACAGTACGTTGTATTTTTTCTAACCCTTCCAGTGTCAATTTGCAGTTTCCCCCAAAGTACCTCCTGACCCTGAGAAGATAAAACATGTTATTTCCATGTTTGACGCCCTAAGAGATTCGCTCTTTTCGGTCCTTCTCACACTTTGCTGCGGTGGGCGGTCCCTTCCTCTTCATCCTCCTCATCGTCGGCGCTGACAGGGACGTAACCCCCTTCCCTGGGCAGGCACCAGCACCAGCCCGCGCCGCTCAGGTCCAGCGCCCCGAAACTCAAATCCCGCGTCTCCAGGATCCTGAAGTCGACAGCGTCCAGCTTGGCGTAGATCTCGTCGAGCTTCTGCCAATACAGCCAAGCCATCACGAGGCCGATCGCCTGCAAAATAACGATTAAAAGCGTTATTGGTCACGTCATCCCGTCCCCAAGGGATTTTCACAGCTGTGAGCTCAACTTCCAAATGTGGCTCCGAGAAAAGAGAGCGAGAATCAGTAAAAATTTGCCAAAGCAACAGGCTCGTTGCTAAACTCATTAACGGTCACGTCTGTCTGGTGATTTGTCACATCAGCCCGGACAGCGGGACATGGGTTAGATGGGCATCACCACGAGCATCGTGAAGAAAGAGGCGGAGATCCGGGCTCTGCTAAAATTAGGGTATTGCTGCAAGCGCGGTGCCACGCGAGTTATCGCCCATCGCCCTGCTGGCCGGCGGGGAACTAAAAATAAGCTTTAAATCTTCAGCAGAACTAAAAAAAAAGGCATTTTCACCAGCAAAAGATGTCAAGCGCATTGCTTTGATTTCAGCTGACGTCTCCTTCGCAGCGGCTACAACGATGAGGTGATAAAGTCGTCGTCAGGAGCTATTTATTCACAGACCAGGAGCTATTCACAGACCAGGCGCTGATGAGGGACGTGGTGACAATCAGAGCACTGGTGACAATCAGGGCGTTGGGATGATGATAATCAGAGCATTGGGACGGCGACAATCAGAACACTTTCAGCACAAGCTACATATTTTGTACTAACCCTTTACCCAGCTTGACTACTGATCCTTAAAAGTCAGGTTTATAAGCCCCAGATGCTTCGGGATATCGCGGCGTTGGCACCGGGATACAAACCGCAGCTTTATAGATATTTTCAATGCATGAGAGGGGATGGAGAAGGATGAGAGCATCTTGAGCCTTGGGGCTTTTCCTATCATTTCTGAGGCTCATAGTTAATGTTTTTTTTTCTGCATATTCTTTCCTTGCAACAAAAAGTCAATAACTAACTCAGCTGCACCTGTACCATCCATCAGCTGGAACCTCCCGTGCTGTTGCGGCACATTGGTTTTAAAGCTGAAAAATACTATTAATCATTTCTCTAGCTCCTAATCGATCCATTAAGCGAAAGATATATGGGGGTAAGAGCAAAGGGTTGTAATGCACCTTAAATTAGGGACTATTTTATCCCATAGTGGAAAGTGTTTGCTCAGAGGAGGCTGCAGGAAACAGAGGCAAAAACTCCATAGGGAAAAAAATCAGATAAATTTGCTGAAAGCAAACGGGCAAACACAAACATCACTGGGTTTGTTAATTTGCTTTTTGGAGATGAAGAAAGTTGCTGCCATCCCCACGAGCAGCCTGTGCCTCACACAGAACCTGCCCCAAACCAGCTTGATATTTATATTTCCTTCTCAAATTAACCCAGAGGTGGGTGCTGAGGGGACCCCCCAGATCGACAAGGCAGAAGGAGCAGAAAATCACGTCCCAACATGGAGAACCCTTCCCCGAACTCCTCAGCTGGGGCTTGTCCCCGTCCCACCTTCCCGATTTCACCCACCGATCTGCAAAGAGCACTCTGCTCATTCGGCATTCCAGCTAATTACTGATAATCGGACTAATCACCTAAAGAATAAATGAGGAAGCAGCGTGGTTACGGCCAGTGGGGCTTTCCTGTTTGTGGGAATTACAGAAATGCTGGATTCGCGCCGTTAGGGAAAGATGACTATGGATGCTGAAAGAAAAATCAAGTTCTGGAAACATCTCAGCATCTCCTTTTGTTATGAAATGACCCAAAAATCAGGTTGTCTGATAGCCCCAGTAACTTCGGCGTCTGTATCTGCCCTCAGAATATTCCCTGCTGTGCTGCGGATCATTGAAGCATCTCAGCGGGCAGCTCCTTCCCCAGCACTTGGAAAACTATTTCATTCTGTATACGGAGACGCATTCATCTCTGATTCAACCTGCGCGAGACGTGTTCGCTCCCCGAGAACGTGCGCAATGCCAAAATCAGACTCGGTTGTGTTCGGCGGAGATGCAAAAAATAACAAAATCAAAGATTTTTTCATGGAAATGCCAAAGAATCACAGAATCACAGAATGTCAGGGTTTGGAAGGGACCTGGAAAGCTCATCCAGTGCAATCCCCCCATGGAGCAGGAACACCCAGCTGAGGTTACACAGGAAGGTGTCCAGGCGGGTTGGAATGTCTGCACAGAAGGAGACTCCACAACCCCCTGGGCAGCCTGGGCCAGGCTCTGCCACCCTCACCAGGAACAAGTTTCTTCTCAAATTTAAGTGGAACCTCCTGTGTTCCAGTTTGAACCCATTACCCCTTGTCCTGTCATTGGTTGTCACCGAGAAGAGCCTGGCTCCATCCTCCTGACACTCCCCCTTTAGATATCTGTGAACATGAATGAGTCCCCCCTCAGTCTCCTCTTGTCCAGCTCCAGAGCCCCAGCTCCCTCAGCCTTTCCTCACCCGGGAGATGCTCCACTCCCTTCAGCGTCTTTGTTGCCCTGCGCTGGACTCTCTGCAGCAGTTCCCTGTCCTGCTGGAACTGAGGGGCCACAACTGGACACAAGATTCCAGGTGTGGTCTCCCCAGGGCAGAGCAGAGGGGCAGGAGAACCTCTCTGACCTACTGACCACCCCCTTCTAACCCACCCCAGGTCCCATTGGCTTCCTGGCCACAAGGGCCCAGTGCTCATGGCCAGTGGGGTCCTGCTTTCTTACCCCAAATCTCCCCCCTCTTTGGTCCCCAAAAGCTGGGATGCAGGAGGACAAGTGTGGTGGGATGATGCTGCGAGACGCCTCCGTCTTTCCATGAACATCAGAGCGTCCCCCCGATGCGCATCTTGATAATAAGATTGTGCTAATCCATATTCAAGAGCAAAGCCTTTAAGTATTTAAAAGTTTTTAAATACTATTTAAACGCACGTCAAGCTTTAGCATTATTTGCTTCTATCAGGATGTCATCACTGGGCAGATTAAAATCCCGCTGGCTGAAAGGACCAAGAGCACCAAAGCCTTTGAAATGACAGTTTTTCAGGTAATCTTGTTATTTTTTCCTCCCTAAATCAAAGGGAAATTCAGAACAGATTTGTGTTTACAATCAATGGAATGCAAATAGATCCAATTCTGCAAAACCAGCCGGGTTCAGGGACATCATCCCTCCTGCTCCTCATAATGCAGCATCCACGTTAAATTGGGAATTTCTCGAACGGAATAAAATTACCCCGAGTCCTTCGCTCTCCTCTGAGTTATGAACCTCCTTCCATTCCAGCTCGCCTCGAAATTTCCTCTTTCGCTTAATGAAAACAGAACAAGCTGTCAGGAATATAGATGCGTTCAATATCTGCAGCACCAAGGGCACCATGTTTTCCCGAAGAAAAGAGGCTCCTAACACGATCGCTGATTTTACTGCGGCGCGATATGAAGGAAGGCGTTATTGCAGAGGAGCGTGTTCACAAAACGTAACAAACCAGAGGCGAAATATACTTAAAAGATGCTTTTCTCCCTGCTTTCCACTCCCTCATGATGGTATCACCGGCGAGCAAGGGTGGAACTGCTTAGGAGTTACTACTTGTGCCCATTTAAAGTTAGAAAATTGCCTTTATTCTTGTTTCTGGCTGGTGTTGAGGGTTTCATTCTGCTGCTTTCTGAGCCGTTTGCTGTGGGATTGAACTGCACAGGGTTTACATGGGGGTATGAGATCATCCTGTAGCCATTTTTACAGCACGCAAGAGCAGTTGTGTGCAGCAAATAAATCCTTTGCGTACCGAGGGAATCGATAAAGCATCCAAGGGAAATCACAATATGATTTTATCTATCCATAGAAAGATATTTTTGCAATGATAGCGCAACAGCAATTGGACTATTTGGGGTGCATTTTGCTTTGCTACTGTAATTTGGTGGCCCCCAAAGCCCTGCAGATGATATTATTTGGGAATAAGCATGCAACGTTGCACCAGGAAGGAGATAACCTATTGCTCTGTTGGTTTTTTAAAGCAGAATATCTAAATGCACAGCAAAGTAAAAAGTGGGAGGGTGTCTGCTGCCATTTCCCACCTCTCCAGCTCCTCCCAGTAGCAGCTTGAAACAAACTGGTATTTTGCACTGAAGACCAACTGCAGCTCCAGAGCTTGATCTCCAGCTCTCCCTGGAAAAGCCCGGCTTAATCACAGAATCCCAGAATGTCAGGGATTGGAAGGGACCCGGAATATTCCAGGTGTGGTCTCCCCAGGGCAGAGCAGAGGGGCAGGAGAACCTCTCTGACCTACTGACCACCCCCTTCTAACCCACCCCAGGTCCCATTGGCTTCCTGGCCACAAGGGCCCAGTGCTGGCTCATGGCTTAAGTCAGGCCCAAACCCACCACATTTAGGGTAAAGAGCTTCTACGTCTTCATTTTCAGACCAGGGATGTCTGTGAGGACCAGCCACGAATTCTCCCCATCAACCCACTCAAGCACCTACAGAAAGTGTATGTCTATCAGACAGAAAAGAAAATATCAGCACTCCAGAGCAAAAACTCGCGGGGATTTAATCTCAGACTCCCAGGGGCTGGACGATGCTTTTGAGCCACCTGGGAGGACAAGGAAATAAAACCCATTAATCACTCGCAGCTTTTCAAACCATCACTTTATCAAATATTTCATCTGTTTTTCTCCTGTCCCTACCCCAGCAAAACCACGCGGGGACACGCGGCCAGGCAAAGCAATCTGATTAGTTTTTGGTTTAAGCCCCAATTATAAATGCTCATTTAATCCTAGAAGGCTCCCAGGGGTGTCTGCAAGTCCCTGCTACTGGAAGCCCCTTGAGTTTTCTCTATATAAAACCTCAAAAAGCAAATTAAACCCTCACTTATTTAGTTCCTGAACCTGCGATTCCTTCTAGCCAATTTAGAACAGTGACACTAATTAGAGCCGGGCGCTGCGTCGTCATTAAGCTACAGGTGTTGGCCGTATATTTAATATGGGAATTTGGGCCTCTTTAATGCAACTAATGGTTATTCCTTCTCTTCTAGCACTTGAGGAAGTTAAATATATACAATATATAAAAACATACCCAAGTATTTGGGGCTACGCTCCAATTTCTGTGGTTCTGGTGCAGCGTAGAACCTTCTGCCAGACACAAACCATCTATTTCTGTCTCCCACAGAGCTGCTGTAACATTTATTCCGAGGCTTTTTAGTGCTCAGCTCCATCCTTACCAAGCCCGGCTTTGCTCACTGTCTTGTAGCAGGTCCGCTTGTTTTTTTGCATTTAATGCTTTTGCATTAAGAACAGATCTCACCAGGGCTGATCTGGCCGAGATTTAATTGCAATATCCTCGTTGCTTGTTGATTGACGGCTCGTCTGGCAAAAGGAAACACGCTCAGAGTCAGGAATATTTTTGGAAGCAAAGAATTAAAGGGCTCAAATGCTCATTTTCACATGATTATATAAGAAAAAGGTCTGGGAAAAGCGATTTTCCCTTAGGGATGTGTCTATGCATGTGTGGATGTGCCCGGTGGCTCAGTTTGGGGCCTTAGAGAGCACACAAAAGGAGCTCAGCTCCTTAAGTCGCATTTTCCCGGGCAAACAAACCTGCAAAGCTCCGTTGGGCTTTTGCTTAAACAAAGGCAAAAATCACAAGATGGAAAATAGCAACAAAACGATGCTCGAGAGCCTTCGCAGGGCGGCCGAGCCATTAACCACATTGCGCTGACAAAACCAGCTCTGGCCACGGAGAAAATAAACCATCAGCCCAACGAGGGTCTTGTGCAAGCGAAACTTTCTGCAAATAAAACCCCTTCTTGCCAAAGTCCCGTGCGCCTGGTTCCAGAGGCCTCTGCCCATTGCGTGGCTGTAAAGTTGGATTCTGCTCAATGCAAGAGCTGAATCATTTCAAGCTTTCCCTGAGCTAATCAAGTAAAAGGCAAGTATTTAACTTTTATTGGCTTTTCTTGCCATAAATTGATATTTATAGACCAGTCTCGGAGAGGTCGTGGACTGTAGATGGAAAAACCTTTTATTCTTTTCTACTACATTAAGCGCACGTCGGCTGCTGGAGAATAAACCACCTTCCAGACCCTGGAGCAACATGGGTATTAAAAAGGGAACAAAATACAAATTAATCTTGCAAGGAAAAGGGAAACTTTGGCAACATGAAGCCTTTTATGCAAGAAACGTTTAATGCGACTGTCAGCGAGAGATGAAAATGCCAACCCGCAAAACGCACCTTGCGAGTCTAATGTCGCGGGTTTGAGATTTGAAATAGTTGCTTTTCAGGATTTATACTCTTAGGAGGGAACATCGACGTCTACAATGATGCCGTGTTACTCCAGCTGCTCCCAATGTAGAGCTTTGGAGATGAAATATTCATGTGAAATGGAGGCAGCAATAATTTACCGCAGAGCCGACAGATACTAACCCTTGAGAGTGACCTTTCCAAGACTTTTTTTCCTTTTAAATTGGACTTGTGCCACTTTCTGCTTCTTTAGGATGAAGAAAAAGGGCTTGAAGAGCTTTTTTAGAACTTGTTTCTACCTGATTACAGCGGCTACACCTTCACTTTGCTCAAGAGGACAAAATCCCGTTGGAAAATGGGATGAAATCCCATCTGCAAGGACACAGGGACGGAGAAATCAGAGATATTTTCCCTGAAGTCAATATAAAAGTTGCTGTGTGGGCACGGCAAAGGGGAAAGAGCAACACATGAGGTTATTTGGCTTATTTTAACTATAAAACCATGATGTAAACTCCTCGGATAATCTTCCTAGAGGCAGAGAAGGGAGGGATGCAGCCCATATAAAACAAATTGACGTGCTTTGCTGCGCCTGCTGAAAGATCTGGGGTTGCTCCATAATTAAACACAACCGGTACGAGGCCACGACGTGAATTTGCCGTTGAGTGCCAGCAACTAAATTAAAACGTCTTCTCGAGAGTGATAGGAAATGCATCACAGCTTGGCCTCGCTCGGCAGCTTGGCTGAGGAGAAGGGCGAGGAGATGGAATTATTACCAGAGAATGAAACATAGCAGGGAAAAAAGAGAATTAAAAGGTACTCTGCAAAGGCAGGAAAATAATTGAGTCGGCGCGTTTATGCTTCGCTCTGAATGAAGTAAAGACAAATGAACACAATCGCTTCCCCGCTCCTAAAATGGGATTATGCTTATTTTTTTTCCCATTGCTTGATGGCTTATTGAAAAAAAAAGGCAGAGACGTTAATGATTTAAGAGCAATTGTAAAATGATAAGCTCCCTCTGCCTCGCACCGGCGGGGAGGGAGGTTGGTTGCCACGTGGGGATGTACCTGGGCAGGATTCTTCCCTGTCTCTTCACTTGTTAAATCAGTTTGAGACCCACCAGGACGCAGTGGATTTAGAGCTTTCCCCAAACGTGATCAGACAGACGACTGTAGACGTGAGGACGCAAAGCTGAGCAGCCCGTCCTGCGTGATGGCCAGACAAAATTTCATGGTTTCTCACATCTGAGCATGATGGAAAGAGAGAAATAATCAGCTGCTCACTGCAAACACTCTAAAACAGCCAAAACTTTTCTTGCGTCCTTGCTTCTGCACTAGAGAGCCGGTTGCTCACCCCAAATCCAAGCACAAATAGAAACAGAGAATCATTTGGTTGGAAAAGCCCCTCCAGATCATCAAGTCCAACCATAACCCACCCCTGGCACTGCCCCATGTCCTGAGAACCTCATGTCCGTCTGTCCAACCCTCCAGGGATGGTGACTCCAGCACTGCCCTGGGCAGCCTGTTCCAATGCCCCACAGCCCTTTGGGGAAGAAATTGTTCCCCACATCCAATCTCAACCTCCCCTGGCGCAACTTGAGGCCGTTTCCTCTGCTCCTGGCGCTTGTTCCTGGGGAGCAGAGCCCGACTGCCCCTGCAGAGAGCAATAATAGAATCATAAATAATAGAACAAACTCAGGCATTTGGATGACAAACACCAGCTGAGCTCAAATCCTGACCTTTGAGCCCCCGAGCTGCTCATCATCATATCCAAGGCTGAAGTTTGATCCTAAGGAAAAACAAACAACACGTTGAGGAAAACTGGGTAAAACCCAAAGCTGGACTCAGGACACGGACCACGGTCCCAACCTTCTCCCCAGAACCCTTCAAGTTTCCAACCGAGGTGGTTTGAAGCTCCAAGGAGAAGAACAAGTGCAGGACATGACAAATTGGGCCTAAGACGGGACAGGTTAATATGTTCACTCTTCCTAAAATTCAAAGAATTATCACCTCCCCATGTCAACAGTGCCAACTCTTTTCCCTTGGCTCGGCAATTGAGTGACAATATTCTCACTCATTCTGCTGGCAGATGCTGGGGACGAAGCTGTTTCTGGGCTGACAGCTCCTGGCAACACAGACGGCCATTTAGAACCTAATTCCCTCCCAAACTTGCCAGAATCAAAACCGATTTATATTTAAAACCTGGAAACCGTGAGCAGATGGGAAGAATGAGCTTCTTCATCTGAAGAGCGTTTAACGGCACGCCGGAAAAATCACAATGCTCAAAAGCACTTGATATTCATCAAGGCTCAGCAACCCTCCTCGCCAGCGCTGGTTTTGCTCCGCGTCCTTCCCAGTTAAGAGCGTCACGTTGGGTTAATGGGGAACGCAACAGGCAGCTCCCGTAATGGGCTCTCAACACCCTGCGAAGCAGATGGAAGCGGTTGTGTGTCTTACGGCACCTTCTCACCCCTCTTTTGTGCCTGTTCCTGGTGGGAACACAGCAGAAAGGCTTTGGAAAAGCATCACAAACTGCTCCCCTGCTTCGGTTTTACATTTGGACCATCTGAGAGCTCAAGAGGAAAGTCCAGCCTTTGAAAAACCAGCTCAACGCACCACATATTACCCCAGCAGCTTCTGCTTTATTCAGCCGCTATTTTCCCTTTCACTGCAAGTGGAAACACATAAAAAAATACATATAATTTCACTTCCGTTTAGATAAAAGCCCATATCTGGAAAGCATCAGCACATGCCTCCAGCAGCAAACCCAATGTTAGACCAAATGAGATAAAAAGAAGGCTCCTGTTTGCGAGTCTCAAAAGGAATTAAAAAACCCAATCAAATCAACCGTAAATCTCCGAAGTTTTGTCAAAAATGATGCTGGAAAGCTCTAAGGGAGATATTCAGCTCCAGTGCTGACTGTGTTGCAAAGGGGCAGCCCCAGCTGCAACCCAAAATTTCTCTCCGTATCGAGCATCTGTGACGGAGACTTTAATTACTTGTGCCAGAACGTCACTTGGATCCTCAGGCAACATCAATGGGAAATGGATTTTATGAGGCAGAGCAAATCCTGCTAAATTTAAGATTATGGTAGGGTTTTTTTAGTTAATATTTATGCTCTATTTGAAGAGAGCTGTAAAAACAAATATAAAAGGATTCGCCATGCTAACACATGCATGACTTGCTTTTAGACGCTATTACTTGATCAATAATTAGATTTCAGGAGTGAGTTACGAGCCAGCCAGCACCACAGTCATAAACTTAATTCTGCTATGGAAACACTCTGACTTTTCCGACGCAAGACACAGATCTCTAAGTGCAAATGGAAGGGGAAAACCATTAAAAATGAATTATTTTCCTCCTTCAGCGCAGCGAGAGACGCTGAGAGGGATCTGCCACGTACCTGTGGAAGCAGCAGGGAGCAAACGATGCCCAGAGTGGCCTCGAAGTTGTCTTTGAGCCACAGCCCCACGGCGTGGATGCAGCCACGCACATGGATCACGTCGAGCAGCTCCAGGCGCTGGAACAGAGCGGAGAGAAGCGTCACAGTTTTCATTGACATATTGGGTTTTTGGGGGAGATGTTATTTCTTGCGTTCGCGCCTTCTTGCAAGTGCAGTTGCAAGAGAAGCGTTTGGGAATTGATTTGTTGGATTGGAGCCTTCCCCTGGATTTTTTGCCAAAAAAACGTCGCTGGGAGCTACGGGCCATATGCATGGAGATACTGCGGCTCGGCTGCGACACAGCCCCGCGGTCACCCCCGAAAGCCTCAAAGCACCTTCTGTCCCACCCACGGGCCTCAAAACACAGCTCAGGACCAGAATTTCCTGGGTGTGACCTAGAAAAGCCACATCAAAGCCTGCAGGGACCACCCAGATTTGTCACAACACGTTGAGATGCCAGGGAAAAGCAATACAAATGAATTTATATCCAGCTGCAGTAACAGCTGGCCTTGAGAGGGAAGAGTTTACCTGCAGATAACATGTTCATTTGAGGAGGTTTGGGGAAGGAGAAGCAAAATCTTGTGCGTACAAAGGAAAAAGCCGACGTTACCTCTTTGTCGAGCGTCCGGTATCCACACAGGGTGTTAATGACCCCTCCAGTGACCTGCGGACAGAGAATTGGCGAATAGACTTAACTCAGAGGAAGCCGAAGGGTTTAAGGTGTAAGAAATAAGAATAAAAAGGAAAGAAATAAAAGAGCCCGCCCGGACATCTTGATTCAAACCTCACTTTGCTACCGCAGGCTCCTTTTTGCCCAAATGTGATGCTGAAACCACGCATGTCAGCAAAATATTGTGGTTTTTAAATTATTTTTTAAAAGAACCTTTTCTCTTTGGTTTATGCTGTTTCAGAGGATGCTCAGGTGCCCCCAAGGCTTTTGCAGTGATTTGAGCCAGGACCAGTTTCACGTCCTGTGAGCATCGAGCAAAATGTTCCTTTGATTTTCTCCTCGTTTCATTCCGACCACCTTTTTTAACACCTTTAGTCGTGTCCCTGCTTGATAATACGGGGAATCAAATGTATTGGGCTCTCCAGAAATCAAGGGGGAATTTCCTCAAAGTATCCCAGTCCTTTGGGGAGAAATATGAGGATTTTAGACATCCCCAAAGTTTAGATCTTTGCTGACCAACAAAAACGTTTCAAGAGCTACTGCTAATGAGAGAAATTCAGGTCGAATGTTGTTATTCAGGACTTTTATAAAATAAAATAAACCAAAATCTAATGCCTCTGCTTCTGTCAGGATGGAATGCGGTACATTTTGGGTTATAAAACTGATTATTGCTCATCTTCCCCCCAAAAAAGCAAAGCCAGAGAGTAACGCCGGCACATCCTGGGAACTTTGCACCTCTTGGGATTGATCTTCTGATGTTTTTTTGGGGGTTTTTTGCCTTGTTTTATGGATCAAACAGCAGCTTCCACAACACCGTGTATTTCTAAAGGGGCCTTGTGCCCATAAAGTAATAACGTGCTGAAATGATGACACTCTCAGAAAGATGTTTTTGACGAGCAGTAAAAGCTCCTGGCCAACAAAACAAAAACATCTTGTGCTTCGGAGGCACAGAGATGAAAAAGCGAGATGTGCACATTTAGGTGTCAATTATACTTTCCTGCAAGAAATGTGAAGCTCCAACCAGACTCCAGCATAAAGCTGCAGCTTGTTCCTCCTGTAATTGGCAGGGAAATTATTCCGGCGATACCCGACCAAGAGCTGCTGTACCTACCACGTTACTCACAGCGCTGCCGAAAATCCCATTGCTTCAAGACACTGTTTATGAACTGGGCATCGTTAAGGAGATTAATTAGTCCCTGCGCATGTGAAACGTGGAGATCGGCAGCAAAACACCTGTCGGCGTTGCTGAGATTTCAGCCGGGGTTGGGACGGCGAAATGGGAAATATTCAGCGTAACAGGAATTTGCAGCGTTCTTATGGTAAATGTTGTCACCTACAGTGGTGTAAAGGAAACTACATGACCAAGGATCCGTCTATTTGGTTTACATTTTAAAATAAAACATTTTTCTTGCTAGCTTTCAGTTGTCTTGCTTTTCAGACTTGCTTTTGTGGATATCGCTGGTGAAACACCATCGTTTTCTATGGGGCTCATCGTCGGAACGCGTCCGACGGCACAAATTCATCACCATTCATTGCATTAAATAACCAAGGGTTTCTTGGTTGTCTCCAGTCCTGTCCATCTGTTTGAATAATTCCCTTGTATTTGGGACAAGTGTGGAAGACAGAAAAGTTGAGGTTTTAGCCTTGATCGACTTTTGTCAAAGTCGAAGAAAAGAAGGTCAGAACTGAATCGAAATTTCTAACAGAAAACCAGAAGCCTTTATTCTTCCAGAATGCATTTTGATGCCTTCGGGGATCACAAAAGAGCCATTTAAAACCTACCGAGGGCACTTTTTATCCAACCAGCTGCTTTTTCTCCCCCAAAATCAGTGCTGAAAGCCAGCGGTGACACTTCACAAGGGGTTCGGAGCCGCTGCGGCTGCCCGGGAGGAAGCACAAGCGTCTTAAAAACATTTAGAAAAGCACCTAGAGATAAGAATCCAACCTCACACCCTCAGGCTGGTGCATATTTGCCCATATTCATTCTTCCCGGGGAGATTTTAAGGTCTATGACCTCAGAGATGAGACTCTTGAAACTACCCCGGGCATTTTTGGGGGATGTTCGCTCTCATTAACGCAACTCAGCCTGCCCTGGAAGATGGAACGCAAAGTTCTTGGAGGCTTTTTTAACAGAAAAAGTCTTTTCTTGGAAAACAGGATGGTTTTATAGCTGTTTTTAACGACAAGTTGAAAACATCTTGCAACCAACCTCCTAATCCACGTTTCACGCTCCTTCCTTCAGCCAAGCTCGCTCCTATCGGCATCTTTTATTCTTGCCACAATATTACATTTTCAAATGATATCTTCCAGCATTTCTCTACCTAAATCTCAAAGGGTTTCTAAGAGAAAATGATGCTTCGCTCTCCTTCTTTCATCCACGGAGCCACAAATCAAGAAGAAGGACACAAGAAGGGTTTCTTGCCAGTATTATAACTGATTGATATAATAAAAAGGTTATTGAGGGCAGAGAGACCATCGTGTTCATCTCTACCCAACGCAGAAATGCTCGTACATGTGCCCGGGCGATCCCTGGTTGTTGCTTCAGCCTCACAGCCAACGCAAGATCTATTCAGCCCTCGAGTAACGTATTTTGGTGGAAAAAGGGTTTTCAGTGGGACTTGCACGTCACTAAGAACCAACCAGGTATGTCCAGAGCATCACACACAGGTACCTTCTTCATCCTGAGGTGCTTTCCCACCTTCTCAGCCCACAAGGAAAACCCCCACGACAACTTGGCAATATCAGCAAATAGCTACAAACAGAGACTTGCTGGAGCTTGCACTAAATGCAATTACAAGGGGTTTGCTCTCTTGTTTAAACTAAATTTGTATTAGTTTGTTTTATGTCGCAGGCAGCAGCGCCCTCCCAAGGGAGCTGGCTCTCCTAATCCGTTTCATGTACTATTAATATCACGTCAGGTTGATTTCTTAAGCAAAAGGGCCGTGCGGTGCCAAAAATCACGTCTCTGAAGAACGAGGCGACATCTATTTACCTCATTACTGCTCTCCGCAAGAATGGGTTTCATTTCTCAGGGAGATTTAGATGCGTTTGGTGAGGTCTCACATCCCATAAAACTGCACTGGCTGTCACAAACACATTCGTGGGCTTTAACTCTTGAAAAGAACGTCAAGGATTTACTGTGGACTTTCCCTCTTGGCCTTTGCTAGAGCATCCTCCAGATCCAGCTCAATGCAAAAAGTTGTCTTATTTCTTACCTTATTATATTAATCATCTGTGATTCTTGTATCTCTGGTACCGCCTGATGCACTTTTGTTTGCCAAATCGCCACCCAAAACCATGGGGAGTGTAAAAATACTAGAAAAAGCTCTTGACTCTCTCCAGCACATCCTCACTCATAACACAAGAGGACAACACATGAATTCCTAATTCCATCTTCAGGAGTTTTAAGATTCTTAATCAACACCCTGATTAGAGATGACAATTATTTTTGCGGCTGATTTGCAAGTCAGACTTCCACGATAATATAAAACACCGCAGATTTCCCTCTTTTTCCATTAAAAATCCACCAGCAATACCAGACTGATGAGGCAACACTGATGCTCTGGACCCCGAGGAGGTTTTGCTCCCAGGATTATGCTTAACAAATCCTTTTTAGCAGTGTTTACAGCATTTTTGGTGCAGCAACCAGGGATATTTGGGCTTTTTTTTCCCCTACCTTGGCCCAGCTTGTGGTGTTTTATCCGCAGCGTGTGTCAGGTTGATTGAGATGAGGTGGATAGTCGTATTAAACAAGACGGTGTCAGAGTGCTTAGCTCAGTCTCAGCGGAATATTTCACATGTTAGGTGGAAAAACAGGAATTTGGCAGCTCTAACAACTCCTTATCATGATACAAACATAATTAATAGCGCAGAGCTTTGGTATTTATTCAACATTAAAAATACTAAACTATAGCGTAGCCCGTATATATGTGTATATATTCCCCCTCAGTTCAGGAAAGAGATTGAAGTGCTGGAGCGGGTCCAGAGAAGAGCAACAAGACTGGGGAAGGGACTGGAACACAAGCCCTATGGGGAGAGGCTGAGGGAGCTGGGCTTGTTCAGTCTGGAGAAGAGGAGGCTTAGAGCTGAGCTCAGCACTCTCTAGAACTACCTGAAGGGCAGTTCTAGCCAAGTGGGGGTTGGGCTCTTCTCCCAGGCATCAGCAATAGGACAAGGGGCCGTGGGCTTCAACTCTGCCAGGGGAAATTGAGGCTGGAGATTAGAAAGCAATTCTGTGCAGAGAGAGTGGTCAGGCATTGGAATGGCTGCCCAGGGAGGTGCTGGACTCACCAGCCCTAGAGGTTTTTAAACTGAGATTGGACATGGCACTTAGTGCCATGATCTAGTAAACAGGCTGGAGTTGGACGTGATGATCTCTGAGGTCTTTTCCAACCCAGGCAATTCTGTATATATATATATGTGTTAGTTTCTTTAGTGTCTCACTTTGCAGGATGGCGACACAGCGTCCAAGAAACCCTATAGCGCAGAAATGTGCAATAATAACCACCCGCAAGAGGAGGTTTTGCTGAAATATTGAGTGAAATAAAGGCACTTCTTGTGGTTTGCTTGCCTTACCTTCCTGACGCAGCAGGTGTAGGGCACCCCGCACGCCAGCGGCCCGCTGCCGTTGCACCAGTGGTACTGGTTCACCGCCCAGTCCCGGTATTCATCGCCACCACAGCAAGAAAACTGCAAAAAGAAGAAGCAAAGACAATGAGATGAGCAGCTGAACCAACCTCGACACGTCCAGCTCCCCTCCAGCCATGTCCTGAATCTCTTTAAAACACCAGCGCCAAGAACCCCGATTATTTTCTGCTTTCCAGGACCCTAAATAGAAGCTGAAGACACCACGTTAAAAGAGAAAAGCGGGTGTTTAACCCCGTTTCGCCCTGTTTTCGAGGCATGCAGCAGCAATGGATGCACACACGTGTATCAGAGGCACCATTGCTTTCACGAGCCCGGGGAAGATGAGGCTCATTCAGGCTGCACTGATTTAATTACAGGTGATTAATCCATCCCGTTTGCGAGAGGCGGCTCTTCCTGCACCTCAAATTAATGTATTTCTTGGCTCTTGGTTCATCGGTGCCGTTCGACAAGATGCTAATAAGGCAGCGCAGTCTAAGAGGGATTTTTCTTCCCGTCAAGTTAAATTAGAGATCAAATGCTACAGCTACAAAGGAGAAAAAAACCTGTTTTTTTTCCCCCTTCTTTTCGCACAATGGGAAGAAAAAAATGTGTAATGAAAGTCATTTTCTGTTCTCAGCAGAACAAAAGTGGGCTTATTATATACCGACTCATCCCTTCTCTTGGTAAACAAGATTGAATCTTTATGTTTTTCGCCCAGAAAGAAAAGCCCGAAGTGGGCAGGAGGAGTGTGTGTGCTTGGGAAGACACAAAAAGACAGCTTTTCCCCCTTTTTTTAAGCACCGCACCTTCGAGAGGTGGTTTTGGGGAGAGGTTTAACCCCGTGAGCATCTCTCACAGGTTTACAACCCACAGATTTACAACTATTTGCTAACTTCCTACCTTAATTCCTCTATTGCTTTTAATCCTACCCCAGCAGTGAGGGAGAGCAAAAGTTGCCCAGAAATAGGAGAAAACCACCCAAAGGGGTGTTGGTTGTTGCTACCGACTGGATATTCTCATGCTACAAAGAAGTTTTCCATTTGCTTTTACAACCGTGCAAAAGTTGGTACAAAATCCTTATAATGAGGGTTACTCACTGCCGGGAAGCCTCACCGGAGTGTTCTCTGTGGTTTAGCTCAAACTAATGTTGTGTCTGGGCTTATTTCTCATAAGCTGAGACAGATTTTAGTGTAGGTTTTAATTTCACACGGGCTCCCAGGGCTCAGAGAAACATAACAAGCAGAAATACCAAAGAGAGCCCATGGAAAGAGGTCATATCCAAAGAGCTCTTGGTGTTGAGAACCATCACCTGCAAGATGTGGGCTCATTACAGCTAAAACCATCGCCCCCAAAGCGACACGGTGCTGAAAACTGCCTTTAATCTTCGCTGAGAAGAAAGGAGAAGGTTTGCAAGCAAACCAAGCTCCCTCCCAGCCTTCCTTTGAGTTTGGAGCTACTCGGGTTTGAGCACGAACCGCAGCTCTTTGAAATTCAAATCCTGCGCTTGGCAAAGCGGGTTGAACTTTCCTCTTCCACCTGCGCTCAGCAAATCATTAAAATAGATCCAGCGAGTCAGTGGCTTGGGGCAAATCTGGGTTTTTCAGTCCTCGGTGGCTCCGGCCTCGTGTCCTGCAAAGGGCAGGAGTTCAGCAAAGATGAGCAATAAAAACATATAAGTATTACTTTCTTTAGGGCAATTTCCTTCCATTTGTACTTGCTCACAGGCAGCCAGAGCGAATAGGTGTTGACAGGTAAAACCACGTAATTTACACCACTAGGTAATGTAAAATATGACACTTCGGACCGTAATTACTTGCTATTTTTACTGCGTGATCCTGGTTTAAGGGCGTGAAGGCAGTTGGCTGCGGTTTAAAGCAGGACTTGAGAAAGGGTTTAAGCAAAATTCAAATCCTAAGGGGCGTAGTGTGGTTTGGTCTGACCTAAATAAGCCATGTACTAGTTAGACGAGGTTTTTGATGGGGAAAATGGCAAGAAAAACCACTAATGATGACAGGCTGCTCTGAGCTTGTGCTTTATCAAAACCAAAGCAGGTCTGAGTGCAACCCTTCCCAAGTTCTCATCATTCCAAAGTGAATCAGGCTGCTCAGGTCTCAAAAAAACCCAATTTCCCTTCTCTCCAAAGCTCCTGCACTCAAGACAAAGCGACTCTGCATTTCCAGTGCTGCCTTTGCTGCTGTTCTTGGTTTGGAAATCGGACGCGACTATAAAATCTCAGACCAATGAGCTGCATGTTCTTGCAAAGCTTGAGATCAAATGTGCAGATGTTAAAGACTTGACAACGCTATAAATGGCCACAACTTCTTTTAGTACAGCGAGAAACTTTGAGATTATCATCTCCCCCTGAAAACTTTTAATAAGAAGCCAAGTGAAGAAGTAGACAGGGAAAAATGTCCTAAAAACAGGGTGAGATTATATGATAAGCCCCTGATCTTTGCTTGTTTGCAGATAGAGAAACATTTCCCGCAAATACATCTGATTTTCTGGAGATTTGTGGTTGTGATTGTGACCTCCTCGTTGGGGATGGATCCAACATCCATTTATCACTCACACACACAGGTCTGAATTACAGCGTTGTCTTAGAGAGGCTGGGGTAAAACATCCTTATCTTTCTCAGAATCCGTCGTGTGTTGAGACCTTGTGAGGGCTCCCGGGCTTATTAATGCGCTCGGCTCAGTAACGATGACTCCAAGAGTCAAAACCAGGTATTTAAGCCAAGAAAGGGGAGCGTGGAGGGCACCACCGGCCTTAAATTCCAGCTACATCAAAGAAGGAGCTTCATAGTCTCCTTTTCTTCAAAGGGAGAGATAAGATTCATGTATTTATGACGCTCCAACCCATGATGAAAAGAGAAACGAGGCTGAGGTGAGAACATTCAAAGTTCATCTGAGAGCAGCTCTGCTCTCCAAAAACAACCCAGGAGATGTGAAATCACTGCTATTTCTCTCCTAAACCTCAAGTTTTGGGATTTTTTTTCCACTTTTTTTTTTAATTCAACAAATGCTTTGAGTCAATTACAATAACACAAATAACAGATAAACCAAAGAACCTCACTCAAAACATGAACAAACCTCCATCACCCAAGCTCCCAGGAATGACTTCTCACCAGTGCTGGAAAACCAAACGATAGATTAGAGCCAAACAAGCTTTTCCAGACCAGCCACACACTTAATGATGTGGAAAATAACTTCAAATCCCCACTTCATTTGGCTTTTCCATGTACTTGGGGGGCGCATTGTTGCTTTGCCAAAGGGGAACTCATCTTGCCAGGGCTCAATGGCAGGAATTAGGAGAGTGTTTTAATTTAATTTAATATTTAGCACCTTAAACAAACTATGTGGTGTATAATATACAAAGCAGTGTATCAAAAATTTGGTTAAAAAAGAGTTGCGAGGACGGTTTTATCGACCTGCAGGTTGGTTCAAGGACAGAGGACGGATCCTGCCAAGCCCTGGCAGGCTCTGAGCGTTAGATACGGCACAAAATATTCAACCATGCACCTAAAATAATTAAAGCAGGTTATGCCAAGGCTCATATTGGATTGGATGTAGCTCTCGCCAGTCCCAGGAGCAGCTTATCTACAATTTTCCTGTCGAGTTAAGGGTTTGGCCATTGACTGATGGCACCTCAAGTGAAGGGACTTACCTAAGGGTCTTTGCAGCCCTGAAGAAGCTTTAACATGTTATGTTATTCCACCTGTGCAGGTTGGGGTAGTTATCAAAAGGTTTCCAGGCTTTAGGCACCTGTTTCCCATCAAGACTGGGAAATATAAATATCCTGGTGCAGTTCACGCCGTGGTTTGGAGCAGAAAATGCGATTTGCAGAAAAACTCACCGCAAATTCCTGCTTGGAGAGCAGGACAACACGAAACTGAGCAAAACGAGCAGGGCAAAGCAAGAAACATCGGGATATTCAAGATAGATCAAGAAAGGCATCCTAGGGATGGGGATAAACTCTGAAAATATGGGGAAAAGTAAAGCTGTTGTTTCAATGAGACACAACGTCGCTCCCCAATGCCGCCACCCCCGCAAAACCGAACCTTTTCTTGTACAAAATCCAAGATGTTCTTGAAGTCCAGGTCATCGTAATAGTGTCTGATGCCCTCTTGGATGTTGGAGTGGAAAACGGCATTCATCTGGGGATGGGAAAAAAGATAAATCACAGCTTCGACGTGGAAAAGGCACCAGGAAAATATCGCAAAATGTGAAGATTTTGTCATAGTGTCACCAGCTGTTACAAGAGTAAGAATCTAACCTGCATACCGGCACAAACCTATTTCTTAGGGCAAAATTCATTCCTTTTGAGCTCCCAGCTGTTTCTTGCATGTACAAGCAGACTCATGCACCTTTAGCCACCCAATTTTTCCCACACGCTGCGCATTAAATTTAATTATTAGTATGACTTCTTCAAAAGCTCCCTCCAGCTCTCCAATATCGTGATTTTAACCCCTGGCAGGGGGGGGTTCTGCTGCATTAGGAGGTGAAATATTCTGTGTTGCCAATACTGCGTGATTTATCAGCGGGATGAGCCACAAGCTGGAGCTGAGACCTCATCAGGGCCCCCAATCGCTCCTAATCCCAACAAATCACTCGGCAATTCCATCCTGACCCAAAAAGGGGACGGAGCGGCCCGGCTGGGGCTGCTCTCTCAGCTGTATCGCTGAGGACACTTTGACACTTTGCATTAAACACTAATTGAATTGAAAATGTATTTTACAGGCGCCTGGGAAGGTTATTAAGCGAGCGGAGGCTCAAAATGTCCTATGCTGAGCCCGGCGCGGGTTTGCAGCTTCACTCCTGACAAACTGCCAGGGAGAAATATTAATGAAGGAAAAAGGAACTTTTTTCTGAGTTAGAAGCAGGGGGAAGGGGGGAAGAAAATGTTATTTTTCATAGTTCGCTCTGACATGAAAATTAGAGGTTGGGTAAACGGGGAGAAGAACGCGAAAGAAAGAGAAATGAAGGCGCGTCAGAGCGGCAAACAAAGGCTGCACCAGCGAGGGGGGTTGGAAAACCTCAAGGAATCGCTCGGGTGGAAGTTTATTTGAACGTTCCTTCCCAGTTTGCCCAGCGCTAAGACCAACACAATGGGCAGCACTTGAATTTTACCCTTTTCTGCTTGTTTTCCCCCAGATTTTGTTGCCACCTGAGAAGATGCCGGCCTGGAGGCAGCCACTGGAATTAAATCCTGATTTTAAGGTGGGAGATAAACGTCATGGTGTTAAATCATTACATTCTGGTTATGAGACCTCTCCACTCCCTTCCCTTCAAAGACGCCAACACCGTTATCTCTGATAACCTCCAAAAACCCATTTGCATATCAATAGAGCCCATTTTAATATTCAGTAGCTTCGAGGCCACTAAATTCGTTCCTCGTTCTTGCTTATTTAATACAAAATCCAATTAAATATGTTTTTAGCAAGTTTCATAAACAAGCATTGTTCCAAATGCAGATTTGTGCTTCCAAACAATTTCAGGTCAAGTGGATTCACCGCTTGTCGGATCTCTCTTTTCTTTCTCCCTCATTGTTTGATTTTTAATTAGGTTTTGATGTTGCCCATTAAATTGAAATAAAGGGACAATTTAGGCATTAATGGTTTCTACTCATCTCCACGGTGCACTGTGTTTTTTGGAGATCGGAGGGTTTCGGAGATAGATGGAGTTGGTTGCAGCATCCAAAAGATGGTTTTGGGTCTCACCAAGCACATAACCCCAACCCCAACCTGGTTTTGGGGCTCACTGAGCACACAACTCCAACCCAAACCTGATTTTGGGGCTCACTGAACATAGAACTCCCACCCCAACCTGTTTTCGGGGCCCACCAAGCCCATAACTCCAACCCCAACCTGTTCTTGGGGTTCACTGAGCACATAACTCCAACCCCAACCTGTTCTTGGGGTTCAATGAGCACAGAACTCCAACCCCAACCTGTTCTTGGGGTTCACTGAGCACAGAACTCCAACCCCAACCTGATTTTGGGCCTCACTGAACATAGAACTCCAACCTGTTCTGGGGGCTCACCGAGCACAAAACTCCAACCCCAACCTGTTTTTGGGGCTCATCGAGCACAGAACTCCAACCCCAACCTGTTTTGGGGGCTCACCGAGCACAAAACTCCAACCCCAACCTGTTTTTGGGGCTCACCGAGCACAAAACTCCAACCCAAACCTGATTTTGGGCCTCACTGAACATAGAACTCCAACCCCAACCTGTTTTCGGGGCTCACCGAGCACAAAACTCCAACCCCAAGGGGTCTGAAAGCATCTCGCTGTTTTGCGTAGAGGGGAATCGATTTTTCGAAGCCATAAGCAGGTATTTCAGACGCTGTTCTCCTGCCTTGTGCATTCATTGAGCCAGCAGAGATTGAGATTAGCTATTTAATCGTTCAATCGATCGCAAGGGTAAGATTAAATTGGAAACGGCAGGTCTCTTCAGCAGGGGAGGGAGGCCAGAAAGCACATTGTTGGCAGCTTTTACCGTCTCACCGGCTCAGCTATAACTCAAACCTGTCCTTGCAAATGCAAGCCAGCAGTTAACGTAATTGAGGCAAGGAGTTTAATGAGTCCTCAAGAATCAAAAGAAAAAAACAATACAGCATGTTTTGGCTGAGATTCTGCATGGGGAGATGCAGCAGGAGCTCTGGGGGGTGCTGGAGATCTGTCGTGGCTTTGGAGCATGATGGGCAGCACCAAAAGAGCAAGAACAATGAAAATCTGCTGGTTTCTGGCCTTACGCTAAGAGATACTTGCGGAGTTTCGTCCCCGATGACACGCGGGGCTGTGGTTTGTCCCCATGTGGCATCCAAAGGCTCCTGGTTGCACCCACCTTGTTTTCAAAGATGATTTCGATGAATATCAGCAGCAGCTCCGTGAGGAAGATCACCAGAAGGACCCAGAAGAACTGAAAAGAGAAAGGAAAGGATTAACCCCTGCTCCAAATCGGGCTGTCAGTGAGGGAGACCCAGAAACCTGGAGCTGCTTTCAAACACTGAGAAATGAAATAATTCCATACTGAGCTCCTCAGGGAGCTGCAAACCTCTTCCAAAGGTCTCGGCCCTAAAAGCAAAAGCAGTTTGGTCCCTTGCAGAAAGGAAGGAAAGATGGATTGGAAAGAGAAACCAGATGCAATCTGGCAAAATTCTGCATGGGGAAAGAGGTTAAAAGGATGCAGGGGTGCAAACGTTATCCCTGGGTGGGTACGGGTGTTCAGCATCTCTCTGCGATGGGCGCTTGGTTGAACATCGACGTTTCCAAGCTGAGCGTCCAACGGAGGATCATCCATCCCCCAGAGTACAGACAAGAACTCACGTCTGTGCCAGAATCGATCGTGGCAACAAATTTAGGCTGGAAATCCAAGTCCTGAGGGAGCAAATGACTTAAACAAGAAGCTTTGATGCTCTTGCAGGCAACACCCATCGCTCTCCTGATGCTTTGGTCGCTGAGATGTCCCATCGGGCATCGTGTCCAACGTTGCAGAGGATGGAGAGCAAAGCTCAGCTCAGCTCACATGTCCCCAAAGCTCCATCCATCAGCGACTTGGGAGATTCACCAGCAAAAGGAAGGTGGAAAATTACCATGGTAACCAGCTAAAAATCCAAAAGCATGTTAAAAAAACCGGGGGGAGAGAGAATTTACAACCATGATATTCCCTTGGACCATGGGTTTATTAGAGCAGCCTGTTTGCAAAGGCAGGTAGCGCTGGGACCTGCATGCCCAGAAATTATTTCCCCCCCCAAAAAAAGCACCGTTGCAGCAAAAACACCATTCATGCCCCAAGTGTTGGGGTTTTTAATTAGTCACCCACCAATTAGCTTTGCACTGGGGTTCTTCGTTAAGAACCTGGTACGTGGTCCCGCTGGAGAAGCAGCGTCGTGCTCATTACCAGCTAAATCAGCTCAGAACGGGCTGGGTATAATTAGGCAGGGAATCCCATAATTAAGGAATACAATTAACAAAGCACCTGTTATCTGGTAGGCAGAGATGATCCACAAAACGCTGCATGCATTTAAGCTGATAGAAAACAGGACTGCTTTGGGAGAAGCCCAAGGAGGAGCAGTGTGAGGTTTTACAAAGCCAGGCCTAGATCTTGCAACGCTGTGGCGAAAAAGAGACATTCAATTTTGGAAAGATTTTTGTTATTCAGCCTTAGTTAAAACCCAAGGATATAAAAAATAAGCGTTCTGTTTGCTGGGGAAAAGTATGATTTTTTATCAATTGTGCTGTGAGCAGAGAGGAAAGAGCGTGACCTGAGTCCAAGCAGGGACCAGCGCTGTGGTTGTACACCAAAAAAAAACCCTAAAAATCAGCACGATGCTTCTTGCCAAATCAATGAGGCTCCTCTGAAAGCACCAACCCTGCAGCTCTTCCCAGAAACTGAGGATTTTACCCCAAAAGACCCATCGTGCAGGTTGCTGGGTGGATTTTCTGCTTTTCCTGACCATTACGCGTCACGCATCAATTTTATCCACCACTCCATTTCCTTCTTTCTGGCTTAATTTGTGCCATATGGCTTGTCGAGATCTAACAGGCAAGGATTATGCGATACAACCCAGCTTGCTCCTTGCATATTGAAATCAAAGTTGATATTTAATATCCAGGTTTGATATCAGATTTATAAACGAAGGCGGGTGCATCGTGCAAAGACCACGGGATGTTCATCACACGTGGTTGTTAGAGAAATAACCGAATGCGGCTTGAAATGAGGTTCACAGGTAGCAAAACGCACCGTTTCCAAGAGAACAAGCCCAAAAATGAGCTGAGTCCATGGGCTTTATTAATGAGGGGAAAAAGCCAGAATTAATTAGGAAGAAAGACACAGCAGGTGCTGATTGCAACTCCTTGCAGGAGGGAAACTCCAACTCAGCCCAGCTCCCCCGGACGCCGTATAATATGTAACATAACCTTAAAAAAAACACAATTTCACTTATAATTTATAGAGGATTTGCAAGAAAAGCAAATGCAAACCTGGGTCTCCAGCGCAGGTTGTGCAAGTGTATAGTTTGAGCAAAAAGCAGCTTTTCTTCCCCCAAATAAGGGCCGAACGGAGCAGGAAAACCCTCACCGGCTGCACGGGCATAGCAGAAAGTGGCAATTCTTGTTTTGTGTTCACAAGGATTGTTGTAATGCACGTTTAGGGGTGAAACTGCTGGCAATATCCCCGATCGTCCCTTTTAACTAATGGATTGCAGCCTGTTTGCCAGAGCAGGCACCAATAGGCATTTTGTTCCTTAAGAAGACACCAGCAGCAAAATAAAAGACCAAAAATCCACATTAAGCGGCGTTTTGACCCTGTGAGTTTGCGGCAGGTTCGAAATCACAAAGCAAGCCAAGAAATAAACATAAAAATCATAAAGTGAAACGGCAAGGAGCTGGTTTTTCCCCTAATTTTTGGGAGAATTCAGCGTTTGTATGGAAGTGGTGGCACATGGGCTTCACTGCTCACACCCATGAGAAGAGGGAAATACAGAAGAGAAGGGAGTGGGAAGGTCTCACCCATCACAAAGAGCAAAGCAAATATAAATTTCATGGAGAGAAACTCCCCAATAAAACCTTCATCTTGCTCTACACACCTGGATCAGGGAAAGGTTATTCAATTCTTATTAAATGAATACTCGCTGCAGCCAGTTCCCTTCACATAATCCCAGAATGTCAGGGGTTGAAGGGCCCTGGAAAGCTCATCCAGTGCAATCCCCCCATGGAGCAGGAACACCCAGATGAGGTTACACAGGAAGGTGTCCAGGCGGGTTGGAATGTCTGCACAGAAGGAGACTCCACAACCCCCTGGGCAGCCTGGGCCAGGCTCTGCCACCCTCACCAGGAAGAAGTTTCTTCTCATATTTAAGTGGAACCTCCTGTGTTCCAGTTTGAACCCATTACCCCTTGTCCTGTCACTGGTTGTCACCGAGAAGAGCCTGGCTCCATCCTCCTGACACTCCCCCTTTAGATATCTGTGAACATGAATGAGTCCCCCCTCAGTGTCCTCTTGTCCAGCTCCAGAGCCCCAGCTCCCTCAGCCTTTCCTCACCCGGGAGATGCTCCACTCCCTTCAGCATCTTTGTTGCCCTGCGCTGGACTCTCTGCAGCAGTTCCCTGTCCTGCTGGAACTGAGGGGCCACAACTGGACACAAGATTCCAGGTGTGGTCTCCCCAGGGCAGAGTAGAGGGGCAGGAGAACCTCTCTGACCTACTGACCAAAGGCAAAGGGTTTAGACCTACGAATATAAAAGCTGCGACTTGCCATCAATCTGAATTTCCCTGCTCCCAAGGTGAAAAGAAACTCATGTGATTTAATTTCTGCCCTTAAAAGGATGAATTCCCCCCATTTTGCACATGCGGGAGTTCACAGGTACCTGGGTCTTGCTGTATCTTTGTGCATCTGGAGCGGGAACTGCTCATTCCCTCTTGATAAATGGGAACAGATTGAACATACGATCAAAACATCTTTTACTTGACCTGGGAAACCACTAAATCACCCGCCTGCTGCATTTCACGTGAGCACAGGAACACTAATCCGGTCACTTTTGTCCTCTAATTGAAACTTTTCGGTAACGCTTCTAAAAGAACCGTTTCTTCCTAATGCCACGTTGGAGGTTCCTCCCACGCCGAGTGGCCTTTTCTAAGGGTTTGATTTGCTCCTGGAAGTGAAAACTCAAAAGAATTGTTTATTCCCACTTACAAACAGCTTTTGTAGTTGCTTTGAAGCGATAAAAACACCCCAACAAAATGTGTCAGGAATGTTTCCTACGCAGATTAAACGAGGACAACAAAGCCCAGATGAAGAGGCTTTGCAGAGCATCTTCTCTTTGAGTGATAACCCAGGATGCTGTTTTATTCATACAAATAATGCTATTTTATTCATGCAAATAATGCTGTTTAATTTTAGGGGGCACACAACACAGCCCCCTGCTCATCCACCCAACATGGGCCTCGTAACGACCCCTCTTTGGGTTCCTCGCCTGCATTTGCCAAGAGTTACATCAAAATACACGTCTCCTTTCTGCTTCAGGAACTAAATAACCAAAAACCCTGGTTTTAATCCCCAAAAAAGCCAGAAAAAACCCCAAAACCAAAGAAACAGGAGCCCTGGGCACGTGGCGTGGTCCATTTCCCCAGCCCAGATACTGGTGCTGCCACCACCACGTCCCACAGATTCCAACCAAATTTGCTCCCCAGAGTCATCAAAACCCCATTTTTTGCTTATTTTTGGCTTTTATAGCCTGTAGTTGGGTGCATTTTTGGCTGTTATTAACCCTTCTGTGGCTACAGCCCCACTACTCTCCGCTCCCAGCTCAAGACAAGGACAGATGCTGCAGCTAAAACAGGCTCATGTTCCCCAAACCAACCCCTAAAATGAAGTTTTTATGCACAGGGATGGATGTCGCCTCTTAATCCCATCCCCCATCCATTTCCATGAGCGACGGCTCCTTTCAGATCTGATTTATTTCAGAATTTGAGGGCCCAACAATCCCATTTCACCTCTTTTCAAAGATCTCGGTACCTGCTGCTTTCCCCTCAATCAGGAAAATTATTCCAGCGGCGCAATGGGCTCAATCCTTTAATGAGTGATTCACTGGAAACTCCTAATGCAGATTAAACCACTTGGATGATCTTAAGATCATGTCAGGCTTTGCAAAAACCTCTCCTGGGCTTTACTCAGGGGCTTAGCAGCTTCTCTTCATCGTGCATCGACGTTGAGAGACGCTGGGGAATCAAAATGTAGCATGAGATACAACTTTTATCTATTAAAACTTCACATTAAGAAGGTAAATCACTCCAGAGATGATTTTTGGAAGGATTTTGTAGCATCAGCCCTTTCTTGGGTTTTCCAGAAGCTGTGAAGCTCCATTAATTCAGAGCAAGGGGGGTTGTTATTATTGCAACAATTCATTTAGTGATGATATTAAAAAATAAAGGGGTGAGGACCAAGAAATGCAACATGCCCGGAGTTTGCTGGTGACGCTCAACGTTTAAGGCTCGGAAAGAACAAAACATGCTTTTTCTTACTCACAAAACCTTCCCCAACTGCTCCTGGAAAAAGGGTGAATGGGGACGCCGTGAGAAATTACACATGGAAGTGCCAATAATTAGCGTGGTAAGAAAAATGTCATTAATTCCCCAGGGCTCCAGCCCCATTTTCTCCATCAAAGCCAAACCTGGGCTGAGCAAAACTATTTAAAGACCATTGCGGTGATTAAAACCCCAGCCAAGGGGTGAACAACCCTTAACAGAGGAGATCGGACACAATTCCTACTTTGTCTCTTGTTATGAAATAATAATAATTAAAAAGGGTCAAAACGCACAGATTTAAAAGAGAACAAGTGAGCCATGGAGGGCTGGGTAAAATGTGCCCCATGAGGTTTTTTCTCACTGTGTTTTGGGGGGATTTGGGTGTTGGGGGGATTTTGCATTTATCCACCTCCCCCCTGTGCGGCTGAACAGAAAAAAACCCAGAAAATGGCATTTTTGCAATCAGAGAGCGCTATATAATCAGCAGGTTTAGGAAGAAACAAATATATGCAGATCACCGAGTAAAACTCTGCAGGAAGGAGTTGCTTCCATCTTCTTTTTAATCTTCTATTTGTGTGCTAATTTGCTTGTTGGAGAGTTAAAGCAGCGCCATCGAAACCTGTTGATATTGGAATATTCGGCGTGAATTTACCCCAAGATCCTCCAGCCGCCACAGTCGCTGCATTCAGGGGGTCACGTTCAGCCTTTCCCAAGCCCTCAGGTTTGGAAATTTGCTTCTTTGCTGCAAATATTCAAGGTATTATTTCATTTTGCTGACCTGGATACCTCGTGCAAATCCTCTGCTCTCACCCAAGTGCTTTTCAAACACCACAAAAGCACAATGAATTCACCCAAATCAAATATCCAAGTGGTTTAAGCACCCACTAAGCATCAACTCTTTCAAACTATTTCACCCAATTGTTCCGAACGCAGAAGAAAAATGAAGGGAAGGTGCTACTTATAGGTTTTTTCACCTTAAAACTGATTTTAAGTGGGTAATGAACTAGCGCTGGGGATGCGGCACTGGGATGGTTTATGTAATCGAGGTTTTCGGCGTAATTTTTGCCTTTTTCTCCACACAATGGCAAAATAAAACCCAGCTGCTTGGACCAGTTCAGCCCTCCAAGTGCTCCTTCTTCTGATTGCTTTTATTCTGGGTCCCCGAGCTTCAAATCACTGGAGTCGCTGATTCTCTCCGAGGGGGAGTTTATCTTCCCAATTCTCCATCGGCACAATAGCTCAGTGATTGCCAACCCATTTCCCCACCGTTCCCCTCTTCAAACCTGATATAGCTGCGATTTTCCAGCGTTTCAGTGCTCGATTGACACGGGCAATCAGGGGCTGGAGAGGGAGGGGGAGGTTTAATTTAAGCCCAGCTCAGGGAGTCGCGTTGCGGGTCGAGCTTGAGCGTAAAAGAGCAAATAAAATCAATGGTAAAGGTGGTGGTGGTCGCAGGAGTTTGCTTTGCACGTCTTGCTGTTGCTATTTGGAAATAGATATAGGTATGTAGAATAGATATAGATATAAATATACATTTCTATATTTAGAAGTATTTTTATGTATATTTACATTGATTATATATATTTTTATATATATATGTATATAAAAACAACCTGCAAAAGGCCAAAAGAGCTCCAGCAACAGCTCATCTCTCACTGTCACAACCCAAATTGGTGACAAATTTTGGCAGGAAAGGAAGAGCCTAAAACACCAAATAGAAAACTGGGAAAGTCGGATTTCTCGGTGCACCTGGTCCCTTATTTCTCTTCCATTCTGCATCAAATCAAACCGACTCTATCAAAACCAGCTCTGAAAATTCAGGGATTTACTGACTTTTTGGAAGGTGAAATATCCATGGGATGAACACACGGGTCCCAAACCCCCAGGCAGGGGATGTTTAGGAAGATATGACACGTTTTGAGCAAAAACAGCTCTAAAAGAGCCACAAAGTGGAGCCAGTTTGGGTAGATTCAACCGCAAAACCCGGTTGCTTGTCCCACTGCATTTCCAGATCCTAAACCAAACCATCCCAGCTCCTCCAGCCTCTAACCCAGCAATAAATATTGATTTTTACCATCTATTCACTAAATCACCCCTAAAAGCAAAGCCAAGACATCTCCATCAAAATATCCAAAGTTCTTCAAGCTTTGCAAATGTCAATGGCGAAAGAAGAAACTCTCAACCCATCTATTAACTACAAGTCTCGGTAACACCAATTACATCCGCTAGCAACTAAAATCCCCAGGTTTTACCTGAAATTTGTCTAATAAACTCAATAATTGCAAGCAGGCATTGCGTTTATTGAATAAACTTTGCTCGGGTTATTAGAGAGGTTGTTAAAGACTCAATAATCTGGTTTATGCTCAGTAAGAGTCATGTGGTTGTGCACGACGATCACAGGTAACGACCGGAGAGAATAAGACTGAGAAGGAAAAGATTAAAACCCGAATTTGTGGTACCTTGCAGGGGGGATATTGGAATAATATGTCAAATAGGAGGTGTGTGGTTTTCCTAAGAGAAATGTTGATTTTTCTCCAGGGGGTTAAAGAAAATAAAACCCCATCTGTTCAGCACTAAGTGACGGAGATAAATGAGGATTTAAGAAGCACCTACATCCACCGCATCTCACGGAAAAACAAAATAAAGGTATTTAACATCAAGCGCTGCCTGATGAATTATTGTAGGGATCGAAATGTTTTCTCTTAAACAGGGAGGAATTGATTGCCTGCTCTCCAGATTAATAAGCCATATTTTGAGATGAAAAGACAAGCCAGTTTTTGTTAGGGACTTGAATTTCAGGGTATTTGTGCTCATTGTTAACTTGGGATCCCTGAAAATGTGTGTGCAGATGTTGGAGCAGCAGCAGCACATCTGCACGCATTGATTTGCCATCAATATATGAATTTTTAAGCCCATTTTTGGGGCTCACTGATCCCTCCTCTGTGGTCCCTGCACCACCAAATTCTCCCTCAAGGTGAACGAAGCACAAAACCCACTAAAGCAAAACCTATTTTCAAGAGTTTTCCCAGGAAAATTCAGTGGATGTGAAACAACTTCTACAACCAAAAGTAACCCCTACTGTCCCACATCTCAAGGGGCTTCTGCACCAGAGAGGACGTCCCGCTGTGAAATTCTCCTAAAATTCCTTACAAGTGTCCACTTTGGGGTGACGGGTTGAAATTCTAATGCGTTTCACAGCCAATTCCAACATAAAACCAACAGAGAATTCACAATATGGTCCCGAGCCAGAGGTGGATGCACAAAGCCAGCTCGTGGTCCAGGATCTTCGAGATGCTCTGTAAATCCATCTTTTCATATTCTAGGAGCTTGCAACGCTGCTAAAAAAATCCCGTAAAGAAAATATCCGACAAGAAAAGGCAGCATTATGGTTTTTGCCTCCACGCAGACAACAAACACCTTCTGTATTTGTGCGAACATCTTTACTATCTCGGCGTTACCAAACTGTCATACTCTCCTCCTCGTGCCATTCCCCATCAAGGTGAATATATCTATGGGGGGAACAGTGTTTTAGGTCGAAAACTGGGAATTGAGCTGGATCCACTATCAGAAAACAGATAATTAATGCCGTATAAGCCAATTGTGCTGCTCAGCCAACAAAAGGTGGGTGAGGAGCCTCAAGTAACCCTAAAAAACAACATATTTCGACACACAAGATGAACATCCCGTTCTTATATCCTACCCAAAAGGGATGCAAGTGTTATCAACCGGCTTTATTTATTCCCCGTGGCAGGCGTGAAGCTGTTTGCATCCACGGGGAGGAAAAGCCGACACAAACGGGCAGGATTATTTCTTTGTCTCAGCCGTGCCTGTTGTAGAATTGATTCGTCCGACAACCTGTGAAATGCAGTTAATGAGCTTGGGTTCCTGTCGCCCCGGGTTGCTTCACCGATGAGATTTTCTACCCTCTGATGTGTCAATTTTCCACTTCTGAATTCAGTCTGAGTTGCGGAAGCGGCGTATTAACCGTGATTCATGAGTATTAGCACAGAAGGAAAAATATTAGCGGAAATTTGAAGTATTTATCCTTCTTTGGAATAAGCCTCGATCGATTTAACACAATAGTAAATAGCTTGAAAAGCGGAGAAATTATAGAGATGAAATATCCTCCACAAGCAACATCACTATGGTTTTGGCAGAATATATTTTCTAGGCTTAGATGGTAAAGAAATACGATGCTTTGACGGACAGGAAAAGAGGGTTATATGTTTGAGGTATAACCGAGTCCAGGTGAACGCGCGCTGGTTGTATTAGGCATCCAAAGAGAAAGAAAAAAGCCTGTTGATAGGCAATTAATTAAAAAATCATTTTTAAGCTATTTCAACACCACAAATATCACTTGGAGGGGACATTTCTGGCCACTCACGGAGAGCATCCTCCAAAGGGCTGGGGTGTGGGGGCAGCTCTCGAATGGAGCTCAGCTTCGACCCCACCAACGCTTGAGAGCGCAACGCAAACACCCACCAGACGTATGGAAAAGCCACTAAAATTGCATCTGCAGAAGCAAAGACAATATTGGTTTTCTGATCTGGGCTCCCCTCTGGATTAATCGGAAATGCAAATGCTGAGCAATTTTTAAAAGCAATACTGTGGTTTTTAAAAGCACTAGCTACCCGGAGTGTTTGATTTTAATAAACCCATCAAGCCGAAGCAGCGGGAGAGGAAGGCGTTATGCAAACCGTTGGCATGCGAGGCACGTGCGTGTCGCCGGGGAGGCTCCGCGGACCAGCGCGGATTATTCATCCGAAAGCATCTTCCTCACCGAGGGAGCGTCAGACGCAGCCGAAAAGCTGACAGAGCCGTCATGGAGCTCGTTGATTGACATTCGCCCTGGCTGAGCAGGATGGAAGAGCTTTGTCCCCATCTGAATGCAGGGAATGGCTCAAAATTGAGCTTATCCAACCTTGCAGCCTCCTGCTCCGAGCTGGAGGCCGAGCTGTCACCCCAGAGCAAGGTAATGAGCAACAAACCCAAAAAAAACCCTGGAAAGCAGATCAGGAGCGAAAAGCTTTGCCCTCATGGCCAGGATCTCAGCCACTTTGCACTTCAAAGGTAAATTTTCCCTCTAAGAACCCACTTGCAAAAGGAAATGAAGTTCTTTTCTATTGGCATTGCCAGGGCTAAAATGAACTTAACTGTGGAGACTTTGCTCCACAAGAGGTGGGAACTCAGCCCTCAAAATAACTCCCGTGTAAGCCTTGGTGGTGACTTGTTAAGATGCAATCATTTTGCTCCTTGACGTCACCGAGATCCATAGAACCATAGAATCATTTCAGTTGGAAGAGACCCTCAGGATCATCGAGTCCAACCATAACCCAACTCCAGCACTAACCCACGTCCCTGAGAACCTCATGTCTGTCTGTCCAACCCTCCAGGGCCAGATCCCTCTGTGGAGCCTCCTGCCCTCAGCAGATCAACACTCCACCCAACTCAGTGTCACCTGTGAAATTACTGAGGGTGCACTTGATCCACTTGTCCAGACTGTTGATAAAGAGATTAAACAGAACCGGCCCCAATACTGAGCCCTGGGGACACCACTCATGTCCGGCCGTCAATTGGATTTGGCTCCGTTCACCACAACTCTTTGGGTCCAGCACTCCATTCATCACAGATACACCCATCCAAACCACGAGCTGCAGCTTCTCCAGGAGAGCGCTGCGGGATACGGTGTCAAAGGCTTTACTGAAGTCCACACAACATCCACAGCCTTTCATTCATCTACAAGAGTTGGGTCACCTTGTCATAGAAGGAGATCAGGTCGCATCCCGAGGGCTGTCCGGAGAGCGCGGTCCCGGCCTTACCGTCTTGAGCAGCGTGCGGTTGTCCCTGAGGCTCCCCACCATGCCCACGAAGGAGACGCCGAACATGGTGAAACCCAGCAGGAGCAGGATGATGGCCGGGGCGAGGAAGATCCCTTCCAAGGTTTTGTGCTTTTGCCTCTCCGCTTCGGCGTAAATCCCCACGCACAGGATCACGAGGCCGAGGATCTGCAAGGGAAGCGCGAGACGGGATTAGGACGCCAACGGGGAGAAAAGCTGAGGTGCCGAGGGAGAGGTGGAGATGGAAATGTCTCAAACAGCCGCGGAAAACCCACCTAAACGGCGCCATCAGCGCTCGGCACGTCCCCTTTGCTCAAGGTTGAGCAAGGGATGGATAACTGCAAGGATCGGTGTAGCTGAACAGATTTAATCCAGGTTTTACTAGGCTTTTGTACTTTCATCCCTGTCTCTATCTTTACGTTCCACCTGGATGCTCAGCTTGGTCCTTGCCGTGGGTTTGACAGACCCAGAGGCCGATTGTCATTGACACCAGGAACCCCTGAGACAGCGCGATCCCCAAAATTGCTCATTTCACCCCAACATTTTTATACTGAGCTCAAGCACCGACTTGCACCCAAACCCCACTCGCTCTCTCTTTGCACACCAGCACCAACAATTAAAAACCAAACTAACAGCACCGTTACGAAGCGCTTTTGATCCCTGGATGAAAAGCACCATAAAGAAAAGCACCAGATTATTTATGACAACGTTCCCCTGCTGTCTCCCCTTCCAATGAAACAGCTCTAATTAAACAAGAGAGCCTAACAATGCCGGGATAAAGCCAGGCTTCAAAAAGCACCATTTGCTCCTGGCCACAGATACCCGCACTCTAAACGCCGACATCTCCAAAAAAGATGAAAACCTCATTTTTTGGGCTCCTTGTCCATTGCTTTCTCCTTTCCAAAAAGCTTCATTGCTCCTAATGAGTTTGTTGTGCTAATTCATGCCGACAATTAGAATGTCCCAAGCTGGAAAGGACCCACAAGGATCATCAAGTCCAAATTCAATCCTTATTTTATTGCTTTTTTGGGAGGTGATTTTTTCCTTCGCTTTTTTGGGAGTTGAATTTTTCTCCTCTATTCCGCTGGGCGCTATTTCTGGTGCATTTTAGTAGTTCGTTAACGTCCATCAATCAGTGTCCGCTTCCAGGCTCCATCTCATCTATCAAAGAACTGAAATCTCTCCGAAAATGAAATTGAGACTCGTGATGTTTTACAGACGTTTTAGTTATTTGAAACTAAACGGGCCTGTTTCTGATAACGGGCTTTTAATCACGGTTTCATTTTTCGACTCTATTTTAAGCGCCAGGCTGGTGGGTTGGGATTTGGTTTGATTTCATGTTTATCTCTCAGGCGGCGTCCCGGGAAATACACTTGGATGTGAAGGCGGGGGGTAGATATTAACGCATATCACGCTAATCCTTGCCGTTCCTCCTGCCTGCCAATCAGAACCACTTTCTTAATTAATTAATCCATCTGAGATACGAGGGAGGGAAGAGGAAAGTGCATGGAATGAACCTGGGAGAAACACCAAGAAGGGTTTTCAGGATGGACACGTGTGTTGCTTAAAAACATCCTCAATCCTTCACAGTCAACCAACTCACGTTGTATTCCACCCAATTTTCACCCATGGGCTTAAATTTTCGAAGCCTTCACGCAACGCAAGAAGTTCCTAAACAATTATTCTTCTTTTAATCGAGCGTGTTTGCAAAACGAGGCCCCGGTCACGTCTGCTTGACGAGGCTTTGAATGGTTCGGCAGCCCCGGTGAATTAATACGGCGACAAGTGCAAATGAGCCAGAAGTAGGTCAGCCCTGCGGCCTCTTAAAGGCGTCGGGGAAACCTCGAAATGAGCAAAACTCGGCTCTTTAGAGAAATCAAAACCACCTGGACGGGTTTTCCCAAAGATTAACTTTGTGAATAAAAACATCGTGCTGTCCTTACCCAAAAAACTCAAACCGCAGCCACAAATGGGGTAAGAAATGCAGAGTTTTTTGGTCTCGCTGGGCACCCCACTCGGGATCCTGTCACAAGAAAACCAGTAAGATATTCGACAAAAAGACCCTTTTTTCTTATTCTTATTCGTGCCCTGGGGCAGGCACAAGTCATTTGGCACAGTGAGACAACGGGTTTCACCACTGCCCTCCCAATGAGCTCATTCATTTGTAAAACAAAATAAATAAGGAAATAAAAAGTGTTTTCAAGCGCTGCTTGTAACCCTGTTTACCATTCACAGCCTGCCTGGGAACTCAAGCAGATAGTTCTGCAATTACACCGGCACAATGAGATCCACATACCGATACTCACGCCCCGCACACGGGGCAGAGAGGATTATTCAAACCTCAAAATGAAATATCTGTAAATACGGACTGGATTATGCATGATGAACCCTGGGAAGATGCTAAATTCGTATCTTGAGGATGCACAGACCCTAAAGGAACAGAGAATATCTTGCTCCCCTGCTCCAACATGTGCTCCAGGTGCTGGGGAAGCTTCGCACTGACCGATGGTTCGAAACTGCTTGAAAACAAGTTGTATTTTTTCCTTTGAATATAAGCAACGTGGCTGAAATACCCACCACTCCGTGCCTGCTTTCATGCCTTGTCCTTATTGAATGATGTAAAGACAACGGACAAGATGAGCAAGGGGGAATCCGGCCTGTAACATCACCCCATGGGTGCCTGCACGGTGAAAATGTGAAATTTCAACATTTATGCTCCAAATACCTCGAAACACGACTCGTTGGCACAAGAGATTTGCGAGAGAAGCTCTGGGGAAGGGTAACCACAGGGGGGTGGCTCTTAAATCCACCAAAAACACAGTTTCCCCTAAAATTACCCCCTTTTGGAGCCGGTTAACACCAAGCACAGGGGTTGCGCAGCACGGGGGTTTTAACACAAGGATTTGACGCTTTGGGAGGGGAAATCTGGACATTGAAAAGGAAAATCCAGCCCCCAGGGGTGAGGGGAAGCAGCAGGAAGGACGGAAAAGCGAGCGGAGCACCTACCGAGAAGAGGGTGGCGTAGGTGGACAGAGCGAATTTGATGCTGTAGTAGTAAAGGTGGGAATTTCGGCACTCGGAGCCTTGAGGCATCGTTGTCGCTCCGGCCGGGGAGCCGAAAAAGCATCGACATGCACACAGAGAAGCCTTGAACTTGAACTGTTCGCTCCAGCTTCCGCCTGGCAGGAGCAGAGAGCAGCCAGAGGGAAGCGGCGGCGGCGCCGTTAACCCTTTCTTGAGCTCGGCGCTTGGTTTTGCTCTAAAAATCACGCCAAAAATCAGCGCGCAGTTGGACCTCTAGCAAATTTTTAACAGCAAATGCGTTGTAATCGGGATCTCCCACCCTCGCTGGTGTGCTGAACGAGTTCATCGCAATCCTGTAGCCATCCCAGGAGCTCCGCGGCAGCAAAGGGTGAAGCGGCAGCTGCAAATCCAGCAGAAGTGCCCCCCGAGTAGTTGCTTGGAGAACAACGTCCAGATTTACCTGTTGTAACTTGCTACTGTGTGTAAAACCTTCCTTTGGACACCACCTTCAGCTGCGGGAATAGGGGGAAGGAAAGAGAAATTATTAGAGCCGGGCTTGGTGGGGTTTAACGCTTCAAAGTAAAGGTGTGGGGAGGAGGAAACCGGCACCGGGAGAGCAAATGGCTCCGGGAAGTGTTTGTGTGGCTGTACAAAAGTAACATTAGAGAGCGGAAAAGTGGGGTTTAATAAAATGAACAATAAGAGGAGCTTGGGAAAGATGGTGTCTGAAGATGCAGAGAAGCGTCCAGCAAAGGGGAGCACCTAGAATAAGGAGCACCCAGAAAAAGGGGAGCACACAAAAAAAGGGGAGCACCCAAAAAAAAGGGAGCACCCAAAAAAAGGAGAGCACCCTGAAAAAAGAGAGCACCCTGAAAAGGGGGAGCCCCCAGAAAAAGGGAGCTCCCAGAAAAAAGGGGAGCACCCAGAAAAAAGGGGAGCACCCAGAAAAAAGGGGAGCCCCAGCAAAGGGGAGCAACAAGCAAGGGGGAGCACCTAGAAAAAGGGGAGCACCCAGAAAAAAGGGGAGCACCCATTGAAGGGGAGCACCCAGCAAACAGAAGCACCCAGCAATGGGGAGCCCCAGCAAAGGGGAGCACCCAGTAATGCGGAGCCCCAGTAAAGGGGAGCACCCGGCAAAAAGGAGCACCCAGAAAAAGGGAAAACCCAGCAAAAGGGGAGCACCCAGCAATAGGGAGCACCCAGCAATGGGAAGCACCCAGAAAAAGGGGGAGCACCCATCACTTCTGCAGCTTGAGCTGCTGCAGACCGCAGTCCCACATGTGAACTGGGCATTATTTCCATTCCCCTTCAAACTCCCCTAATTCAGACACGTTTGCAAAAGCAGCAGCAGGTCCTGCACCACGAATTCCCTGTTTTCCCCATGACGATCAAACCCCTTCACTACAAGTCCAGAATTTTTAAATATTACTTTTTTTCTTTTTCCAAAATGAATAAAATCTAATCGGTGCGCTCTGTTCTGCAAAAGAGACGATAAAGAATAAACGTCCTTCCGGCGGCGCAAACGCACACGGACGCTTCGCTGTTTGCATCTCGGAGACGAACAGACAGGAGCTGCCCTTAAATCACCCATTTATTTTTCCTGCCATCTCCCTAATGGATAAATAACACCGGACATGAGGGATAATCGGGCATCGCTTTTAAAAAGCTTAACGGTGAATTGAATAAGTTTTGCAGTCCGAATTTAAACAGGACTTTGTATTTTTCTCTATTTAACGACGCTCTCAGAGTGATGGGAACAACGTGGGGTTTATTCCTGGATATATGTCCCCCTCTGGCAATGCTGGTGGAGCTGGGGGAAGGTCGTATAGTCATTTTGCACGTGGGGAACGAACCAGCCCTTAATTAGGGTTTTAATCATTAACGTGACCCCAGTTCTGGCAGCATCATGAGTAGACAATCATTAACCACAGGAAGAAATGACTCAGGCGGTGTTTCATGCTCGGGACCAACAGGGATCGTTCAAATCACTCAATATCACCCGGCAGTCAAAATTTGGGGGTTTGCAGCCAAAATTTGGGGGTTCACAGCCAAATTTTAGGAGTTCGCAGCCAAATTTTGGGGGTTTGCAGTCAAATTTTAGGAGTTCACAGCCAAAATTTGGGGGTTTGCAGTCAAAAATTGGGGTTTGCAGCCAAAATGTAGAGCCTTGCCAGCAAAATTTGGGGGTTTGCAGTCAAAATTTGGGCGTTTGCAGCCAAAATTTGGGGCTTTGCAGCCAAATTTTAGGAGTTTGCAGCCAAAGTTTGGGAGTTCACAGCCAAAATTTGGGGCTTTGCAGCCATTGTCTCCATGTCTCCTTCTGTGCAGACATTCCAACCCGCCTGGACACCTTCCTGTGTAACTTCATCTGGGTGTTCCTGCTCCATGGGGGGATTGGTCCGGATGATCTTTCAAGGTCCCTTCCAATCCCTGACATTCTGGGATTCTGTGATATTTTGCCTTAAATATATTTCTTCCAGTGCTGGTCTCAGCTTGAACTTATCACACAAATGATTCAACCGCTGCAGGAAAATCAGCAACCGCAGGGAGGAACCCAATGAATAAAGAAGAACCGTCACAAACGGAGGAAATAAAGGCAATTTTGGCCAAGGACAGAGCGGCTCCGCCAGCCCAAAACCCCAGTGCGGCACCAAGGGATCCGAACATCAATGCAACATCCGCTATATGCGCTTCTTCAGAAGTCAAAATTTAAGTGAAAAGCATTAAAAAAATGACTGTGCGTTTAGAAATCAACCCCCCCACGATCTCCATCCTCTGCCTGTTGCTGCCTCTCTTTCCATCCTTACCCATTCCCACAGCCTTTCCTGAGGTCAAAAGCACAGAAATAATAATTAAGGTCTTTTTTATTTCTTGCCTTCAGGAGCTTTATCCAACCTGACAGTTGTGGGAGCTGCTCATGATACAATTATCTAATCAAGAGGATGCAAAGCCCACGATCGCATCGAGATGCTGGTAGGTACCTTTGCCATCACCCCATCCCAACACACAAGGGAATTTTTACCTTTTTTCCCCCACAATGGCAAATTTGCAGCTAAAAGCCGTTTTACTTCCATCCACAAGCTTCCAGCAAAGACACGGTGGCGTTTCTTGGACTCGTTACAACCCTAAAAAGAACTAGATGGGAAATTCAGACTCGCTTCGAGGTGTCTCCGCGGGCGGGATCTCCAAGGACAGCGTCTCGGCGCCGCTTCCCGTTGGATGGAATCCAAGCACCTTCTCTTTGGAAAGCAAAGCACATGAAAGCACAACCCGCCCGGAAACAACAGCGCTCGTCTGACAACACCCAAAATCTGGCAATTTCTCAAACTCCCTTCGGAAATGCTTTTAAGGAGGGAATCCCAGGGTTTAGTTGCGCCGCTCGACTATTTATAACCGGTGGTTTTTTTTGGCAGAGCCAAAAAATAGAGGCGCGCTGCAGGAAAGCCTAACGGAGCCAGGAGTTTTCTCTGGGAATTCAGGGCCAGCAGTGAACAAACCCTCTTCATTTACAGCCAAAACCTTTCTGCTCATCTCAAGCGACGGTTGCGATGCTCAAACCACGCGGTGCAACCGCTGGATTGTGAAGAGTCGAGCTGAAAACCACTCAGAAAAGATGTGCATGAAGCTGGAGATTTGCACAGAGCCCAGATACCAAAATCCACCCCCCAAATTATCCCTAAATTCCCCTTTCCAGGAGATAACGCATCCTCCCGACAGCTCTGCACTGTTTCCCACCATCACAGCAACGATCCACACGAAGCACATCCCCTAACGAGCTTTTAATTACTTGGAAACACACTATCTTCTTGCAAACACACAAATCAACGCCTAAAAAACGCCACAAGGAGGAAAGAAGAGAGGCGACCCCAGCAAGATGTATTTGGGTTTCAATTGCGTGGGGCGATCATCTAATTTAGCCGACTTCATTTCATTTGCGCCCAGGCTGGAAAGCAGGGCTGTTTGCGTTACGGATAATCTCCGCTCTTCATTTCGAGCGCTTCTGGCAGCCGTCGCTGGGTCGAAATAAAGCTCTCATTTAATAAATAAAAGGCCAACGCTCAGAAACGCGCGCGGGGCTCTCACCGTAACAAAGAGTTATAGCGAGCGGAATGCGGCTGTTCTTTTGGGGGCCAAACCGGAGAGTTTTTCCTTCTGTCGATGCTCGAGGCAGGAGTTTGTGAGATTAAAATGCTGTCACCGGAGGGGCTGAGTTTGCACCACGTTCTGCTTCTGCACCCGTTCAGTTTTCCTCCTCGCGTCTTGCTCCTTCTCTGCCTCAGCGAGGGCTTAAAGAAGCTACTCAGCAACCTTTTCCTAAATATTAAGAACAGTTTTGCTAAAGCTGTAGCAATTCCCCCCCAAAATCCCACAGATCGCCCACCCCAAAATGCTCTTGGTGTTTGGTACAGGGAAAATATCAATAAATCCCTCCTAGCCTGGAGCTGCGTTGCCACAGCTCTCACTGCCGATACCACAGGACCCAAGATCTCTTTTTAAGTACAAAAATAAAGACGTTTTCAGCTTCTCTTTGGTCTCCAGTGTTGCTGCAGGTTGTGGCTGGTGATGCTTTGAGCTTTTCAAAAGGACCTGACACCTTCCTATCAAGAAAGCCCTCAAGAGAATAAAATAAATAGATTAAAAGCTTGTGGGAAGCAGAGATTTAACAGCTTCCTTCACCTCCAGCGAGAGCATCTGAACCTTTGGGCTCCTGTATTTTGTGGCTTTGGTTGAGAGGCTGTTTGTAGGAATAAAGGGTTTATTTCCAGCCCCCCGCAAGCCCTTTACATGTTGTTAAATTCATCACAGGTCCCCAAAGTTCCCATCTCAAGATGCCCATGACTTGCAAGGGCTGTGGTGGAAAAGAAAAAGGGTTTGCAAAGAAGCTGGAAGAGTGGCCAGCAAATCAATAAAACTTATCATTTTTGATTCTTTCTTTAATTCAACCAAG
Organism: Streptopelia decaocto; assembly: GCF_964273445.1. Taxonomy (NCBI): domain Eukaryota; kingdom Metazoa; phylum Chordata; class Aves; order Columbiformes; family Columbidae; genus Streptopelia; species Streptopelia decaocto. The sequence goes on from NC_138680.1 coordinate 1,600,145, forward strand.
TTTTTCCTACAAAGAAGCCAGCTAGTTTGCCCCAAAAATTTGCCCCAGCAGCCTGACGTACCCAAACAAACCCCATTTTAAATGGATTTATTCCTTCGGGCGGCTCCTGCTTTTCCTAATACCCAGCCCAGAATTGCTCGTGTTAAGCGCAGCTTAATCGCGTGCCAAACACAACTTATTGTGCTTTAAATCCCCCAAACGCTGCACGTTTGGCGCTATGTTATAACCTCCAAAAAAGCTTTTCTCAGCAGACAGCGGCAATAACAGCAAAATCTTCACAAATGTGCCAAAACCACACGATCCTCAACCATTTTTCAACCCAAATCTCCCCCAGCCATAGATATCCGGCACTTAATTGGCTATGGGTTAAACTTTGTGCTCTGGAAGCGTTTCCTACTGGTTCTCGGTGCAAAATAGTGAATAATTGGGGCACGGAGACAACGGGCTAACGTTATAGAGCATCAGGAGCGGATTTGTTCCCTCCAGCTACTCAGCGCTGTTTTATACCTTTAATTAAATAGCAGTGAACGTTGGGACGAGCTGCTTTCCTTTTTTTCCTTAATTAATTCACTCGCTGCACCTTCTGCCCTCAGAGCATCACCTCGATTCCCTCCTGGCTTCCCATCAGTGATTTGGAGGAGAAATAAAAAGACAGAAACTCCCACCATTTAATTTCCAGTAGCAAAATTCCACTTGATTTTCCTCCTCCAGACGCATTCCTGCCCTGTGGTGGCTCCTCACCTTTTCACATCGCCAATTCAAGCACCAATTCCTCTCTTCCCATCAGCTGCTGTCAAGAATTATTCCCCTTTCTCTCTTTTATTGAGTTTGGCGCCGTATCATGAGCGTTTCCCTCCTCAAAACCATCGCTCACCTCTCATTCAATTTGGTCAATGCATCCCCGGCCGCGCTTATACAACCTCAACCGAATTTCAGGCTGGACTTATTTACAGTCATCAGCATAAACTGCATTTTGGGAGGAGGAAAAGGAGGAACGACCGCAGTAAAAATGGATGAAGCGGTTCTTTTGGAAGCAGCCGGAGAGCAAGGTGTGGTTTAGCTCACGCTAAGCACTTTGGGCAACTTTTCTTGACAATTTATCCCCTCAAATGTCAGCTGGAGAGGAGTGTTTTCCAATCCACGTGGCCCTTTTGCTACGAACTCACTCCAAATTCATCTCAACACATCCAGCCTCGGCATCTTGGCAATTAGAAGCTCTGTAACACAAACCCACCCCAAACTCTGGTTCTTCTCCAGCTCCAGCATCTCTTTTGAGGCTGTTTAGCCCTCATTTCAGGACGTTATCCTTCCCACACATCCTCAGATCCTCTATTGCCTCCAGTGTACCCAACAAATGTCCCTTTCCCCACCACTCACCATAAAAAACCCATTTTATCTCCTAGAAGATTGTTTCGCAGCAGCCTAAATTATTTCCACCATGAAATAACAGTAAGAAATCCCAACCAGGAGCTAGAGACAAAATACACACAGGCAATGGATCTGCAGAGGAAAAAGGGCTTTTTGCAGTTATTTTGGGGGTAGAATCGCAGCCAATTAAACCACACACTAAAAAAAAAGAGCCATTAAAACAAGAATCAGTGGTTTGCATGCGAAAAAGCTGCATATTCCTCAGCTAAAAGCATCTCTTGCTGCTTTTATTTGCACAGCTCGATCTCTCCGGCCCCCAGGGTTACAAGGTTGACGTTTTGTATGGAAATAACCTTCTCTCTCGAGTCCTCTAGCGAAAGCTGATCTGAATCTCACTTAATATCACATCCTTGCAAAGAGGATGAATTTAGAGCTTCTGGGAATTTAAAATAGTTTAATTAGCTACTGCTTGGTTAGGGCCCAGCTCATTAATTCAATGACAGTGAGCAGAGCGGATTTTACCGGAGGAGGCCATGGTTGGTAACCACGAATATCATGAAGACGGTATCGCCGCCGTCTTTTTTTACACGGCGAGCAAGAACTGGAGCTGTGAGAAGCGTTTGCCAAACAAATTCCTCTGCAACCGTCACCTGGATGGAGTTTGCCGGGGCTCACCAGCCCCAGGCAAGAAGTGTTAATCAACTTTACGAACCCGCTGATAAATTCACCCCATTTCCAAGAGTTGTCAGAGCCACTTGTGAGCCACAAGACTCACGCAGGACTATTTTTATTTAGTGTTTGCAAGGGTTTGCTCTCAACTGACTCTTCGTGCAACTCTATGGTGTTGGGCTTGGTGCTGTCAGCTCTTCCAGGGAGGAAATAAAAAGCCTTTTTCTCCCCAGTTTTCCTCTTGCTGGTCTCTGGTTGAGCCCTCTATCCTTATGACCTACCTCAAAGCCTGACAGGCAGGTTTCCTGCTGAGACACGACACTTTGGGCTTCTCCGGAGCTGGACACCATCAATCACATCATCCTTCAGCCCATCCACATCTCAGCAGGTCCTTCAAAGCCCCTTTGGCTGTTCAGATGTGACGCGTAATTCTGGAGCAAGAAGCTGGAGGAGAAACCGCTGCGTTGCAGTTGAGGGCGGAAACCTGACACGGAAACCTGAGTGGAGGGGGAGAAATAGGTGAGAAAAAACAGTTTATGGCTCGTCCAGAGAGCCCATGGTTCTCAGCTTTTAGATACAAACCAGAGAGCGACCAGAACCCAACACCGTGGGCAAGTATCTAAGAGGAAGATGAGCACGAAGAGCCCAGAGACAGCACAGTCAGAAACACCAAGTCTGATTTGATTTACAACCCAAGAAGATCTCACCCATAACTACAGGTCATTTCCTAGCAAAACCAAATCCATGTTTCAAGTGCAACGACGCACAAATGGGACAAACCCAAATCTAGCAGTTCCCAGATTTTTTGGGGGGAGAAAGAGAAGGAAACGCGTCTCCCCTGGGGTTCAAACACACCTCCGAGCCAGGTCTCTGTTTTACCACCATCCACACCGGCGAGGTCGGGAGCGTTGCTAAGACACCTGCGTCAGGCTTCGGCGATTTTGGGCTGAAGACATGTCAAAGAGCAGCAGGAGGCTCTGAAAAAGGAGGGAGAAATCAAGGAACAAGCTGTCAGGGAGAAATACAACCTGTCTGGAGGTGTCCGGCACTTGGGGCGATGCAAACGCCACCTCCGCTTCTCAGTTTCATGAGAAATCGCTCTATTTGGGGCAAAAGATGCCGGAGGACTCCAGCACATTGAGGCTCCAACTCCTCCATCCCTCGAACCCGCACAAAGGATAGTTTTGACCCTATTAGCTGTTTTTTTCCCCTTGAGCAGCATCACCAAGAGGCAAAGGAAAACCCTTCCCTTCTGATGCTTCCGATTCCTCTGCAGTGCATCAGTGAGTGACAAAACCACCATTTCCAGAGCGAATTGTCCCTCCTTCTCGCTCTTCTTGCAGGAGGTCATGGCTGCTCCAGGCTCATCCCCATCCCAACCTGTTTCCCTGAAAATACGACAGGGGTTTAGATCAAGTTTTACTCCCAAAGATGCGTTAGGGCTCATTTGCAGGAGATGTCTTATTTTTCCATGAGCAACAACCCACATTTATTCTTGAACAAAAAAGCAACATCTCTTCAAATATAGTCGTGTCATCACATACTGTCACACCTGTCCTGCTGCCTTCTATCACCAATTAATTTTACTTTTATACATGTGCAGCTGCCTGGACATTATTTAAATTGATTTTTAATGAATTGTAACTAGGGCTTATTTTTGGAGTAGGGTTTATATTTGGAGCATCCTCAAAAATCACACTAGTACTTATATTCAGGGTAGGGCTTATTTTCAGGGAAACAGGGTAGTGATGACTGCTGGGCAGCTCAGTTTAATGAAATGAGCCAGGATTTGTACGGCAAGGCAGGTAGCAGCTGTTCCTGGGTCCAGACTAAATGCTTTCTGCCCTAAATCCTGCCCCAAAGTGCTGAAGCACCAGCTCTGAAGTTCAAAGCAGAGAGGAAAAAGCTTTTGAACTTCCACAAAGGCTTTTGAAGAGCACAAAGAGGGATTTACTCACCCACGCACACAGCCAAAGCGTTTGCTTAGGTTGGGCATGCCAAGCCTAAAATAATAGTTAAGCCTAGCTTCAGGTTTCTTCCACCTGATGTGGAGAATAAAGAAAGCAAGTGAGGGGATGGAGAGGAACGAACCCTGCAATGAACCCCCTCAGGCATCTTCCAAGGAGGTGGGAAGCGAAATTGAAAAAGAAATTGCAGCAGGAACCACTTTGGGCCAAGTCAAGTGTTGCTGGTGAGAACCTGTGTTTAAAGTAAGCCACAAAATTAACACAAGCTGGATTAAATGAGCAAATAATTCTGTACAACCAGGTGAGGGCTGCTCAGCCCAGCCAGGGGTATTTCAGCATTCACAGCAGGTGCAGTTAATAAATCAAAGCCATCACTAAAAATTCAGGCTGGTTCCTTCAGGAACCTGCTACCAGCCCTTCCTGCATCAGGATTTTCCTTCTCCTGCTGATCTTAGTGTCACATACAGCACAGCAGCAAACGCAACCCCATATTTTACTTCGTTAGTGGGGGTCTGCCTTATTTTTTTGGTATAATCCCAGTTATTTTCCCCTCTTGCACTCCAAGCAGCTTGTTGCCGCTTCAGGCATTGATTTCATTCTAAGGCAGGATTTCGAAATCTTGTCCTATGTCAACCTGGGGTAGATCTCAGGTCCTCAGGATGTTTTTTGACCAAACCACATCTCCCTAAATTCACAACTCTCTCTGCTGGTCGTTTCCCCACTACCACATCTATTAAGGTTGGGATTTTGGTGGTTATAAAGTCTTTAGCATCATTCATGGGGTTTTGCACATCGCTACCTACAGCCTTGGGGTTCCAGAGCTGCAAGAACCCCCCAGCTTATCCCCCCTATAGCTTCTGCAGTCGCACAAGGACCCTACTGCAAAAGGGATAGTGTAATGCAAGAGTTTTTAGGCACCTTAAAAATCACATATAGGTTTAAATCCATCCTTGAGAGCTCCCTTCATCTAGGAAGCACCAAACGCCTGTAGCAGCGAACCGCAAACACGTGGCTCTGCCTTATTCACCGGTTTTGGAGTCGCGTTGGTGATTGTCACCGTGTCACAACTCTTGGTGGGGCAGGATGTGACTTCCAGAGCGCACAATCAACCGAAACATCCTCAAAAAGCTCATTTCTAAGGAAAACATTTAACACGTGCCTTCTGCAAGGTCAGTGAACTTTAAAAAGTGCTTTGAAGGGCTTTGCAAAGATTTAATACCAGCCCTAAATGGAGGATCTTCACCACCCAGCACCTCTGCAGGGAAATAAATCCCATCTCATGCTGCTCGCAATAAGAAGCATCACCCACCTCCTGCTAAAAACAACAACAACAACAAACCATAAATCAAACTTACATTTAGCAAAGACACCCCAGTTTGGAGCCACACGACATCCATCCCCCTGCTTTTGAGTCTCCAAAGCACAAGGACACGCAGCACAAAGCCACCTGGGAGCCGGATTTAATTAACAAACCACCCCAACCTGCCAAATACCAACCACCTGCAAAACACAACCCCAAAGGAAAGCTCAGATACGCTCAATTGAGCCCCCAGGCTGCACTTGCACATGCTTGTGCAGCCTGGCTTGCAATAGGCAGCTTGTTTCTGGGCTTTTAGACTCGGTGATTTCCAAATTAACCACAAGGAGCAGCTTGGCCGCTGCTCGGTGCCCTGGAAAACGGTTTGTGCGGCTCCTCGCTGTCTCTTCTGCTTGATGGATACGCCAGGACAGATGTTCCCTTCTGGCTCCAGCTGTTTTAGGAAAAGACATTATTTCCTTGCTGGCTACAAGTGCTGTACCCCAAATTTAAAGCAGAGCTTGATCCACCTGTGCTTATTTTACCCAAAAGCCACAAAACCAGCTCCCCCAGCAGCTCACGGTTTGCTCCCCAAAGGGATATTTGTTGTTGAGGAGCTGTGGCGTTTTCAGGAGGTGACAAACCTCGTACCCATCACCAGCTTTGTGAAACAGGTTCCAACCCCTGGGCCAGGGTGGGTGGAGGAGCCGAAACCTCCAAAGCTGCAAAACCCCCATTTCTGACATTTCCCTGAAGGACACAGACGGTTTTCCTCCCAGGCGACGGCGCTTGGCGTATGTTTGATGTTACGCCGGCCCCGGGGGCTCTGCTGGGAAACCTCCAGCGTCAGAGGTTCCATCCTTCCAAAAATACAACAGGAAAAGGCTCTGGCTGGCAGTTCCAAAGCCTTTCTCTGCGCTCTGGGAGGGCTGAGGATGGATATGAAGGCATTTGAGCATCCTCAGGGAAAGGAAGGAGGGGGTTTGTTGGAATAATCCGTGTGTTCACGCTCAGAATAGCGCTGGCATCTTCAGGAACGCGCAAGCATTAATTAGTTGTCAAAAGCTCGCAATAATCTGGTTGCGCCGAGCAATAAATACATCTGTTCTCCCTCATGCAGGTTTCTGTACTAGGATTGATTTTTTTTTTTGCCTAGTTAAAAGAAAACGTCCCCTTTGGGTGAAATGTCCCCCAGACCAGCGACCTGAACGTGTCGATACACACACGCCCCTTCCAGAGCCTGCGTCGCTCCAGACATCAGCTGCATTTCAATTCCTTGCACGGCAGCAGCACAAGGAAAAAAAAAAAAATAGAAAGAAAAAAGAAAAGCAGACGGTTCTTTTCAACAGGAGCAAAGGTGTTGCCGCCTTTTTCCTAATGGGGAAACTGAGGCAGGAGGTGGGATGCGCCCTTTCTGCAGCATCCTTGGGGTGATGCTGCCAGCTTGGGGCAATTTAGGGATGGAGGGAACAGGAAAGCGTTTGCTGAGGTGGGAAAGGGTTTGCTGAGGTGGGAAAAGGTTAACTGGGGTGAGAGGGGATTTACTGGGGTGGGAAAGGGTTTGCTAGGGTAGGAAAGGGTTTGCTAGGGTAGGAAAGGGTTTGCTAGGGTAGGAAAGGGTTTATTAGGGTAGGAAAGGGTTTGCTAGGGTAGGAAAGGGTTTGCTAGGGTAGGAAAGGGTTTACTGGGGTGGGAAAGGATTTATTAGGGTGGGAAAGGATTTATTAGGGTGGGAAAGGATTTATTAGGGTAGGAAAAGGTTTATTAGGGTGGGAAAGGGTTTGCTAGGGTAGGAAAGGGTTTGCTGAGGTGGGAAAGGGTTTATTAGGGTGGGAAACGGTTTGCTAGGGTGGGAAAGGGTTTGCTAGGGTAGGAAAGGGTTAACTGGGGTGGGAAAGGGTTTATTAGGGTAGGAAAAGGCTTGCTAGGGTAGGAAAGGATTTGCTGGGTGGGAAAGGATTTACTGGGGGGGGCTGCTACCTGCCAGGGTGTCCCTTTGTGGTTCACCCTTTGCCAAATTTATTGCAAAACCCCAAACCAGCCTGGGGAAGGGGGGGGAGAATTGGAAATGCCCCCATCAGGAGCTTCCCCCCCGCTCGCCCATCCTTCCTCCTGCATTTTTAAGCAATGCTGCCATCGAGCGGTCCAGGGTAAGGGCAGAGCCCTCAGCCACCGGCCCCGACCCCTCAGCGCTGCCTGGTTAAAATATATCTCCCCCTTCACCCAACCCAGCTTTAAAAAGCTCAGTCTCACTCCAACAACTGACCTGGTGGTGGGGTTTAAAGATTTCCAGCCCCTGAGGGCCCAGCATCCTCCCTTGGCGATGTTCGGCTGCGCAATTCAAACCCGAATTTGTCCAGGTTTTCAGGGAGCTGCAGCTTTACCCCCATCTCCTCTGCCGACCATTTGGGAGGCTGCGATTTGGGAGCATCCTTTAGCAAAGCGGAGGGACACGCTCAGCTTTCCGAGGCGATTTTCCTCTTCATTGCACTGGAATTGCATTTCCCGATGGAAAAGCAGCTCCTCCTGGCAGGCAGCAACACAGTCGGTATTTTTTTGCCCAATAAAAACACCAGAGGAGTAAGTTAAAATCACCCCTGTCTGGTCGATATTATCAGCCTGGACTGTGGGAAGGTGCTAAATCTCTGTTTGCGGTTTAATTAGACTCCAACAGCTTATTCATGCGAGAAAAAGACTCTTTGCGGGGAAGGTTTCGCCAGCCTAACGGGACCTGCTTTACAATTATCAGCATGTTTTAAACTCGCAGTGATTTTTTAGAGCACGTTTAGCCCCGGCGCTTCCCTTAAAGGATGCAAGCACGGCAAGGTTTGGAGGGCAAAGGGGGTGGAAAAGGGGTGAAAATGGGTGGGTGTGGGAGGTGTGAAAATGGGGGGTGCAGGGAAACCTGGGGGTTCCACAAGCTGAGAGGAGCGGGATGGGGACGGAGGGGACGGGGGCGGACAGAGGGAGGGGACGGGGGGGACAAGGGGAGGTCTCTCCATGCCGGCTCTGCCCATCGCTCGCTGGCACCGCCCGAGCCGCTCATAAAAGCCCCGATCGTGCCTCACCCGCCGCAGCCGGGACCGCGGCACCGGCTGCACCGCGAACCCGCTGCGGTACCGAGCCGGGGGGACCCGCACCCCGAACTGGCTGCGCCCCGAACCGGGAGGGACCCACATCTCGAACCGGCTGCACCCCGAACCGGGAGGGACCCACATCTCGAACCGGCTGCACCCCGAACCGGCTTGCGCCCCGAACCGCGAGGAACCCGCACCCTGAACCAGCTGCACCCCGAACCGGGAGGGACCTGCACCCCCAACAGGCTGCACCCCAAAACGGGAGGGATCCACATCCCACATCCCATTCCAGCTCTGAACTGGGAGGCACCTGCATCCGAACCGGGAAGAATCTGCATCCCTCTCTGGTTCTGAACTGGGAGGAATTCACATCCTGAAACGACTGCGCCTTGAACTGGGAAGGACCTGCATCCCGAACCGGTTGTGAACTGGAAGGGACCTGTATCCCGAACTGGGAGGGACCTGCATCCCATATCCTGCTCCAGTGCTGAATCGAGAGGGATCCGCATCCTGCTCCAGTCCTGAACTGGGCAGGACCTGCATCCCAAACTGGCTGTACCCTGAATCGGGAGGAATCTGCACCCCAAACCAGCCGTGAATCCCGGTCCAGCTGTACCTGAACCAGCTGTGCACCCCAGTCCAGCTGTGCCCAAACCAGCTGTGAATCCCTGTCCAGCTGTGCCCAAATCGGGGGGGACCTGCACCCTTAACCAGCTATGGACCCCAAACCAGCTGTCCCCTGAACTGGGAGATACCTGCGTCCCGAACCAACCGTGCACCCCAGTCCAGCTGTGCCCAAAATAGGAGGGATCCGTACCGTGAACCAGCCATACACCCCAAAATGACCACACCCCAAACCAGAGGGGTCCTGCACTCCAAACTGGCTGCACCCTGAACCAGAAGAGACGTACGCCCCAAACCAGCTGCCCCAAACTGGGACGCACCTACACCCAAAACCAGCCACGCACCCCAAAAAGGCTGCCCAGGCGGGCCGTGCACAAGCCCTGCACCCCAAACTGGGAGGCACCTGCACCCTAAATCAGTCACACACCCCCAAAAAGGCTGCACCCTGAAGTAGGAGGGATCCGCACCCCAAGCCTCTTGCACCCTGATCCTGCTGCACCCCAAACCAGCAGAACCTGCGCCCCAAAACACTGGTGTGCTGGGCCTGGCCGCGTCGTGGGGCGATGGAGAACGTTCCGCCGCTGGAAGCGGAGCTGGAGCAGCAGTGGTTGCTCAACGCCTCCCTCAACGAGTCCTTCTCGAACCAGTTCGTGCAGCCGCCGTGGCAGGTTGCCCTGTGGGCCGTTGCCTATGCCCTCATCGTGGTGGTGTCAGTGGTGGGGAACGTGGTGGTGATGTGGATCATCCTGGCTCACAAAAGGATGCGAACCGTCACTAACTACTTCTTGGTGAACCTGGCGTTTGCCGAAGCCTCCATGTCGGCTTTCAACACGGTGGTGAACTTCACCTACGCTGTCCACAACGAGTGGTACTACGGGCTGCTCTACTGCAAGTTTCACAACTTCTTCCCCATCGCCGCCGTCTTCGCCAGCATCTACTCCATGACGGCCATAGCCCTGGACAGGTGAGCTCTAAGCATCAAATCTCAAACTTTCCCCGGTACTTGGGGGCTGCGCTCAGCTCCGTCTGCTCTCTGGTTATGGGAGAATGTTGCAATTAAAATAAAACTCATTTTGGTAAAAGAGGGGTAGAAAGAATCCCTCTCCCCTCCTTGCTTGCAGGTGGTTTGGGGAATGGTTTGTCTGCTCTGTAAAGGAGCTCAAGAAAATGCTTTGTAACCCCCGTGTGCGTCGGTAGCATGTGCTGGGTGTGCGGCGTCGCCGTCCTCTCCCTTCCTTTCCCAACCTCCTTGTGGAAAACTTAGCACAAAATGGCATCATCTCATGCCATAAAATACGTGCTTGCATCGGACGCACCTCCGCTGTGCTGCAGGATCATTTCTTGTTGCTTGATCTGGGTTGGAAAGCATCTAAGGAGCCTTGGAGAGAAGGTTGGGCTTGGGGAAAACATCTCGCCTTGGCGGGTGGATGTTGTTCTGTGTCACCGTTCTCCCCCAAGCAAACCCACCTTGATTTTATCAGGCCCTTGGGAGAGCTGGGTGCCAGGAATTTCTCTTATTTAGCTGCAGCCAGCGTAGCTTAGTTTCTTTTTATTGCCTGGTAGAACAAGATCCCACTTGCCTTTTGCCACGATCCAAAGTTCGGCCAGCACTCGGTGCGATGGCACAGGGGACACTGCCCGTGTCACTGCAGAGATGAGCCACAAAACATCCACGCACCCATCACCTCCACTGCGCAGCTCCCTCTTCTCTCCCCTCCAAGAAATCTTTTATTCCGTGGCATTTTCACACCAGCGCTAGAGATAATCAAGGCTCTCGAGCCGCTTTGCAATTCCCTCTCGAGTAGCAGCGTTTGGAGCGCAACAGATTTTCCAGCGTAACATATTTCTCCAGCTCTGCAACACCTTTTTTTGGTCCTTTTTCCCAAGGAATAAAAGACATTTTGGCTGGGGATACACATGCTGGGGGGGGAAGATTTGCATTGCCGTATGCCGGCACATTTGGAGACGATGTCAAAGCGCCGCACAAACTGGCAGAGATATTTCCCTGCGAGAAATTATAGCGTTGTCACAACTCAGGCGCTGACAGCTCAGGAAACGGAGCCAGAAAGGGAGGATGCTCTGCCTTAAAAACAAGCTCAGGTTCTCGGTTCGCTCTGGAGCGGTTACAAGACCCTCTGCCCAAAATAAATCAGACATAGGCAACTTTTCATATCAGAGACAAGAGAAGAATTAAGGCAATAATAAATAAAAACAGGAATAGTACCAGCGTGGCTCTGTTCCTACCCCACGAACGTCTTAAAGATGTTTGGGATCAGCCGGCAAAGCCTCTTTCAGGTTCTGATGATTTTATTTTAGAGATGACTTTATTTTAACAGTTCGGGTTTTAGCCTTCACTCCACACCCTTGAATAACCACAAAAGCAAAGCTGGAACAGCCTGTGTAGAACAGGCAGCAAAGGGAGCCCGAGGCTCAATTTTAGGGGAGAAATTGGCATTTTCAGCTTTCTTCTTGCATCTGCAAACCCCACGACAGAGGTTTGGTTTCCCCATGGCTGCAAAACCTGTGTGTGCTCGAGAAATACCCAAAAAAAGCTGCAGCCTTGGTGTGCAAACACCTGCTGCATTTCTTAACCCCAAATTCCCAGCAAATTGGGAAACTGGGAAGGTGAAGGCAGCAAAGTCCATTCTATGCCACCTCAGGCAAGCAGCATGCAACATTATCTATAAAATCGCTTGTTTTCCTGTGCCCCAGACCTGACAATAGGGTCTTAAATACATAAAATGCAGGAACTTGTTCCAGGAATCTAAAAGGGAAGAATTTGTTCTGGCAAAGCAGCAAAATCCATGTGAGGACAAGGAAATACCTGAATTTGGAGCAGCAGAGCCAGGTAGGCTCAGGAAAATGAGTTATTCACAGGCAGGATGTATCTGAAATTAAACGTGACTGCAAGGCTGATTTTCATCAAAAAGAAGAAAAGCAGAATAGATTGTGCCTCGTGTTCGCAAACTGTATTAAACCATCTATCGGAGCGGTTGGATTCGGGGGCTCAGAGAAGCCTCATTCTGCAGATCGCTCCCCTAAATCAATCCCACTTTGTTCTCTACAAGCAATTTCCAGAACAACCTCGACGGAGGGTACGAAAGTGCCTTGGAAAGACCCGGCACAGCCGTAAAAAGAGGCATTGAGAGAAGTGTGGCCGTGGGTTTGATTCCCCCAATGGCTTTTTTTGCAGGAGTCACTGTGGGTTTGTGCAAGAAGGAAAAAGCTTTTGCTTGAGCGCTCTTGCACCGGGATCTACTTTACCCTGGGCACAAGCAGTGAAGAAATAAGTTAATCCTATAAGGACTGTTATTCCAAAGCTGACAACAATAGCAGGAAATTCAGGAGTCCAGGCTGGCAGCTGGTACAGTCTGTGCAGGAAAAGCCGCGATGCTGCTGCTCGGCATCCTGCAAAAGTGGGGCCCAAATGGGTCGCTTTGGTGCTATAAAATTCACCATATCCGCTGTTTTGGGGTATATTGGTGCCAGAGCATATCATATATCCCCTCCGGCTTCAAACTCTCTTTGGGAATTAAATCACTTGAAAGAGAGACAGAAAATCCTGGTTTTTTCCCCAATTTTCCAGGAAAAGTGAGAGCCCGGCGGTGCCCATGGTGAGTTTGAGCTAATTTGCAGCCACACTTAAAGAAAATGTTTTAAAAAGCCAAAATTCTGGACATCACTATGTTGCAATATCTACAACACATGGGATGGAGCATCGTTAGCTAAACTGTTGATGTTTTCTCACCCCTTGGGATCTGGATTAATTTCTGAGCATCGTCAGCAAAGATCTGATGGGGGAATGAGTTCGTGATGATGAACGATCAGGAACGCAGCCAAAGGTGAAGATCCTGGATTACTTGCAGAATCAGATCTCAAAATTCCAGGGAGCTAAGCCAAAAACACCACAGACCGAACAAATTATGGTGAGAAGGGTGAGAGTCCTGTCACAAGACAAACTGTGCAGACTTGGGTTATTTAACACAAAGTGATTTCCCTTTTCTGCAAAGTGTCCTCTGCATTAAAACAGCTATAAAAATGACATATAGTGGCACTGACCTGCAGCTCCTACACCAATTTGCTGGGTTTGCACATTAAAATACCCCCTCTCCGACCTCCACCAACGCAGGGCTGGGCAATCAAACCTCTATATCCCTTACATTCCCCTTTTTGATTTCCAAATGAGTTGGCAAATTATATGAGGTGTCTCAAGATTCATCAATTTGCCAGCAGGAGCTGCAGAAAACCCATCCAATCCGCCAACTTCCATTCACCACCGTGGCTCCGAAAATTGCGAAGCTGCAGCCGAGACCTGGTAATATCTCCCCAAGCCCATATTATTTGCAGCGGAAAAACTGGCTCGGAAAATTATTTACTGCTTGCAAGCTTGAACTCCCAGGTTGGACGAAACAGCTGAATATCAGGAATATATTCAGCAGCTCAGCGACCTCAGGCCTTCCCCAAGAGGTGATTACTGCAATAAGAAACCCTCCGGAGAGGACAAATTACAGCAGCACACAGACAGATTAATTAGTCATTTACACCCTAATATAGCACTAGGGTTGGGTTTTTTTTTTAAATCTTGACTTAATGGACTTCTGAGGTTTGCAGAGCAGGACTTTGCGCCCGGCACTGTGTAATCGTGGGATTGAATTTGGAAGAGGAAAGAGCAAGAGGGAAGGGAAAAGAATCTGAGTTTAGAGCCAGCTTTTTGCATTCCTGAAAAATTCAGCATTGCCAAATAACAAAAAACCCTCCGAAGGTGCTGGATCCGCAGCACGGAGCTGGCTCAGAACATCCATTTCCCAGTTTGGGGATGGCCAAGGGAACGCCGTGGTGAGGCCTCGCTCATCAAGGCTGGTTTATGCCCCAGCTCCCAGCAATAGTCTCTGATCTGACGGGGATTAACCAGAATTAATCCCCTCCAACACCTACTAGATATTAATTCAGGCTGTCAAAAAATAAATTACATCTTTGCCCACACTTTTGGGGTGATCGTGGTGCTCACCTGCAGGCTGGGTGCTGGCACAAGCCATGATAGGAGCATGAGGGCCTCTGGTGAGATATTTGCTTTATCCTGTAATTTTCTTAATTTATTCCTTAATTTCTTCTTAATTCCTTAACAGTCCAGCGGGAAACACTCATGTGCCAGGTCTCATGGGTCACCAGCCCTGTATTTAATGTTATTTTGTTCTCCAGCTACAAACCAGTGCCGGGACTAACTAGTCGTATAGATGATGCCTCAAATAACACCTGCAGAGTCTTGCAGCGGGGCTGGGTTGTGCTTTGGGTTCTCCTCTCCCATCCCACCCCGGCGCTGCGGTTTTATCCCATTTCACCTGCATTTGGGCTTTTAAAACCCAGCGTGCCATTCAGGGGAGTTTGCAAAGCTGTCGGCACAAGTCAGGTCACTGTTCAGTGACGGTGACACGTCCCTTTCGATCACGCTCAAGGGAAATAGCGCTCTGCTTTCAAAAAGAGAGATGCTGGTGAGAAACCTGCAGCCTCCTGCTTGACAAAGACACTTCACCAGGCGTTGAGCATCACTCGGGTCTCGCTATATGTCCCGCAGGTTGGATGGGCGCTGGTTTATGTCAAAGTGATAAATAGAAGGACGTGGCTGCTCGCAGTGGCTTCGTCCCCCACGTTATTTCGAGCACACGGGGCTCTCAACCATCGCTCAGATATGAGGGATTTGGGACCGGCGTGATGAGGCCAAGCGTTGCTTTGCAAACCTGCTCGAGTGACGGTATTTTTGCACCCACACGGCTGCGATGTAATCCTCGCAGAAAGCAAAAAGGCAGGTTTTTCTCTGTGAAGAAGCTTTTTGGTTTTTCCATAGGAAGGACCCAAAGCGGTGCTGGAGGTATCTGACCCACCTCAATCCGGCATCTGCTCCCATTTGGTTGCAAATTCCCCCAGGGCTGACTCTGCGCTCTCTGCTCAGGACGGGTAATTGTGCAAAATACCAAACGGCACCAACTCTGCAGCCTCTTTCTTACTCATCTGTTATCTGTCACATCCTTATTACTTAATGAAGCAGATAAGGAAACCCTGGCATGAAAAAAGCTTCATAAATTTTTGCTATTGTATTAATCTCATCTCCATGAGGGTGGAAACAATTGGGTAATGTTAGTGAGCCAGGCAGACTCCAGATCTCCAGACACAATTAATAAATGGCTCCGCTGCCTCGAATGCAATATCTATTTAATAACCGATAGGCTCGGAGCTACCCTGCTACAACATTGTACTTAAATACTATTGCATCGTCATGGTAACACCCCCCCAAACCACAATAAAATATTAAAACAACAGCAAACGTCATCAAATGGCGGCTGGTGGAAAGTTGAGTGTTTTAGCGCCTAGATCATTAAATATGGGGGATTTAAAACATTAAATATGGTGGGAAAGGTGCAAAGAAAATGCAGCCGCGAGGACACCGGGTCTCTCCTGAGTTTGCAAACCGTAATGGTTTGTGCTTAAATGTGGCACTGCCATCGCTTTAGAGAGAAACTGCACGTAATTTTACTTTGAGGAATAGTATCATTAGGTCTGCGCAACTAAACACCTTCTGCGGGCAAATGGCCCCGTGAACAAAACCTTTCCCTAACGCAGGAAATCCGCTTGTAAATCGGCAACCAAGAGCCAATTCCCTATGAAAAATGAGGACTTGAGGCCCCGCGGTGGTTTGTCACCTGCTGCAGGATGCTCAGGCTCCTCTTCCTCACATCCCAGCAAACCCCAACACCCCATTTTATCACAGATGGGGAAAACCACTACAAAACAAACAAACAACCTAACAGGACAGAGAGAGGCACTTTGCAAGGAGAAATACGAGCTAATAAACTCATTAATAATAAACTCGTTTGGTTATTTTCCCTGAGAAGCAAAGTCAGGATTGACACATTGTTTTTCTTGCCTGATAAGACGTGATTGATGGAGGTTTTGCTGCTGCACCGACCACTGCCTTGCCTGGAGATCAAAGCTACGTGGAGGGGAGAAAACAACCCAGGGGGTGCTTTTCTGCTTTGCCTTTGGTTGCTCGGAATGAAGATCTTATTTTAGGGAAACAAAACGCCACCGTAGAAACACACCATGGGGAGTGGTTGGCTTAAAGATGAGCAGAATTGCAAGAAAACAAACTGGCTTTTGGGGACATGTGGTCTGGATGAAAAAAAAGACCTAAAAATTCAAAGACAGGAATATACACAAACCTATTGGGTAGAGAAACATGGGAAGTCTGATCAGTCTGCAATGAAAAGAGAATTATTTGAGAAAAATAAGGTGGCCACAAAACCATATTCTCTGCTCTCCCCCCTCTCTCTGGTTTGATTTTGCAAACGTTCTTGCCAAGCAGAGGAAAAAAGGAAAAGAAAAAATAAAGGAAGCAGTTATTAAAATGTTACGACAATTTTCTGCTTAGCGATACAATTATTATATCATTATACAATATTTTAATTCGAAATAATGGTCTAATTAGTTTCAGGATGTTTGTACATTTCCATCTATCTCCAGGTTTTCCTACTGTCTCTAATACCAGCTCAGACCCTTTTCATGACATTTTTTCTCTTCCCCATCCGAGCCCCTGTCTGGGAGAACTGTTAATATTCCCCTTTTTAACCTGACTTCTGGTTGAACTCAGAGCACCCCCAAATATTTCAGAGGTCGCTCAGGACCTACAGTTTGGAAAACGCTGCCAAAAAATAGGATTTGGGGACAGTTTTCCTTAAAGTGCCACTAGTTTGTTCCCTCCTGACCCCCTCCTTGCAACACCAGCACGGTCGGATGGATTTTCCCGTCTCTTTTCTTCCATGAAACGGAGTCGCAAACAAGTCGATAGTGGTTGGAAAGGCCTCTAGGTGATGTGCTTGGGGTTTAGTTCATCGTTACAACCATCATTTGGATGTTTTATCAACCACAATGGCTTCTATTGACGCAAAGTGCTTCAAAGCGATGAGGAAATCCTCCAAAATGCAGCAGCAGAAATAAAGATGGAGATGCAAAAGCATTTCTGGTTCTTGCAACCAAGTGCTGGCTTTGCTTTCTCAGCCTCAGATGTTTCTCCAAGTGAATATTTCACCAGAAACAACCCAACTTTGGTGGAAATCCCTCACTTTCCACCCATTGAATGCTTGAGCTTGAACCATCAGGTCGAGCACCAGCAGCAAACTTGGGCACATTGCCTTTTTGCTGCTTGGGAGCAAAAACCCAGGGAAACCTGCTCCGAACCCCATAATAAAACCCACCTGAACCTCATCCAGCTCTGCAAACAAGGGGCTGAGCCAACACCAGGCATTAGAGGATGAGGAAGAGGAAGGAGACAAGTCCTTGCAGGGTCCCATGAAACCAATCACAAGCACAATGATGAAGAAATTAAAAATACCAATGCAGAAAGCATGAGACCTTGATGCATCCCCAGCACTGACATCCATTGCTTTGGTTCTTTCTAACCAGCTTCAAGTACCAAATAGATTTAAGGGATAATTATCAGGTGGATTAGGGGAATTTTCAGCTGCAAAATTGAGAAGGTTTGGTACCCAGGGACAGAGGAAGAGATGACAGCAGTAAATCCCACGTATTATATTTATATATTAATCCCTACGTCTTTGTCCCTGCCAGTGGTCACTCAAAAATGCAACACAGGGAGTATTTGCTGTCTAGGAAAAAATTAAAAGCAAAAACTGTCCATTCTCTGAAAGGACAAGGGAGGAAGGGAGAAATCGAGGAGGCTGCAAAGGCCTCGGGCAATAACACACAGAGCAATGCGATGTTTCTCCTCTTCCCGAAGCCTGACGCGGAGCAGAGGGGAAATAAGATAAAACAATCGGTGACGTACTCACTTAATCCTTACAGCGCTGCTGGCTGCTGCCAGCTCTGCAAAACCAGATTTGCAGAGGGATAAATTCAATCGGCCTCATCGCCGTGGGAGCTTTCCTTGCGCATGACGAGTGATGTTCGGGGAAAAGAGCCCTGGAGCGGTGCAGATATCGGTGATATCACAAGTCACCCATCCCACGCTGGTGCAAAACTCTTCCTTTTGGTTCTCTCATAACACTGATCTACCGGAGAGAGGTGATTTTATAGAAGGTGCTGCTAAACAGGGCTGGATTTGTACAAGTTATTTTCTGCAGTTGCTGGTTGCGTTAGTGAAGCTGTTTTTCAGCTATGAGAGTCTCAAGCAAGATTAAAATAAAGTAAATTCAGGTTACACGCTGCAAGAGAATTAGAGTATCAGCTGGGGAATCCTACAGAAAGGGATTATTTGATGCTGTTTGTTTGTGTGGACTAACTAGTCTATAGAGAAAAGAAGCATCAGCTCCAGATTCTTGAAAAGTTATTTCAGATAGAGCAGAGGCGTCAAACTCATTTTCACCGGGGGCCACATCAACCTCGTGGACTAGTGACATTCATACAGTCCTAAAATTACATCTGACCCATGTGGCCCCTAGTGAAAATCAGTTTGACACCCCTGAGATAAAATAACTCTTAATTTCAGTTACACTAATTCCCACTATGTGGGAAAAATTCCTCAGTGAATTGAAATGCTATGAAGACTTTATAAAATCGCTTCCTTCCTACCTGCTATTCTGCAGCAAAATTGCTGTCCTTTGTTCCTGTAGACACCTCAAATACTTTTAAAACCTGCTAGATAAGTATTTAAGATATAAATTGCTACATGCTACTGTATTAGCTTTGTAAAACCTTGATTTTTGTTCAGGCTTCAAAGGGCTAAATAAGAATACATGATTGGGGCCTATCATTGAAGTTACTTTATTGAACACTCAAAGTTTGTGATTTCTATTAATAATCCACCTTCTTCTTGTATCTATTGTGTGCGATTAAATTAAATATTGTGGGCGATTAAATAAAAAGTAACTGGTCAGAGCACAAATCTGTATTTTCTGCTTAATCTCTTTTTGGAAGCATCTCACTCTTTTAGATTGAGAGGCTGCATTAAAAGGGTGTCAAAAGTACAACCCCCGTGCGACGGAGACCTAAAAAAGCCCCAAAAGCTGCAACATCAGGACTTTCCAGCCTTAATTTCTCCTCTTCTCACCTCGCAGGTACATGGCAATCATCCACCCGTTGCAACCCCGGCTCTCGGCCACCGCCACCAAGGTTGTCATCGGTGTCATCTGGGTCCTGGCGTTCCTGCTGGCGTCTCCCCAGGGTTACTACTCGGTGACGGAGGAGCTGCCGGGCCGGCTGGTGTGTCTGGTGGAGTGGCCGGAGCACAGCGAGAACGTGTATGGAAAAACGTGAGTTCGGCTCTTCCAGCAGTGGGGACAATCACCGGATAGAAGGAAGAAATACATATATATAAAAAAAGGGAGCAGGGAAGGATGTGAAGGGCTCAAAGCTCCTTGGGATGGGGAAATCCTCCTCCTCCGCTAGTAAGGGTCAGTGTTACAGACTCAACGGTAAATAAAAATCTCCATCTGTATCATCTTGGGGCACATTAAGGTTAATTTAGGTGAGTTTAGTGCTGTTTGTGGCCCAAACGTTGCCCCACACTGTGCTCCCTGCACTTCTTGGATGCTCACCTTGGAGCAAAACTCATGTAAAAACAGCTAAGATGTAATATTTTGGCCATGAGGATTGCCCCCAGGGTTTTATTTTTACACATGGGTTTTTGCAGCACCTCTCCTGCAACTCATCTCTCTAATGGCTTCCAGGGACAAGAGTTATTCCTGTAAGAGGTAAATAGGGTTTTACTGGGAATATCTTGGCCAGGTAATAACAGAAAAACAAACAGTTTAGGATTTACCGAGTCCAAAAGCCCTAAAATTCAGTTGACTACTTAAAAACCAAGCTACAAAAAGAGGTTCTGTGGCATCAGCTCAGGCTGGGAGGGCTCAGCAGGAATCTCTTTCCTTCTCGTTAAGGTGCTGGCTAATTAAATCTGGCATTTCCAAAGGGTCCGGGCAACCCCGCTGGTCTGCCAGCCCAGCCATCCTCTGCTTTTTAAAGTCCACAAGTCATGCGGCGAGTTAAAGGTCATGAGTTAAAGGAAAAAAGAGGGAAAAATAAAAACGAAAAGGCATTTGTGATCTCCGGTCCTGTGGAGCAATGAATTAGCGCTGTGAAATGGTGCCGGAGCCAAAGCGGGGGACACATATGCACAAAAAGAGGTTTAAAACCAACCTAAGCTTGGCCAAGGTCTCTCCGCAAGAAAAATGAGATGAGTTTGCTGGACAGTATCATTTATCTTCTTATTTATTTGCATTGCAAAACAAAGATGGTAAGAACCAAGCTGGGGCTGGCTCAGCTGATCTCCAGAGGTGTTTTCCAAACTTAATTATTCTGGGTCATTGTGATAAATACGACCAGCATGACAAAATCTCACTGGCTTAGCGCACGCAGACGGGACAGTGATGATTTAAAGCCTGAGCACCTGCACACAGATGAGGGCAGGAAAGCAGATATTAAACAGAAGGTTTTACGCAGCCAAACCCCAAATATTTGGCGTGGATTGAAAATAACTTGCAGCTCAGCAGCATCTCTCTAAAGCACATGAACCCCCTTGCACAGCGCAGAGCCTGAGATGTTACTTTACTGCCCCAAAATAACTTGGCAGGGACAGGTGGTTGAGCCGCTGTCAAACACCCTCCCTTGCGCACATGGCCTTGGGGTTATTTAAGAAATCTGGCCTGTTTGCAACACCGTGATGAAAAATAATAGGTTTTTTGGTTCATAGTGAAAATAGGGGATTTCTGCCAAAGTCAGGGAGTCCTTTCTCTTGGTAAATGGAATCTCTGGGAGATACCGGCCCATGGTGAGCATCTGAGCTTTGCAAAGCCAAAGAGATGGCAGCCCTAGTGTCACTGCCCATCACTCCTACGGGCTCCTCCACCCTCTACAAGACCCTAAACCCCACACTAAAGAGCTTTAAATTACAAACCTCAGGTTTCTCTACATGCTCTGATCCTGCAGTTCTCATGGATGGTTTCAAATATAGAGACAGGTTTTCAGTGCTCAGGGTGCAAGAAAAAAGTCGCAGGGCTCTTTGGAAATCCCTGCCCTTGCCATGCCCAGGCGGCTCTGAAAATATGGGTCTGTGGTGGTTACGTTATTGAACAGCCTCTCCAGGGCATCACTGCATCTCTCTCAGCTGTTTGCAGCTAGTTTAAGACCCTGCATTACATGGGAACCACAACAAAACCTTCATCAGGGAGCCACAGAGACGCCTCTTTAATTAGCAAAATAGAAAACAGCCCTACAAAATCCAGCTCAAATGCTATTAGCGCTGAGTGAAGAGGAGGCCAAATGAGATTGCGGGTCCAGAAGGAGGAGGAGATGGCGTGGCAGTGCGGGGCTGACCCTGTCGTTACGTTTTAGAGAGATTATTCAATCAAAGCACCCAGGAGGATGAGCAAATTCAAGAGCAGAGGGTGGCCAAGGGCCCCAACCACCTTGAACAGATGCAGGACCTTGCACTCGAGCTGGGCACACACCCCAAAACCACAGGCAAAGACCCTAAAACTGTCAGGAGAAAATTAGCTCCGGATCTGGTGGCTTTACAAAGCAGCACCATGCAAGGCAGCAGCATTTCTGTTCCACTATCGCTCATCTTTCTGCAGGGGAAAGGTTTTTTACAAACAACGACAGTAGGAAGGATCCTGCAAGGTCAAACAGTCCATCCCCATCCTGTTTGTTAGAAACAACATTATTTTTTTTCCCTTTTAAACCAACTCCTATTTAACATGAATCTTCTACTGAATGCACCGCAATCTCAGCCGCTATTACAACCTACTGACTTAATAAAATAGCCTCAAGCCTGAGCTAACCATTCCATCCAGACCCTCTCATGCCATCTTGGACTTATTTATACTTGTTATAAACAGACGCAAAGATCGTGGAAAACTGATCCAGATGCTGAATTCACTGAAAAGTTGTAATAAACCTTCACAGCAAAGGTTTAGACTGCAGTTTTTGGTTATGCCTTGTGCCACCTGAGCCCAGCTTAACTGCTGGTGGACCAGGATTTATGGAAACCGCATCCAAGACCCAGTGTTTGCCCCACAGGCAAAGCCTTTATTTCTTCAGCTTAATGCTCCCATCCTTTATATGTCAAAAAACCCACATTTTTCTCCTGCAGGGCTCCCAGATATAGGGTGTGATAAGAGGAAATGTTCAGCTCTAGGATGATTTGGGGTGTAAATGGAGTAGAAGTGAGAGTAGAGCCACTTCAGGTCCTTGCCTTATGAAGGTAACAAAAGTTCTTCACCGGTCTCTATCTCCCATCCCTGGAAGATGCGGGGGTGCCAAACACTACAGCAGAGCCTTGGAAAAGATCGGGGTGAAAACAGGGAGTCCTGCCCAGCCTGAGCTCTGCAGGAATTATGCCAAATTCACTTTGTCCTGGGAAGCACTTGGCCTTCCAGCTCAAGCTTCTACCAAATCAGTAGAGGACACATTCAACAACCATCATTTTTTACAGGTATCACTTCTGCATGACCATCCTGATCTACTTCTTGCCGCTCCTGGTGATTGGATGTGCCTACACCGTAGTCGGCATCACCCTTTGGGCGAGCGAGATACCAGGTGACTCCTCCGACCGCTACCATGAGCAGGTCTCGGCCAAGCGGAAGGTAAGGAGTTCCGAGCATCATTCACACCCAACCCCAACTAACCACAGCCAAAAATACCTCGTTGAGGGGTAGAAACATGTCAGGACTTGTTGTGTGGTCATTGCTAATGGAGCAGAGTGTCCTCTATGAACATGCATGGTTTACACAAGGTGTTGACCAATTGCGATCACTGCAGCCAAGGCTATCACTGACTGAGATATTAAAAAGCAGGTTTTCTTGGTTTGTGAGTAGCCAAGTCCAGCCCTGCCTCATTCCTGGTTAGAACACCTATTTGTACAAGGAAGCCATCGTCTATGCATTCCCAAAATTTGATGGATGACATGTGGGCTGTATTGTTCTTCCAGCAAATGTCTGGGTAGTTGAAGTCACCTAGCAGAACTAGGTTCTAGGGACCCAAAGCTTGCTTAAGTGACTCAAATATCGCTTTGTCAGCCTTACTGCGTTGGTTTGGAGATCAGTAGCAGACACCTACTGTAGAATTTCCCTTGGATCTAGACCCAGACACATTCTATAGGGCTTCCACAATCACTGTAGTTGGCTTCTATACATTCCAGATTCTCCTTAACATAAAGCACAACTCCTCCTCCTCTTCACTGCCTGTCCTTACAAAACGGTTTATAACCATTTGCAATCCATGCGAGTTGTCCCACCATGTTTCAGTTATTCGTATGATATCATAACTTTCTGACTGTGCACGGAGCTCCAGTTCCTCCTGTTTGTGCACTGGTACACACACTTCGGGTGGTTGGTCTTCTGCTTTTCCTCTTGGGAGGCAGCTAAGGAACATTTGTCACTGCTCTGGTTGGCCTGGCTTATTCCCCAGTTGGCTGCAATGTCATGAGCGCTACTACTTTGATCCTTGCCCTCTGAGTCCTTCAGTTTAAAGCTCACCTCACCAAGACAGCCAGCCTGCTGCCAAAGATTCCCTTGCCTCTTCATGGTTGGAAAGGTCTCCAAGGCAGAAAGAGGTGGCCCCTTGTGGAGGGTGGGATGTCCAATGGGTAGTTCTGCTTCCCCTCTCTTCTCCTCGCAGGTGGTGAAGATGATGATCATCGTGGTGTGCACGTTCGCGCTGTGCTGGCTGCCCTACCACATCTACTTCACCCTGCAGTATTTCAACCCTGAGTGGTACCTGCAGAAGTTTATCCAGCAGGTCTACCTGGCCGTCATGTGGTTGGCCATGAGCTCCACCATGTACAACCCCATCATCTACTGCTGCCTCAATGACAGGTGGGGGGGCAGGTGACGCTCGGGAGCATCTTGGTGCAACATGGAGGGGAAGAGGGGAGAGATACAGATGGAGGAGAGTAGGGATGGAGAGTTTTTCCAGGATGATTCTGTCCCACCTTCTGCCAGGAGCTGCTTCCTGCAGATGCAGGGACAACACAATAAAATAAGTCTTTCCTAAAGCCCCTGTGGGCTTGAGGGCAGGTATCAAACAGTCCCAACTCCTCATTAGGATTTATCAGCTTTTTTTTTTTCCCTCTCCTTAGTGAAAAATACTGATTTTGTTGTTGCTTAGCAGCATCTTAGCTCTGTCTTCCCCCTTCTAGCAAGGTCCTTTTGCCAACTCCACATCCCTTACCTCTGCCTTTCCCCTTCTCTTCCATCCCCACCCAGGTTTCGTGTGGGGTTCAAACACGCGTTTCGATGGTGCCCGTTCATCAGCGCTGGTGAGTACGAGGGCCTGGAAATGAAGTCGGCCAGATACCTGCAGACACAGAGCAGCATGTACAAGGTCAGCCGGATCGAGACCACCGTGTCCTCGGCGGTCGGCGCAGCCGAAGAGGAGCTGGAGGAGAGCAGTAAGGCCAAGCGTCTCTCTGTGGACATGACCTCCAACGGTTCCTCCCGCAGCGACTCCAAAACGGTCTCCGAAAGCTTCAGCTTCTACTCCAACACACTCACCTAAGCTCTGTCGGCTGCTCACGAAGGTGCCACCATCCTCAGAAAGCTCCAGCGCTCAATCCACTCAGTCTCATCACTCCAGTCTGTGACGTGCTGGCTTTTTTCTGTGCTGTTTTACCATCTCTCGCTGTGCCGCTCGCTCACCGTCCTTGGGATTAGTTTCGTGTGCTCCACAGTGGCTCGTGTCCCAACACAAGTGAGGTTTGGTTGGTCTCTGCCATGCTCACTGCCTGTTCAGCCCAGGATACGATGCAAAACTGGGACAGAGTTGCATTTCTCTCCTAAACTGTGAATACAACATTGGCAGGCGCTTCCCTGCTCTCTGCAAGGATCTCCCAGTTCATCCCACCTCCCAGGAAAATGAACCAGTTTTTGCACTTCCCTCCTCCCACCTTTAATTCCATTTTCCCTGTCACTCTTGGTTGAACATCCAGAGGGATATCCAGTTCAAAAAAATCCAGAAAAATCGATGTTTTCAGCTTCAGGAGCTTTACCAGCCACTCAACACTTCAATTTCTGCCCGGTCCCAACTCATCCCCAGCACCCCAGCATCTCCGCACAATGGTTTTCTGCTGCTGCTCCACAACCCAGCTCACCTAAAACCAGGATTTCTGAACTGAGCCAGACTTCAGTTGCCACTAATCAACCATCCATGCCAAAAGCGATCACTGTGATTTCCTAAACTGCCCAAGGCGTCTCTGCAATAGGTTTTGGAAGCCTGCGGAGGTCTGGAAAAGGGAATGACTGCACTGAAATGTTTTTCACAACCTGGAGATGTCTGGAGCTGTGCAGACAGGATTCCGTCAGAAAAAGTTCTGCTAGCTTGCAAAGTTTGAAGGGAAAAAAGAATTTTGCAGACATTTTGAACTCAGAGGAAGGGTTGAAATTATTCACTTCCACTTTCTGGATTTTGTTTTAATCAGGGAAACGTTTTTTCTTTTCAAACCTGCTGCCTTTTGCATAAAACATCGCGGTTATTATATGTACATGGATATATCTACTATTTTTGTCCTGTTACGGTGGATAATTTTCACTGGAGCTGTTCATCCAAGGGCTTCGTTGGTCAGCAAATGTATGAACATACACTCAGAGGAGTGTAAATAAAATAAGAAGAGGGGAAACTTGGCTTGTTGGGAACAAACCTACAAGTTGGGGGGTACTTTGGGGGCGGTTTATCAATTTTTCCTTGCTGCTGGTCCTTTCTCTCCCCTTCTGGTGTAGAAATCAGACTCCTAAAATGGATTCACTGCAAGATAGAAACGCTGGAGGGTTGCATGACAAGATTTACATAGAGCAAGGAAACAGCTCATTTTTTTTAAAGCAACCAAACATAAGACCCTGCTGAGCACAAAACAGTTTCTGCAAATAAAACAGAGATGACTTTTGGAGCTTTTTGACTATTCAGCCTCCAAACTAGCTGTTGGAAGATCCAGAATACACTATTTTCTTCCTGCTTAAGCTTCCACTTCTCATCGTTTTTGTCGCCTTAAGACATTTTCTCCCTTGGAGAAGGGGGAACACAACGAGCCTGCCTGGGGATTTGGGTTTGTACAAAATCACCGGCTCCAGGTGGCGATGGAAGGAATGGGCGATATCAAAGGGTTTATTTAACCCAAGGGTTGGACTAAGAAACCTGTCCCAACGACTCCACAGGAGCTGTGCTGCCAATACACAAGAAGGTGCTACAAACCAGAGCCAAATTGATTCACTCCAAGCTGCCAAACCAAATTCGACATTAAAATGAAACTCCATGTCTCAAAATGGTCTAGAAAGCTGAATAAGGCAAGAAAAGATCTGCTCCACACACCCCACGCACAAGAGTTTGTGTCAGGTTGTGAGTCTAACAGAAGTCAGCATTAAGAAAATAAATATGTCTGTGTGTGTGTATATATATATAACCATGCTGCCTTTTTGTCCTCCGTGTTTTATGCCCTAAGGACACTGCAATTGTGAGACGTGCAGAGAAAGGACAACTGTCTTCTCGCAAGCAATCATAGAACCATAGAATCATTTCAGTTGGAACAGACCCTCAGGATCATGGAGTCCAACACTCAGATTGAACCATGGGATAAGCCCCAGGGCGTGCACGGAGACCTCGATTCAAACTGACAATTTACAGCCTGAAATGTTTCTTGTGCATCTCACAGAGAGCTCTCTCCTGAAATAAAGTGAGGAAAATTACCACCTGTTACAAATAGTAACAACCACAGCTGATGGGAACATGTCAAAGGATCATTCAACAGATGGAAACTGATGCAGAAAAAACAAAATATTCTGTGTAAACGGGCACAACACACCCAAACCTGCGTTTTCCTTCCTCTAATCCAAGTGCCAAGTTATTTTATCACTGGAAGCTGGAACAGGGATGAGGCTTTTTCACATTTAAGATCTAGGCCAACCCCCAAGACAGGATGTTCGAGTCAGGTCCGTGTCCACCCATGACACGCATCGGGCAACACGAGCTGATGTCACCCCCCTAGGGACACACTGTGCATGCAAAACCCACAGAGAAGGTTTTCTTTTGAAGACTGAAAAGCCCCAAAACATGACATCCCTCACACAGCTTGGGGCTGGGATGTCTAACGAGGTGCTGAGTCCCATCTCCGCACTATTTCTAGTTCCCAGCTGTAATACTGAGTTTTTTTCTGGTTTGTTAAGCCTGTTTGCAGACCTCTGCTTAGAAATTCAATTGCAAAGTGGGACGGTTTCTTTGTCTCTTTCCTGGCTCTCTGAAAAGCAAAAATAGCATGTGGAGAGAATCCCTCGGCAGGTCCACACACATCCCTTCACCCAGATATTAATAACTCCCACCATCATTAAG
Source organism: Streptopelia decaocto (assembly GCF_964273445.1). NCBI lineage: Eukaryota > Metazoa > Chordata > Aves > Columbiformes > Columbidae > Streptopelia > Streptopelia decaocto. Next base: position 1,627,468 of record NC_138680.1, read on the forward strand.
GGAACCTGCCTAAGCCTAATTACAACACACTCTAAGCCCAAATCATGAAGGGAGCTCGGAAACCCAAATCCCAGCCTGAAGCCACCTCAAAAAAAAAACCCAAAACAACAACAAAAAACCCCCAGAAAGCCAAGCAAAATTCTGCTTGCCAGAAAAACGAGGCAGCTTTGCAGATGTGGAAGTCAAAAGCAAAGCAGCCGGTACCAATTCCTACTGTCTGTAGTGCCTGGAACGGGATTGCTGACAGACACACAAAAGGCCGCCCACCCGCTGCTTATCTTTATTGTTATTTTTATCTTGCTGCCCCAGCCAAGCGCATCGACGATTATAGACACAGAGTATCCGCTATTTACCGCATATTTCTGCGGGGCTGACAGGTTTTTATTTTTAGCTTTGCTTTGTCCCAGCCAGAACCGTCCTGCAGGATCACACAACCAAAGTGCCCAGCCCAAAAACTCCAAGTTAAAATAATAATTAAAAAAAAAAATCCACACAAACATCTCTCAGGCTTCAGGTATCTGTTAATAATCTACAGAACGCACCATCCTGCCTCAAAAAACCTGTCTCCAGCTGAATCATTAATCCAGCGGTTATAATGCAAAGTTTAACACACAAATAGGCTCTTTTTCCATGGCGTGTCCACCCAAAATACCATCTCTGCTGGCAACTAAACCGCACCCAGCAGTCAAACGCAGCAGTCACAGTATCTCAGAGAAGGGACAGTGAGTCCCAAGAGCAGCTGAGAGATGAATCTCGGGTGTCTCTGCCCTCAAACTTTCCATCCCAGACAAAAAGGCTCCAGATTCTGTGCAACACGATACAGTAGGGGCCATAAGTCTGGGTTTGGTATTCGGTGCGTGGGGCAGCTGGTGGGAGCTTTGTGTGAAGTTCTTCCCAAAGTAGCATGTCTGCAGAGGAAAAAAGTCCAACCCTCGTCCCCCAAAATGGTCTCTCCGATTGTCAGGTTTGTCTAAATGGATTTTCGGAAATAAATGTTTCTTTTGTGAGATCAGGCAGCAACTGGTTCATCATGAGAGGCAGCAACTGGTGGCTCGGTGAGAGTGGGCAAAGCAGTGAAAGGTGGCAAAGCTGAGGTGAAAAGAGGGATGAAAAGCAGTTGGTGGGTTTTAGGGGGACCTTTGGTGTGAGGGGTGTGCTCTGCAGTTTCACCATGACAGCAAAGAAAAGGACAATCCTCAAAATTTAGCCATCTGCATGTCACTGATTCCACAGCATGGGAAAGGCTCAAATCGCAAGACTTACCGGCCGCTTGTTTTCCAAGGCATCACCACCCTGTTAGGAGAGAAAATAGGAATATAAGGAGCAACCAGCCATGTGTCACCACCCAGAGCAAAGCCCCCAACCCAGCCAGCCCTTGCAATCAGCTCTAGCCGGTTATAATTTGCAGTTTTTAATTAGAGGAGTACTGCTGAGGCACAGCTGATTGGCATCACTGCCAAAGGCCCTGTCCCATGTGTCTATTAAGCCCTTGTAATTTATTTTCATGGGTTATTTTATCATGCAAAAGGGAGGGAGGAATAAACAGCGTCACACACTGTGCTGTGCTCCATGCATCTGCTCCCAGCCCCGCTTCCCAAGAGCAGATCCCACCTTACAGCAGGATTCAGCACACCAAATCCAAACCAGAGCTCATTTTATTTATCAGCATCACTGTATCACCTTTCCCAGAAGGGTTTTTACCTGTTCCTAAAAGCACCCGCACACACACACTACATAAAAGTCATCAGAATGTGCTTTTTGGTTATAAAAAATACTTGTGTCTTTTTCTAGCAGCTCTCAGCCATCGCGGCAAGTTTTGCAGACTTCAATGAATCCATCAATCTGATTATCTGCTACAGCAAAGACACAAGTTCAACTTCATTAACATTTATGGATTCCACGGTGTTTTGCATAAATGTTTGCTTAATACACAAGTCAAAAATATCCCCAGAAAATGAAAATTAAAGGTAGTTAATTGCTTGCGGCTATGCACCAGTGTGTAAACCGGGGTTTCCATAGCACCAAATGGTCTGGTAGATCCTTCAGACAAAGTTAGAGCTTAAAGAGAAACAACTTGAGTTTAAAACATAGGGAGTACAGTGGATTCTTCAGGTTCTTATTGGACTTTACAAGCTTCCCACCTCAATTTCTGGGCAGATTGCTGCAGATTTTGGTTTCCCAGCTGTGAACGGGGTGGAGAATTAGAGACACTTGACCATGGCCTGGTTGTTTAGACAAGCAATTATTTTTTGTTACTGAACTAAACAAATCAGGCAGGAGCTAATGAAAGATCTGAGAAACCGCAGCAGCAATTCAAAAATCAACGCAATCTAATTGCAAGCGTGAAATGAGGATTAAGTGCACTTCATTTTCTTGGTACCATAAGGACTTTATTTTGCATCGGCGAGACACAAATACCTGAGGAAAGGGAGCAGGTGAGAGCGATGACAGCTTAAAAAACCCCAAAAAATACCCTGGTTACAGAAGATGAAGGTGTCAAGAAGAAATACAAGCCCTTCCTGCAGCCACAGTCATTCTGAAGAGCAACATTTCAGTCTGAGAAGAGCATTACCATGCAAAGCACCTCCAAAAACATTCTTCTTGTTATTGCCAAGCAGATTGTGCCATCCAGGTTGATTAATAAGGTTTCGGGGAGGTAATGAGAGCAATTTGCAACAGAGGTGAAAGGAGAAAGAGGGAAAAGGAGGGTTTTTCCAAACCACTCCACTTTCTGCCGAGATATTGCAAGAGCAGATAATATCTGTACTGAGGGACGCGGAGTTGATTATTACAAGCTGTTCACTGTCCAAAAGCTTCTCTGATGCATGGCATAATCAAACGGCTGCGAATTTGCATTTAAATTGAGGAATTTTAGAAGCCACAAGCCAAAGAGGAACAGGCCTCTTTGGGTGACACTTGTGGCATCTCACAGCGGAAGATAAAAATTGTGTGCGACTTCAAACCACCCCCAAAGCCTGTCCTAAGTCTCTGAGAGATGTGATTGATATCCACGGGCGAACCGTGCCATTAGATGGGTTTGTGTTGAGATTTTTGTCTTTTTTTCAGCGTTACAAACCTCTCCCCAAAACCCCCACAGCGTTCAACACCTGGATAGAAGCGGCAGGCACAACCCACACTGGGATTTGATCAGCAGCACAAAATAAAGACATAAAACCAGGGAAAGAAGCACACCGGGCACATCTCCAGGGACTTGTGAGTCACTGGAGGGATGGAGCCAATGTCCTCTAGAGCAGCTCTGCTCTGAAATGCTCGCTCAGGATCTGGCAACAAAATCCTCCCTGCGAGGACTTGGCCGTGCGCTGGGCAAGCAGGGAAGCATGGGGATGCAAGTGCTCCTGCTCTGCTAACTGTCACCCTTTCCCCCCAGCACAGGGCACCCTCAAAGGCTTTAGCACCTCCAAAAACAATCATCTGGTTGGCACAAGGACTCAGGGTCCCACCAATTTCCCCCGGGATTGGGGGAATCACCGAGTTTGCTGTCAGAGATCCAGGTCCTTTGTCCCCACTGTTAGCTCTGCCACCAGCCTCTCATTCACAAGCACCAACCTAGTTTAAAATAATCATTTCAAACTGCTAAAAGGCCTAAATTACACAATAAATTCAGCTGCATTAACAAGCCACTGACACAGCCAGACCATCCAGCATCTCTGCAGCAGGTTCCTGCAGTCAGAAATGATTGCCGGTGTAATTCTCGGGGGTTGGTGGTTGCGTCCAGACCAGCCTGCCCATTTTTCTTCCTTTCGCTTGTAAGGGAAAGTTGCCAAGAACAACATGAGCCAGTCGTGTGGGCACAGCCCAAAGCTGGGGAGAGGCACAGTCTCATCTTGCTGCTGCCGGGCCCAGCAGCTCGAGAGGATTTACAGCTCATCACACCCCCCATCTGCTTTCAAGCCCACAATCTTATCCCAATTGCTCCATCGGGACCTTGAGGACTTTTCAAACTGGAAGTGCCAGCCGCAGTGTCTGTGCTACTGATGGCTGACACATCACCGTGTTTGAGGAGTTATTTTTATATTTGAGTTTGCAGCCATTACCGGGGTTGTGAAATCCCAGATTTTATAGCACCGGTGCTTCACCTGGTGATAAAACACAAAAAAATGAGAGCACAAAAGGTCCGACCGTCACTGCTTACTGCAGTGCCTACAAAGGGGGACATCCTGACCTCTGAAGCCCCGAGGGATAGTCCTTTGCACACTGGCCTTCACCAGCGCCAGCACTCAGAGACGCACTCTCTAAAGGGATAAAAAGATCAAAATTATTTTAGCGCAGCCTTCGTTACAGCCCTTTCAGACGTAGTGCTGAGCCAGGGCACAGGAAGGCTGCACAGCAAACACGCCTTCCTAGTAAGACCTTTGAGAAATCAAACCATTTACCTCTGCCGAGGTTTCAACCCCTTCTTCATGCCCTGAGGTACGAGCATGACCAGAAGTAGCTCTGCAGCAATAACAAGGCTGAAAGCAGACAGCGCACTCAAAAGGGCACGTCAGACTGCGAGGCTGACCCTGGGGTGAGCGTCTGCAAAAATAATCTGCACTACAAACCAAAAGCAAGCGCGTTCCTGGTTACTGTCAGCAGCTGAACTGGTATTAAATTGCCTTTTGTTACTGAGATGAGCTACAGTTGTTTGCATAAGAATAGCACCAGTGGGTTAATAAATGCTCCTGTGGCATCTGCCCCAGCACACGGAAATTACCAGATAATCTTTAGTTTATAGAGGGGTTCAACAAGAGGAGACCCTGTTTGTGTGGCATCCACAGCCCCAGCCACTATAGCAGGGTCCCCGGACACCTGCATGCACACGAAAGCACCCCAAACCCACACAGAAGTCAAACTTCAGCAGCCCCATCACCACGGGTGAGCACCCACTGAGTTAAGCTGAGATCGGACGCTCGCAAGGGGGGCAGAGGTCCTGGCAACCCCAGAAGGCTACAAGTTCCACGCTCCCTGGCTCTATTTTTAAGCCTCGCAGCCAGGGAAGATCCTTGTTGCTACGCTACCCGTGTTGTGGGTCCAGAGATGTCAGCACATCCCACCCCAGGACCTGCGGAGCAGCTCAGCAGTTCCACAGACGCAACCAACAAGGTTTCAAGTCCATCACAACAGCTGCAGCAGTCAAACCGCCTCCCCCCTTCCTACTCTTTTTTTCCTAAACGTCCCACCCCCCTCTAGCACTAGGAGACACCCCCCCCGTTGTGTTTGGCACCCCAAAATTCCCCACAGCCCCAGCATAGTGGAAAAGTACCAGCAGCAGTTGCTGCCTGGTGGGCGGAGAGCCCAATTTCCCTCTTAAATTATTTTTCTCAGCTCCCAAAGCAAACCTTAAATGAGCCTCCAGCATTCCCTCCAAGAGCAGGAGAATCCTCCAGTGAACACCCACCAGCAGGTCTGAGTTGTAAATCAAGTTTCCCAAAGTCCTGCCAGTGATTAATTAGTCCTGGAGCTGATCAACAGGGAGCAGCCATTCCTAAAAGTTCCTGTCACAAAGTGATACATTCTCTTAATTTCCAGTTAAATGCAGAGCGCAAATATTTCTGTCCTCACCGGCATCACTAATGGCTGGGAATAATCAAATACTCCACACATTCCTATTGCCACGGCAGGAGTAATTTATTTGGACATTAAAAACCTTCATAGCTCCTTCAGCCTTTCATTTTGGATGTATAGCTGGAGATAATGATTTACAACAGCCATTAAAAGCTTACTATGAGGCTTTTGCTCACAAGAATACACATCACCAAGCATAAGCTGGGTTTTACAGCTTTAGTCTGGCACAACCAGAGCAGATGAGGGAAGAGACCAGACCCCAAGTTATTTGGGGAAAAAAGGAGCAAAATGACAAACCCCACACAAGTCTTGTGGCTTTTAGAAGCACCCTGGGCCTCTGGGGTGCTTGAGCTGCACTTAGGAGCAGACATCAGTCTCCAGTTTCTTTTTTTTGCCATTTTTGGGGTGGCTGGAGTCAGAATGCAGATGATGGCACAGCGATCCCTTGGCTGCTCTGCACGGGGAGCAGGCAGGACTCTGCCAGGGCTGGCTCAGCGGAGAACACGGCGTCTTTCCAATTGAGGAATGCAGTTCAGATCAAACCACATATTATATTTTCCTCCTGCCCCATCCAGCGGTTGAGGCTGGAAAAGCAATTTGCAGTCAGGAAGAACTCAAGATATCAAACTGCAGCAACGTTGCAGCCCCCAGTACCTAAATCCCACAAGAATTATTTGGGGAACTGCTGCTTCACCCCTCTCAGGGCAATGACAGCTAGGAAATACTGGCTGGAAAAGCTTCTCGACCAAGTAGTAGCACTACAAAAAAAGCTGCTCTTCCCTTCAGCTTTATTTTCCCCACCACTCAGCCTTGCCAGAAGCACATAGCTCAGCCCAAACTACTGTCCCTACTAAAGCAAAGAGTTGTCTCCTCTGCCTGTAGCCCAGGCATCATAATCAGGACTCCTCGAATCAGACGCACCAGAACACAGCAGTGCTGGGAAAATAGAAATTTGAGGAGAAACAGCTTTCCCCAGCAAACCTTCCCTGCTAGAAACAAAAGCCATACAGATAACTGGCCACATCTGCTAAGGATCAGGGAAACGGGTGAAAAGATCAGATGAAAATATGGGGGAACCTTCTTGTCTTCATGGGGTGCTGCACACAAAACCAGGCTGCCCTGGGGCAGAACAAGGGCAGAGAAAATTGCTTTTAGGACGCATTATTGGCTTCCCCACTGACCCATCTCTGTCTCCAGCACCACAGGGAAAGCAAAGAGCTGCAACCTGCTCCTGCAGAGCATCTTCCTGGGAGTATCATTGAATCATTCCAGAAGGAAAAGACCTTTAAGACCACTGAGTCCAAGCATTCCCACACCCCTGGCACTGCCCCATGTCCCTGAGAACCTCATCTCTGTCTGTCCAACCCTCCAGGGATGGTGACGCCACCACTGCCCTGGGCAGCCTGTTCCAATGCCCCACAGCCCTTTGGAGAAATGCGGCTGTACTGGGTGGGATGGAGGGATCCAGGGCTGGAGGGACTAGGGATAAGACGTGATCCTGAAACTAAACACTAAGAATCCTCCACCAGCCTTCTGGTGTACCAAAAAGTCCACAGAGTGGCTTCTGAACACACCGAGGGCTCAGATAACACACCAAAAAACACCTGAAGGGCCACAGGGCGCATAGAAACGAACACAGAGAGCTCTGGGGAAGAACAAACAGTGTATAGAGGGTTGGGGGAGCACCAGGAGGTAGCTGGAGCACCCTGGGGCCCTGCAGAGACAAGTGAAGGGCCAGGCACACGGCCCTGAGGGTACTTCCACACAGACACGGCCTCCGGTGGGGGTGACCACAAGGACCCACAGACGGCGGAGAGCGGCTGAGGGGGGCGGGCAGTACCTCAGCGGGACAGCTCTGGCGGCTCTTCCTCCTCCGAGGCGGGCTTTGCCCGCGATTAACCGCTGCAATAGTAGCCCGGGCACCCCCGGCGGTGGGTGCCGCCCCTCAGGACGCAACGCCGGGGCACGGAGGCGAGAAAGCGGCCGGTCCCTGACAGGAACCGCGAGCGAACAACCGCCCGCCGCGGGCGGACTGAGGGGACTCGCCCCGCCCACCGCCGCGGCCGTTACGCCTTGGCGCATGCGCGCTGCTAGGGCGCGCGGCGATTCAAATGCCACGGGGCGGGAAGGCGGAGGCGGAGTTCCGCGCGTCCCATTGGTCGTCGGGCGGCCGAGCCGCGCGGTGTTTGGTGGATAAGGGAGGAGTGGGCGGGGCTGTGGCGCGCCCTGGGGGAGGTGAAGGATGGGCCCGCTCGCCGCTGTCGGGATGAGCGTCGGGACACCCCAGCGGGTCCCGGCCGCGTCCCCCGCCCCGCGGGCACTCGGCACCCCCGTGCTGGCAGAGTGCCCCGGGAACGATGATGAACGGGAGAGGCTGCAGCGCCGGCGCTCTAAGGCCGCCGATCTGCGGCTCGGCAGCATCGACTCGCCTCAGGCTGTCGCGTCACCACTCACCAGGTACGGGCGGGCCCGGTGTGAGGGACTGTGAGGGATTATGAGGGATCCTGAGGGAATATGGGGGGATGTGAAGGACTCTGAGCGGTTATGAGGGATCCTGAGGGACTGTGAGGGGTTGTGAGGAGCTATGAGGGGATGTGGGGGATTGTGAGGGATTCTAAGGGGTTATGAGGGATCCTGAGGGACTATGGGGGATCGCAAAGGGTTGTGATGGGGTACACAGTGGAGGAGGGTCCCCAAAGCAGCGTGTCCCCCCCAGGCAGGTGGAGGCATGGCAGCCGGCCCTCCCCCAGTGGACCAATGCCCAGATCTCGGACCACTACAGCACCTGCCTCAAGCTCTCCACTGAGAACGTGAGTGGGGACAAACGTGGGGAGGACTCCTGATCGCGGCCCCACACACACACCACTTACCCCGGCCGTGGTTGTAAGGCTGTGAGGGATTTTAAACTCCTTGAGCCATGGATACATGGTCATTCTTCTCCTAAGCCCCCTGATCCAAGCCATGGCCAGATCTGGGTTTCTGTTGCTGCCTTCCCAGTGGTAACAAAATAGTATGTGTCAGGGGCCGTATCATAGGGTCACAGAATGGTTTAGGTTGAAGGGACCTTCCCATCTCCTCCGGTGCCATCTTCACCAGCTCAGGGTGCTCAGAGCCCCGTCCAGCCTGGCCTGGGATGTCTCCAGGGATGGTTCATCCACCACCTCTCTGCCCAACCTGGGCCAGGCTTTCACCACCCTCAGGGCCAACATTTTTTTATATCCAGCCTGAATCTCTCCTTCTTTAAAACCATCGCCCCTTGTCCTATCGCAACAGGCCCCACTCAAAAGTCTGTCCCCATCTTTCTTATCAGCCTCTTTTAAGTCCAGAAAGGTGCAATAAGGTCTCCCCAGAGCTTCTCGTCTCCAGGCTGAACACCCCAACTCTCTGAGCCTGTCCTCATAACAGAGGTGTATCCCCGAGGTCCTGTAAATATCCCTGTGGGATGTGGGTTCACACAGTTTTGACAGGTGTCATTTGCCAGAGGATCGGTTCTGACCTGTGTTTTATTTCAGAAAATCACCACGAAGAACGCCTTTGGCTTACACCTGATAGACTATATGAATCAAATCCTCAAGCAAAGGAACTCTGAAGTGACCAACTTCAAGGTAAGTCTTTTACCTGCCTGGTCACGTTGGTGCTTTGTTTCCGACTGGCATTTATCCTAAGGTTTTGTCAACAACAAACCTCAAATAATGCTGAAGGTAACTAAAAATATCTGGTAGAGGCATCACAGCCACTTTTTGCAGAAGCTTAGTGTTGAATCCCTTTGTACCACAGAAATTAAAGGCCGAATACTTTCAGTTATGGTCTTTCCAAAGAGCTTGTTTAAAAATAAGAATTGTGAGGCTTCTAAGGTAAATACTGGGTGTTGTAACTAGTAACAAAAGAAGGCTGGAAAAGAAAGGAAGTGAATGTGGCAAACTCCTGTGCTAAATTTGATCTTGGAGGGATCAGAATAAGAACTTGCCAGGGCAAAGACTCACTTTAATAGTTCGCTGATGCAGGGAGGGAAAACTGGATTCTTAGATGAAAAAACATGTGAACATGGCCTCACAGTGGTTGATGAAACTGAGGAAGGGATGGGAATCAGTGCACAGGTTTTCAGTGAGGGGTCCTTCACCTTCTGGGGTCTGCAATCAAAAAGATCCTTGGCAACTCTTCCGCTTGACCTGTTTTGACTTGGTAATTTAGGAAAATAGTATAATACCAAGAGGAGGAACCCAAAAGGCAGCATGAAGGAAAGAGGCTCTTGGCAGATGCAAATCTGCACTTTTCTGCTTCTCTAGTTGTTCACAATTTTGCTGGTAACACAGAGCATTCAGAAGTACAGTCTGCAGCTTGTCTTCTGCATTTGTGTCTTCTAGATGACACTTTTTACCTTTATAACTAAAAATTGCACCTTTTGTCGCTCCTGGCAGGTGGCGGCTGGCACACTCGATGCCAGTGCGAAGATTTATGCCATGCGCGTGGACGTTGTCCACACAGACACCTACAAAGTGCTTGGAGGCTTGGGCAAGGACTCGGCTCCTACACAAAACGCGGACAGCCCAGAGGAAGGTGTGCTAGTTATTTATGTTCTGTTAAACTGTTCTTCTACCTGCATGTAAGAGAAATGTTAGTGTACTTACATAGCACTGGTGAATTTCAAAACATTTTGTACATCTAGGAGGGTACCATTAACTTCATTTTTCAAGAGCTGGTGTGTGAGCCAACAGAGGCAGGTCGCAGGAACAACCGCAAACCACAGATGCAGCACAAAGAGCAAATTTATTTTCATTGCCTCGCTAACCAGAGGATCTCTGAAAGAAAAGCACCTAAGCTGGGCAGAGGTCACACAAGCAGAGACACAGGCGCTGTTTAGTTCAGTCCTTGTTTAGAAGAACCACAGACCTCATTTTACCTGTATATTAGGGATTCACGCGGGCACAGTTTAACGCACTGCTTTGATCTTTGCCTAAAAGAATTTCAAGGAAGCTTGATAAGGTGCCTTTAAGACTTTCACAGGCCTGTCATCTAAACACAGAGGTTCTACTTGTGAAGCACACAAGACTAAGCAACAATTAGTGTGATACATGTGTTTTTCTACACCCTAGCTGCACTCGCTAGAGTGTATTTTCAGTTATTCTCCCTTATTCCCACACAGCTGGGAAATCCCAAATTACTTTGCCCGAGTCCTTGGGATCTAAGAACCTGAATCTGTTGCTCAGTCCTGTATTTGATTTGATTATTTCACCTGTCAGATTCGAATGCAAACCAAAGGTGGCCTAAACTGAAATATTAAGCATGAAGTGCCTCATTCTTTGCTGTCCTTTGCTTTGAAACACAAATGTGCTGCTAAGATAAAATAGAATGGATTAAAAAAAATGCAGCATCCAGCCAATGAAACATTGGTGGTTTATGCTAATAGATAACTGGGTAACTTCATGCCCACTGGGTTTTTTTTGTCATTTTGGTACCAAAACAATTGAGCTACCCCTCTGTACAGTATTCTAGCAAGTTTTCTAAGTGTAACTTGTTCTTCTTTTTCTTTTAGAGAACAGTCTGGCTCCTGAGGCTGTCAAGAGAGTGCAGACAAAGAAAAAACACTCATTCAAAACCATCGAGCAGAACTTGAATAACATCAATGTTTCAGAAGCCAATCGCAGATGTGAGGTGGGTGGAGGGGGGGCTGCTGTACCAGCTGCGTTCTGGTTGAGGAAAGGAAACATCGCCTCCTCTTTCTCATTTCTATTGTTTTCTTTATTGCGCGTTCCTCTCTTGGGCTCTAACATTCACACGCACGTCTGTGAATTCTGCTATTGTAGCAAGATCGTTCCTAGTCACGTATATTCTGTGTGAGGAAGCTGCAAGAGGCTTCTCCTCACTGAAAAAGATGCATGGGTTGTTTTCCCTTCGGATCTGTACTTGAAAATTTCCCGCAGAGACCTGCTTCACCTGCTCCATCTACTCCATTCCTTGATTCTCCGCTTGTTTCCTTATCTGTAGGTTGATCCCATGTTCCAGAAAACAGCCGCATCGTTTGATGAATGCAGCACAGCCGGCATTTTCCTCACGGGGCTGCGCACCCAAGGCTGCCACAGCAAGCTCCTCTTTGACTTGCACATCGTCCCTCTCCCTTCTTCAGAAACGCCCACGCTGCCAAACTCTGATCCTGTGAATGTGACAGATTTAAAGCGTAAGTGCTGATAATCACTAAGCAAAGGGACCCGTCCAGGCCTTTTGAACCTTTTCATCTCCCAAGCGTGCTCATTTTCGTCTCAGCCAGCTTAACCTGTGCTTTTGTTCACTGCTTGGCTACCACTGCTCTGATCCTGATCAAGCTGAGACTTGTTGCTGGGAAAACAAGACCTTTGTAGGTTTTAGATCACTCTGTGTAGCTTAACCTCTGGGAGGTCCATCACACAGCAAATACGTGATCTGAGCTGTGCAGCAGTTGAGATTAGAGTGCACCAGGTCAAGGACTGACCTTCTGAGAGCATTTTGAGCCTGTGCCTCCTACCAAACCCTGCTGCTCTGAAACAATTCCCAGCGTTATGCCCACCCTTGAGTTAGGGCAGCAACTGAACTCTTCCTTTCTGCAGAGAAATGAGCCCGACTGCTTTGCAGTGAGCCCTGCACTGCCCTACGTGCAAGAAGGGCTGCCTACCTATGTGGCTTTAAGAATGATTTAATCCCTGGCACTTGTTTTAAGTGCTGGTTGCTTAATCCTGTATCTAATCTCTCTCCCTTGCTCTCCCTTACTCTAGCCCTGCTAGCACGGTGCATTGAAAAACTCCCCATCTGCTCTTCGCTGGCTGGTTTCCAGTTTACAAAGTGGGATGCCGAAACCCACGATGAGGTACGTTGAGTAGCTCTGTGCCAGGTGAGATATTTGAGCCAGATTCTGTGCTCACCTCCAAAGCGATCTCCAAGATATGCCAGGTTGTGGGGCCGTTCATACCCTGCAATTTCTTTTCCTGAGCGCTTTCTTCTCCTGCAGTCCGTGTCAGCCCTGTTGGATAAATTTAAGAAGAGCGACCTAGCGTTCGATATGAATGCGGAGGTAGACAGCGATGTGGAAGACTGTGCTGCCCCACTGCCAGATGACGACTTCAGTTGCGACTCGCCCAAGAGCACAGGAGCAGACAAGGCTGGGGAATTCACAGGAAAGCTCACCTCCTTTGGAACAGTCTGCAACAGCAAGATGTAAGTAGTCACTGAAAATCTGTAGCTGGGCTTCAATAGCAAGCGACAACTGGCAGCTCTCTGGGCAACCTTTAATTTGCTGTGTATATGTTTCCCATCTGGCTATAGCTGAATTTCTGCTCAAGTTTCAGGAATGTGTTACAGTAACATCTCTGCCCTCCAAGAGAAGCTTTTCATGTCGTCACATTTCCCCAAAATGAGCTTGTCTGCTCACTCCACTGCCCAGTTTCCAGCCAAAGGATTTGCCTTTGGCAAATCCACCTCTGTTTTGGGCAGACTCCAGACAAACAACACCCCCCGTACCATTCGCTGATTAAAAAGCAGGAGTCCTGGGATGATTTCACTGAGCAACGTGTGCTCTTTCCAGAACCGATGTGGTTTCTCTGGGAGACGGAGACATTGAGACCATGTGCCATCATCTCTCCATGAAACCGGGGGAATATTCGTACTTCAGCCCCCGAACTCTCTCCATGTGGGCTGGCCCAGAGCACTGGCGTTTCAAACCTCGACACAGACGTATGTATTTAGAGACGGCAGCTTGTATGCTACTGCCAGGTCCTGTTTACCTTTGGGGATGGGTGGCAACTGAGTCGCAAAATAGGGACAGAGAGCGAGACAAGCCCACGTGGTGCTTTTCTAGCCCAAGGAAAAGCAGGACTGAGTTCCGACACCACGAAGGCTCTCGGTCACTTGTCAATCCTCTATTTTTTGGGTTTGTTTATGATGCTCAGAGCTGAGGGTGTCTCTCAATGCAGCAATAGGTGACACACAGCTCTTCCTAGCGTTTCCCACTTTCTGTGTAAAAACTGCAGATTAAATTACACTTTCTGCTTCTATACAAAGCTACAGATCCCTTTAAACAGGAAACTGAAAACACCACCGATTGCTTTCCCATAACAAAAGGCAAAGTCCTCATAGGTGACTTCTCTGTGTGGAGCAGATGCTCAAGTTGGGAGCGAGCTTGTTGTCCTTACCTGTCACCAAGCCCTGACAGTTGCCTTCCTTCCTGCAGCAGATGCTGACTCTGAAAAAGAGATCAAGAAAAGGAGTGCAAAGACAGCATTTGAAATAAACTTCGATGAGGATATTGACTTTGATGCACATTTTCGTAGGACCAAGGTACATGTGGAGTTTCTGCTGCTTCCTGCTCTCTCTTTTGCTGTATCAGTCTGACTTGGAACTGTTGTTGGCAAATGGCTTATCTTATACTCCATGAAACCAGGTCTGTAAGCCCAGTTTTTTGGTGTAGAGCCTTCTGACTCCAGGTTGCGTTAAAAGTAAACAGTTTTACCAACCTCGGGGTGGAGAATCAGGCTGGATTCATCCTGGCTTGTGCCCTGGCAGCCCAAGAGATGCTGCAGGTCCCAGGACGCTGCTCAGAAACCACCGGCTGCACTGACTGGACCGGGGTGGGTTTCCTCTTTGGAGACATCTCAGAACTTGTCCCCTTTCAGACAAAAATCTGTGTTCAAACCACTTATTTGCACATTGATCTTTCGAGTAGTGGATAGCTCGTGGGTAATGGCATTTCTTACCTTCCCCAGGCAGCGGTAACTCTTGCCAAATCCATTTTGGAAGGCCAGAATGTGAGGAGCACCACACTTCCCCCAGACTTTAACTATGACCCCAGCAACATGGTCCAGCTGTTCCTCAAACCTTCTGTTAAGGTGAGAAGGAGAAGGAAGAGCAGGCTGGGGATGGATGAAGGAACAAGGGGAAGTATTTAGTGGTTTTTTCCTTTCCTCACCCCTGGTTTTGTCTCCGTAGGTCCGCAGGACGTCTAAGCCGAACAGCTTGATGGATTATGAAGGAGAGATCGGCGAGTACGATTACAACAACCCCAACGACACCTCCAATTTCTGCCCTGCGTTGCAGGTAACAGGAACAAGATTTCTTTCTGTTGCCTGCATTTGATTGGAATAATTTAGGAAGAATCCATGTCCAGAATTAATTACTAGGGAGAAAGAACTGGCGCTGCAGATTACGACAAAGCTGTAGGAGCCTCTGCTCTGTCCCCTCACTAACGATACCAACTAAACTCTCTGCCTTTGGTGTTTGCCGGCCAGTTCGCTGCAGAAACTCCATTCCAGCCTTTTCCATATCCCTGTGTCCTAAAACAGGACTAAATGTCATCGCAGTCATCTCTGCACAGTGAGATTTACTCCCAGTTGTTTCAGGTTCTTGTTGAAGCACATTTCTTATAAAGCTTCAACTTTCCACCAGGCCAGAGCTGCCTTCTGTGTGTTTGTGACAAGTCTCAGCAGGAGAGCCCTTGTCTCTTATCTTTCTGTGTGGAACAGTCTTCTGATATCCTGCGCTCTAGATCTCCCTTGGGTTTAGCCTTAGTCCAGCCTAAGAGGCTAAGTAAGAACTTGTTCCATTGGGAAGCTGGGCAGGTGTCAGCACCCCGCTGTGCTCTTGTTATCTCAGTGTGGGACATCTTTGGCCTCTCAAAAATGTCTCTGAGTGGCTTCACTGCTGGATCTCTTCTCCATCAGGCCGCAGACAGCGATGATGATCATGACCTCGTTGGATTCGTGGGCCAGGCCGGGGTGTTCAACCTCACCGCCCACCCGGAGGGTCGAGAGACTGAGTTCAACGGGGTTGTCGGCGATATCAATATCACGACGTATGGAGAGCTGAACCTCGTTGCTGAGCCACAGAAGGTGAGGATGCGTGTTGTCACCGAGCTGCTCGCTGGGCAGGTCTGGAGCAAAACTTCAACACCTCAGGTGGTTCTGAGTCCTGAGACAGCAGTTTCCCTGGTGCAGGATCTCCTGGGTTTGCTGCTGGACGCTTTATTCCCAGATGAACCCTTGTGTAAGAGGAAGGAATTAAAAATCTAATGTTTAGCAATCATATAGAGTTCACCATTATTCCCCAGGAGAACTGTATCTGATTGTTCCTGTGGTTCTGATCGAAGATAATTCTGCTTCTGCTCGGTTACTCTCAGCTAAGCCTGGGCTCCTTTTCCTCAGGTCAATAAGATAGTGATTCCCTATGCGAAGACAGCCAAGAAAATGGATGTGAAGAGGTTGAAAACAGAGACGTGGAACCTCTTGACAGATGGACAGAAGACAGAAACAGTGACAGAGGTGAGTGCAGGGGAGCCACATACCTCAATAGGCCTGAGATTAAGAGAACCCCCTGCAGGTAACTGCGTTTAACTCCTGCAGAGATGGTATTGGGCAGGTTTAGCAGCAATTCCTCTCTGGAAGTCTTGGTTTTTCTCTGAGTACTGGAGAGCAAAATCAGCCTGAGCAGTGTCTGTGTTTTTGCTAAACAGAAAGGAGATGCAGAGGAAGAGGAGACATCAGTGGTAGTGGGTGAGAAGACACTCAGCGGCCTCGCAAAGGATCTGCTTCACAGGTAGAGAGCCCCAAAAAAGAGGTTGGACTGAAGATGGGGACATTTCAGCTGAGCTGGGGGGCAAACGCCGACCTCTGCTGTGTTTGTAACAACCTGGCAGGGAAAAAAAGAATAAATCTCTTCTCTTGCTCTCTGGGTTTGTGTGGGGGAGCTGCAGCTTGTGTTCAGCTTGGCGAATTCTTTGCTAGTGGGAAGGGAGATGTAGAGAAAACCACGTCCCTGAGGGAGAGCTGATCTGTGGGGACACGCTCCGTCCATCGGGCTGCGGTAACCCCCTCCCGTCTCTTGCGCAGGCTGCCGCTGGTGATGGCCAAAAACCTCTCTGTCCCCTTGGCCTTCCTCTGCCTCCTGCATTTGGCGAACGAGAAGGTGAGCACAGCGCATGGGGGGAAATGCACGGTGAGAGGTGCTGGGTACAGGGCTGTTTTCTTCCAGGGAACACAAATCAGGCTGGTGCGCTGGGAACAGCAGCCTGGGGTTAAGCGCTCACAGCATTTCCAGCCTAACTGCTGTCTGTCCTTCCTTGTCCATGAGTCTGGCAGCAGAGGGGTGAGCGCTTTGTTGCTTGGTGTCGTTCTAAGTGCTGCGAGTGTTTCAGACTCCGAAGCAACAGTCAATGGGACAGTGACAGACAGGGCTGGGGTTGTTCTGAACCTTCATCATGTGGTTTTGTTGGGTTTGGTTGGTTGGTTGGTTGGGGTTTTTGGTTTGTTTCTTTGTTTTTTGTGCCAGGCCTTCAGACTCAGAGAAGAGTTCGGTTTGGTTGAACTTACCTTTACTTTTCTATTCCCAGAATCTGCAGCTGAAGAACACAGAGGACTTGTCTGATGTCCTGGTGAAACAAGGAAACTGAGCCAATGCAGAGCAGCGCTTGGCTTCCCAGCTGACGGCCGCTCACTCCGCATTCTCATCAGTGGCAGCTTCATCTCCTCCCAGCACCGTTGCTGAGAAATCCCACCGGCCTCTGCACCTCAGGGAGACTTTTAAATCAAGGTGGTCCTACGTAAACACAGCTGAACGGTTGCAGCTCTGCCATGTTCGATCCATCAGCTCTTTGCTGGGTCTGGAGATCCTCCATATCACTGTGAACCGCCAGTGCCTGGGAGCAAAAGGCTCCTCAGTCTTTCTGACTCATTCTCAGTCCATGAACTGACTGTTACTTGTCTCTCCAGTTCCTCGTGTAGTCTTATTCTTTCCCTGAAATGATTTGACTTTGTATACTGAGATTAAAGGTAATAAAGTGCAAATTAGAGATAATAAATACTTCGGAGTTGGGACGTTGAGACAGAATAATAGAATCGTATTGGCTGGAAAAGACCTTTAAAATCAAGTCCATCCATAACCCAGCCCCGGCACTGCCCCATGTCCTGAGAACCTCATCCAACCTCAACCTCCCCTGGTGCAACTTGAGGCCGTTTCCTCTGCTCCTGGCGCTTGTTCCTGGGGAGCAGAGCCCAACCCCCCTGGCTCCAAGCTCCTTTCAGGCAGTTGCAGAAGCAGAAAGTCTCCCCTCAGCTCCTGTTCTGTCTGAGGTGATGAGGTAGGACACCAGTGTTCCCAATGCAGCTCCGGCAGGGACTGGAGTGCTTGAGCTGAGCTCGGCTGGAGCTGCTGGGCCACGGAGGTGGCTCAAGGCCCCCTGGGAGGCTGGTTCAGGCCATTAGGGTTAATTAGTGCCCTCGGGGCGCTGATGAGTTTGGTGAGAACAGCTCTGGGCAGGGTGGTGGGGCCTGGACCCGGCTCCAGAGCTGGCTCCAGGCTGTCACCTTGTGCCCAAGGTGGGGCCCAAGCTGGGCAAAGGATGCAAAATGAGAGTTTTTAAGGAAAATAATCACAAACAGGGACTTAATTAACAAAGAAAGGATGTATTTCCTCGAGTTGCCATTCAGCTGAGGGGAGCTCCGTGCAGGAAGCTCCAGCAACGCCCCTGCATCCCCAGCTTTGAGACCGGTGGGGTGACACCCGCAAGGGTCCTCGGGGGTGGCAGCTCCTGCTTCACCCCACCCCTCCGGCACAGTGAGGGGTTTCGGACCCCCACACCACCCCCCGAGATCCGCATCATGTCCTGGCCGGCAGCTGGTCCTTGTGTCACCCTCGAGATCCTTCCATCCCACCTCCGAGCAGAGCTGTGGGACTGTCCCCAGGCAGCTGCCTGTCCCTTGTCCCCAGTCACCCCAGTGTGGTGTCAGGACGGGAGGTGGAAGAAGCGGCTGATCCTGTTTCTGCTGCGGGCGCCGGGCAGCCCTCCCCGCCGCTGCACCAACAGCGAGTTCCCCAGCTCCTCCTCCAGCATCTGGAGGAGAAAAGCATCATGTCCCATGTCACAGGGGCTTGTCCCCCTCCATCGTGTCCTGTGAGATGGGCAGAGGTGGGGGGAGATGTTCTCACCTCCTTGCGTGCAGCCAGGCGTTGCTTCCACTGGCTGAGCTCCATGGCGTGCTCCTGCTCCAGCCGTGCCAGCTGCCTCCTCTCCTGCTCGGCCAAGAGGTTCATCTTCTCACTCTGGGAGAGAAATGGGAAGGAATCAGAAAATCGTTTGGGTTGGAAAAGACCTTTCAGATCATCAAGTCCAACCATTACCCTCACCCCAGCACTGCCCCGTGTCCTGAGAACCTCATGTCCGTCTGTCCAACCCTCCAGGGATGGTGACTCCAGCACTGCCCTGGGCAGCCTGTTCCAATGCCCCACAGCCCTTTGGGGAAGAAATTGTTCCCCAGATCCAACCTCAACCTCCCCTGGTGCAACTTGAGGCCGTTTCCTCTGGGTCCTATTCTGGTTCCCTCAGCCGCTCCCATCACACTTGTGCTCCAGCCCCTCACCAGCTCCATTCCCTTCTCTCAACTTACTCCAGCACCTCAAGGGCTTTCTTGGCATGAGAAGAGTTTGAGGAGGGGTCACAGGGGTGTGGAAGCCCCCAGGGGGACAGTTTTGCAGCCATCCCTGTACCTGCATCTGCTCCAGCTCTGCCAGGCTCTCAGCCTGTTGCTGCTGCAGCTCCTGCATCTGCTGCATCTGCTGCTCCTGCTGCTGCTGCGCTGCCTCTCGCTGCCATCGCTCCTTGTGCTGCAGGAACTGCGGTGGGGACAGCCCGTGTCACCCTCCCCTGCCCCAAAACCCAGAGCTTGCGGCATTTCAGGGACTTTGGGGAAGACAGGTCCTTGTACCTGCTTGGCCCTCTGCTTGGCCCCGCTGGCCTCCTGGCTCTTCAGGTTCTCCTTGAAGAGGGCCAGATGGGTTTTGGCATCGCAGCGTTGGCTTTTCAGCAGCTGGGCCCGTTCCTGCGCATGCTGGCTCCTCAGATCCTCCAGCAGGAACTGGTGGAAGCGCTTCATCCTCTCCATCTCCTGGGACAGGGGCAGGAGGGTGAGCCAGGACCCTACAGAGCCGGGGAACATCACCACCAGTTCCCATTTCACCTTCTCATGGCGCTTGCGGAGCTGCTGCCGCTGCAGCGCATGCTGCTCCTTCACCTGCTGCCCGAAGAGCTGGTACTTCTCCTGGAGGTGCCCCTGCTCCATGCTCCACACCACCGACTCGCGGGCTGCCGGGCAAGACCGCAGTAGCGTCACCACCTCCCAAAACCCCCAACCCAGATCGCGCTGCTCCCCTCCATCCTCCTCCTCCCAGCCCTCTGCACCTCTCCTGAGGCTGTGGATCTTGCTGCTGCACTCCCAATCGATGGACATCATCTTCTTCTTGTGCTCCTGGACAACCCTCTGCAGGGCTGCGTTGAGTTCCTCCTGCTGCTGCTGCAGGAACCGCTGCTCCTGCGGCGAGCGATGGGGGGACTTCATCCCAAAAAACAACCAAGATGGTCCCCAAGCTCCTGGTGGCACCGGCGCTGCCCCAGCCCTCACCTCTCTCCCATTGCCCTTCAGCTCTTGCATCCTCCTCCCACTGTCCTTCTCCTGGAGCAACTTGAGGCGCTTGGCCTCATCCTGCAGCCTTGCCGTGTACTCCAGCTCCTGACGTTCCCTCAGCTGCCCATAGCGCCGCTCCAAGCTCTCCACCTCCCGGTCGTAGAACTCCTTCTTGCTCTGCCACACAGGTATGGTTAACAGGGCTGCAGGGACTACGAGCGGCCACCAAAGCCACCAAACCCACCCAGACCCAGCATCTCAGTGGGACTCCAGCACCCCCTTGATCGCACATCGCTGTCCCGTGGTGACAAGGGACAATGTACTGGTTACCGTCATCTCCTGCTCGATGTGACGGAACATCAGCTCCCGCTGCTGGTGGAACTTCTGCTCCAGCTGGCTCTGGGCTCGCTGCTCCTCCTTCTGCAGCACCCGCAGCGCGCGCAGCTCCTGGCGCCTGAGGGTTCGGGGAATCATAAACTCAGAGAATCAATTGGGTTGGAAAAGACACTTAGGGTAATTGAGTCCACCCATAACCCACCCCCGGCACTGCCCCATGTCCTGAGAACCTCATGTCCGTCTGTCCAACCCTCCAGGGATGGTGACTCCAGCACTGCCCTGGGCAGCCTGTTCCAATGCCCACAGCCCTTTGGGGAAGAAATTGTTCCCACATCCAACCTCAACCTCCCCTGGCGCAACTTGAGGCCGTTTCCTCTGCTCCTGGCGCTTGTTCCTGGGGGCAGAGCCCGACCCCCCTGGCTCCAAGCTCCTTTCAGGCAGTTCAGAGATCAGAAGGTCTCCCCTCAGCTCCTGTTCTCCAGCTGAACCCCCCAGGTCTCCAGCACCTTCTCCCCTTTGCCCCTGGTCCTCCTCAGCCAGAAATGGGTGGGAGAAGCCCAGTGGCCCCCCCCCCCACCATCATCACTCACCGAGCCGATCGCACCATCTCGTCCCTCGCCCCAGCCTTGCCGACGGTCCCGGCGGTTGTCACGCTCACCTCCTCCCCATCCACCACAAACCTCCGCGTTTTCTTCACCGTCCTTTGGAGCGACGCAGGTTCCTGTGACCAGGAACAAACCGTTTGAGCTCAGATGGCCAAAAACGACCTAAACCCAACATGGGATCCCATGCAATGGGGGAGCAGCTTCACATGGTCACGTCACCTGAAAACTTCTCACCTTCTGGGCTTCTCCAGCTGAGGGAAGAGGTTGTGCTGCTGCAGGAAGTGGGTTTGGACCCTCTACCCCTGCAGGGCTTTCCCCAGGGGACCGCTCCTCTCCTTGCTTTGCCGTGATGGATGGACCTGGTGTAGTCCCTGCATCCCATGCTGCCCGTGCCTGGGAAGACATGCGGACAAGGCCACCAAAGTTCATGGTCTTCGTGGCCTTTGGATGTCCACCAAAGGTCTCCTGGGGCTCTGGTGCTGCTCCGTGACCATTCAAGCCACCCATCCCCTCTCCAGGTTCATCTCTTGGTGGTTCTTCAGGAGCTGGAGTAACCTGCACCCCATCTTCTCCAAGCTCTCCATTTCCAGCTCGTCCTTCCCATCCATCCTCAGGAGCAGCCCTTGGCTGGTTTTCTCTGGGGCTGTTTTCCTCTTTCTCCTCCATTTCTTCTCCAACAAACCCTGCGATCTCCATGAAGGATGAATCCTCTGCTGGATTTTGGGCCTCCTCACTCACAGGTCCTTCTCCTGCAGGTTCTGCCTCTGGTTCCTCTCCATCCAACATTGGTTCTTCCAGGCTGGCTCCATCTTCCACTGGTTTACGGTCTCCAATCAAACGCCCATTTACAACATCCTCTTCCAGTTTAACTTCTGCTGGCACCAGGGCTTCCTCAGGAGAAGTTTCCACCCCAGTTTCAACATCATCTGCATCTTCCTCGTCATTCCTCCCCACCTCCTGCTCAACCAGGTCCAGGACCTCAGCAATGGGCTCACACATTATGGAGTTTCTCTCCCCTTTGTTCCTCTCTCCATCCAGGGGCTCCTGCCATCCCTTGAGCACATCCAACCTCATCACTACCTCCTCCATCACACTGGGCATCAGTGACCCCTCACCCACTGGCACCCTCTGCTCCATCATCTCAGTCTCCCCAGCAACCTCAGGTCCCACAGGTGCCCTCCCTGCTCCATCACCATCCTCCCCAAGGCCATCTCCATCCCCAGAGGAGCCAACCTCAACCCTCAGGTCTAGCAATGACCGAGGAACCCGCTGCTGATGCTCTGCCAGCGACTTGAAGCTCTGGGTTTTGGTCCCCAAGGTCCACAGGTCCAGGGCTGCCACCAGCTGCCCTACGGCCAAGTCCCTGTCCCAGTCCCTGGTCACAGGTGTGAACAGGGCCAGTGACCATAAAGTAGAATCTCTGCTTGACTCAGTGTTGTCATCGCTTTTGGGGATCAAACCAGGGCTCGGTGGGACTGTAAGATGTCCCTCCATGGATGTTTTGGTCACCAGTGATGGGTTGGGACATTGGCTTTTCTCCTGTGACTCCACCTTGGGTCCAACCTGCTCAACCTTCATTTCTTGCACTTCAGCAAGGTCTCCTGCCCGCTGTGGCCCCAAGGGGAGCTCGGTCACATCACAGGCGGTCCCCAGAGGGTTGGTCTCCTCCTCTTGACACTCTTGAACTTCTCCTCCTGTTTCTGCTGGGGCTGATGTCCCTTGAGGAACATCCAGCTCCATGATCTCCAAGCCTCTTGGCTCTGCCTCACGCTGCTCCTTGGCTCGTTCTTGGGGCTTCAACTCCCCAAATAATGATCTGCGCCGCAGCAGCTTCAAGAACTCAGACGGACGTTTCACAGGGACCCTCATGGAGCCCACGGGCCCGGGCAAGGACTTTCTCATTTGCTTCAAGAAATCGGATGCTCTTTTGCTCCTGGGCTCTGCCACCGCTTGGACATCAGATGGGACATCCAGCTCCTCAAGGACTCTCCCCACAGCATCTGGGGGCTGAAGATCCATGTGACCCCCTGGAGTTGGGGGGCAGGAGGAGTCTCCATGCTCCTGCCCAGGCTGTGGGGTAGACAACATGGGAAGAGGTGAAGCTCAACGAGCTTATGGAAAGAGTTGGAGGGATCTTACACCCCAGCCAACCTCTCCTCACGCACCAAGGCCACTGGACCTTCCTCCTCATCCTCTTCCTCCAGCACATCAGCCCGGGCTTCAGCCACCAGCTCCCGGAGTGGCCGCTTGTCGGAGATGCCCACGACGAAGGGGTGCTGGGTGGGAGGGATGGGGGTGAGCAGGGATGGCACCAGGGGTGGTCCCACCACCCTGGGCAGGTGACAATGGGTGCGACCCACCTGCAGGAGCTGGCTGGCCGACCACCGCGCCTCAGGGCTCTTCTCCAAGGATTTCCTCAGGAAGTCCTTGAAGTCCTCAGACCTGTGGGATGGTCCTTGTGAGCACACGGCGCCCGAAGCTCCTTGTCACCACCAGTGTGGACCCCACAGAGGTTGGGGTGATGCTAGGGACACCCAGACGCTGCTAGCACCTTGACAGGAGGTCCCCACCATGGTTCTGCCCACCAGGGTCATCTTCTGGGCGCAAAGGTGGTGTGATGGGAACCTCATGGTGTCACCTCCAGAGCTGGGCTTGGAGGAATCATGACTTATGGTCCAAAAAGCCATCCTAGCTGCCCAGACATGGCTTCAAGCAGGAGCTGCCACATGGGACAACTTCTCCACCAACATCAGCTTTGGGATGATGTCTCCATGGGGACTCACCATCTCTTGGGGTGACGCAGGGTGGGTGGTTGGGACTTGGCGATCCTCAGCAGCACCCGGAGGGGGTTCAGCTCATGGTAGGGGGGCTCCATCTCTGCCATCTCGATCAGTGTGATGCCCAGTGACCAGATGTCAGCCTTGTAGCCATAGGGGTTCTCCTTGGACGTCTCGCACTGCACCACCTCCGGGGCCATCCTGTGCAGGGGGAGAGAATAACAGGACCACCCTGCCCTGGGCTGGGGGCTGGTATGTCCCCATGAAACCAAACCCGGGTGCCAACCCCTCCAGATACAACCCTATATGGAAAAGAGCTGAGATTTGACCTCAACTCTTCCAAAGCTGCCTCAGGAGGAGTTTGTACCCACCAGCACCCCATGTGTCATAGAATCACAGAAGCATTTTGGTTGGAAAAGTCCCTCAAGCTCCTTGAGTCCAACTGTTACCCCCACCCTGGCACTGCCCCATGTCCTGAGAACCTCATGTCCGTCTGTCCAGCCCTCCAGGGATGGTGACTCCAGCACTGCCCTGGGCAGCCTGTTCCAATGCCCCACAGCCCTTTGGGGAAGAAATTGTTCCCCACATCCAACCTCAACCTCCCCTGGTGCAACTTGAGGCCATTTCCTCTTGTTCCTTGGGAGAAGAACCCTCATGCTACTGAGAAGCCCACCCTGGAGCTGGTGTTGGCTGGAGGAGGAAAGATCTGGATCCTTGAGATGCTCCTGGTGCTGAGGAGCAGGTTCGGAGCATCCGCAGGTGGAGCGGAACACCTGGGCTCCCCCAACCCCCCAAAATCCCAGCACCCCCAGGGATTCCCGCCCCACACCTACCAGTACGGGGTGCCAATGAAGGACACGCGGCGCTGGACTGTGCTGGAGTTTTTGGCCGAGACACCAAAATCAGCTGCAGAGTGGAAAGCGGCGGTTGAAGAGGATCCATGGAGGGGGTCAGAGCATCCCTGGGGTGTCACCCCAAGACTCACCCAGCTTGACGTCCCCATCCAGGGTGAGGAGGACGTTGCCGGCCTTGACGTCCCTGTGGATGATCCTGCGGCCATGCAGGTACCGCAGCGCCAGCAGCAGCTGCTTGCAAACCACCTGGATCTGCTCCTCCGTCAGCCCCTTCTCCAGCTCTGCCGGCAGCGCAAACGAACCCCGACCACTAACGATGCTCCTGCCCCAGCACCCCAACCCATCCTCCTTCCTGGAGATGCCAGGATTCCTTTCCATGCTGTGAAATTTGGCAATCCCACCCCAAACCAGTGCGAAAAAAACCCCATTTATTTACCCAAAATTGCGGCATCCACGGCCCCTCCGGGACAAAACTCCACCAAGATCTGCAGGGAGATGTTTCCCACCCTGCTCTACAAACGTGTCCCCTCCAACCTGAGTCCCCCCCAGCCCTGAGATGCTGGTGGGACCCCAGTTTATGTCCAGGAAGTGGGGGGACCAGCACCCCCCAGCTCACCCAGAGCCGCCCGTCCCAGTAGAGCGCGTCCAGCAGCTTGGTGATGTTGGGGTGGTCACAACAAGCCAAGATCTCGATCTCCACCACATAATCCTCCAGCTCCTCCTCGCTGGGGGTGTCGATCACCTTGGCGGCCGCCAGCACCCCCGTCACCTTGTTCTGCGCCTGGGGGAGACATTTCGAGGGGCAAATCAGGGGGTACAAAAGGAGCATCCCAACAGTTTTTGGTGAGGGGGAAGCTTGGACCTGCCGCATCCCTCCTTGGGTGCTTGGTGCCACTGAGCCAAATGCCAAGGACAGACATGGGGACGTCACTGTCACCAGGATGTGTGGCCAATGTAGTGGCCCCAGTGTGGCTGTGCCACCCGGTGCGTGTGTCCCAGGGCATCCCAAAACTCCCCATCAAGGTCCATCCTCCCATGGATGTGATACAGCCCTACAGGGGCTCAGCTACACCCCCAAAGGACAATTTGGGGGTTCCACAGAGAAACGCCATCCTGTGAGTGATGCTGAGGCATCCGGTTGCCCCCAAAAAGGCCGGAGAGGGACGAGGTGATGGGTTTGGCCAGGACAAACCGACCAGGACAGGGACCAGGACCATCGGGGCCACCAACCCCGGAAGGCGGCTGCTGCCGCGGGGTGATGAACGGTGAATTTGGGTTTCCTGTCGTGCTCTGTGTCGCGGTTTCGGAGAAAAACATCCCCAGCTCAACCCCCGCGCTCCAACCGAGGGGCCAAAACCCGCCAACAAACGGGGTGTCCCCAGAGCCCCTGCTTGTCCCCATGTCAATGGTTGGGGATGGGCTGAGCCAGCACCAGGTGAGGCCCCCACCATCCTCTGCTGGAAATTTGGGGCTGTTTAGAAGCTTTTTAGCTTTTTACATGACAGAAGCAAAACCAAAAAAAGTATAATAAAACATCTGCAAGACCCTCAGGGCACCGGCAGCATTTTGGGGTGTTTTCCTACCTTAAAGACCTTCCCGAAGGCGCCGTCCCCCAGCTCGCCCAGCACCAGCCAGGTCTCCTCAGGGTCGACGTCCCTCTTGACGTGCTCGTACCACCTCGGCGGCCGCTTCTTCTTCTCCGACAAACCAAAGAGCCGCCGCAGAAAAGCCATGGGGCCACCTCCATGCGGGGCCAAAGGGGGCGGCTGGGGCTGAGCTCCTTCCCCCAGCGCCCTCGCAGCCTTCGCGGCTCTTCCTCCTCCTCCTCGCGGGCAGGAAGGGGCCGAGCGCCGCAGGATGTGCCGCGAGGTGGAGGTGCCGAAGAGAAAATCCAATCACAGGATCGTTTTGGTTGGGGAAGACCCTCAAGATCATCGAGTCCAACCATAACCCACCCCCGGCACTGCCCCATGTCCTGAGAACCTCATGTCCGTCTGTCCAACCCTCCAGGGATGGTGACTCCACCGCTGTCCTGGGTTCCAATGCCCAACAGCCCTTTGGGGAAGAAATTATCCCAAATTTCCAACCTTAATGTCCCCTGGCACAGCTCAACACCAATTCTCCTCATCCTAAAAGGTGTTTCTCTCCTTGCCCATCACATCCACCCTTGGGTGTCTCCAGGTGGGTTTGTGGTCACCCAAACATGCCACCCACACCCCTCCCAGAGCCCCAGGTGGGGTCTATAGGGTCCCTGGGTCTATAAAGGACCCCTATATAGTCCTTTATGGTGATGGATGCTTCTATAGGTGCCCAACCTATTAATTTCCACCCCCCTATGCCCCCCACATGCAGCAGAAACAGACCCTAAGGCTGACCTGAGATTAAATAGGTCCCATAGGTGCTGGACACCCCAGGTGGAGGTCGCTAAGCCTCGTTAGTGCCTCATTAACTCATTTTCTCCTGGAAAAAGGCTCATGGTCAGGCTGGTGTTCAGCCCTGTCACCCCCCCGTGTTGTGGGGGTGTGAGATGTTGACACCCCGGTTTGCAGCCCGTTTGGATGGGGTATTTCAGAACCCTGTAGCCATCAGGTTCAAGAGCTCACCAGTTGGTAACTGGGGTCCAACTGGGGCCATGATGGGAATGTAGTAACGATTTTCAGTTCTCCAAACTATTGTTACTATTACGGCAGCCAGGCTGCAATTATGGAAACAGAAAATACTCTAAAATCGTCCTTTTTTAACCACTTGTCTCACCCCAGACGGATTCCCATAAAGAGATTTTAAACCATATGTTGACCTAAAGAAAATGGGAAGAGCAACAGTCACCCCCAAAGCATCAGAAGATATTTAACATTCCAACTTGTTTTCACACGGACCAAAAAACATGCAAAAAAATTGAATATATTTCACTTTCCATTTGGTTATCGCTTTATTCAGCTGCAAATGATCATTGACACTTTAAAAGCCATTTTTAATATAAGTACCAAGGCCTTGTATTGGTTCTGCAACTGTTTTATTTTCATAGAATGCTGTTTAATTGTATTGGGTTTTTTTGGGGTGTCATCAATGGGGGGCACCCAAACCGCCCCCCAGCACCTAAAAACATCCATCCCTGGTTACTCCGCTAAATCAAGGGGGTTTTACCTCCTAAATAATAACCCCCCCACGCCGGTGTGTGCGCAGCATCTCTCAGCGCACGTGAGGCTGTTTTCATAGCGATCACACCGCTTAATCACGGGGTAATTAAATCCAGGGAGTTATTTTACAGCTTCATATTCGTAATTTACAGATCAGAGCTGCGTCTTTGTACCTTTGAACCCAAAGGAGGAGGGTGCTGGCCATCCCCAAAACCCCAAATTCCCAAACCCCCCTGAGATAACAAACCCTTTTGCCGCAGTTTGTGCCCAAAGGGGGTGTCGGTGATGCTGGTGCCAGCGATCCAGATTTGGCTCCGTTTTTCCTTCTTTTCCTTTTCCATCATCTTCTTTTCCTTTTCCATCATCTTCTTTTCCTTTTCCATCTTCTTTTCCATCTTCTTTTCCTTCTCATTTTTAGCAGAACCCGGTGCTTGGTTTTGCACCCTGGCTGAGCCCTGATACCTTTCATTGCACCGATGGCCACCGTCACCCCACCGACATCTTCCCCTTTTCCCCTGGCATCTCTTACATGAGATTGAATAATAACCCCCCCGTGCTGGGGAGAAGCTTCTCCTGCTGGAAAAAAGCCCTGAAATTCAATATATTTCCATCCAGAGCTGATGGTGAGTCCCTCAGCTACCGTGTGAAAGGGGAAACTGAGGCAGGACTCAGCTACCCCCCCGCCCCGGCTTCAGACCCCCCCATTCTGCTCAAATAGAAACCAGAGTCAGGAATAGAAACCCAAGTGGTTGGGGTTTTTTTTGTTAGTTTCTTTTGCTGTTTTCATTAAATCATGTTATTATTAAGTTAAAGGCGGGTGTGTTCCTGGAATGAAAGGGTTAATGTCACCCCCTTTTCTAGCCCCGTGGGGGGGGAACAGGAGCCAGATGTCCCCCCAATGTCCCCGCGCTGCTCCTGTCTCTGATTGTTGGCCAAAAATGACTCAACGGGGGATTTTTCTCTTGTTTTGGGGAGGCTCTTTCTTAAGGGGGGGGGATTCTCAGGGGGCACCCATGGGTGCTCTCCAGCAGCGCCAGTCCAGCCCCAACTGTCCCCCACTTATGGGCGGCCTCGGTCCCATGGGACTGGGATGCTCAACGTGGGGACAAGGGACAGTGTCCCCAGAAAGTGGTACCCAAGCGATGCTGGGGGCTCTGTCCCCATTTTGGGGGTGACCCCCAGCCCAGGAGACACTGGTCACTCTGTCCCAATTTTTGGGGTGATCCCCATCCCAGGGGACACCAGTGGCTCTGTCCCCATTTTGGGGGTGATCCCATCCCAGGGGACACCGGTGGCTCTGTCCCCATTTTGGGGGTGATGTGTAGTGACTCTGTCCCTATTTTGGGGTGATCCCATCCCAGGGGACACCAGTGGCTCTGTCCCCATTTTGGGGGTGATGTCTAGTGACTCTGTCCCTATTTTGGGGTGATCCCATCCCAGTGGACACTGGTGGCTCTGTCCCCATTTTGGGGGTGATATCTAGTGACTCTGTCCCTATTTTGGGGGTGATCCCAGCCTAGGAGACATCAGTCATTCTGTCTCCATTTTGGGGTGATCCCATCCCATCCCAGGGGACACTGGCGGCTCTGTCCCCGTTTTGGGGTGATCCCATCCCAGGGGACACCGGTGGCTCCATCCCTGTTTGCTTTTCCCAGCAAAACCACCCTCTCAATGGAACCAGGATCACAACCCATGAGCATCACGGCCACCACGACCCATCCATGTCCCCAAACCCCCTGGGGACCAAGCGTCACCGTGGCCACACCACCAGCCAGGGGCTCAGGCTGGAAAGTCCGGCACAGTCATCCAGCACGGGGCTGAACCCCGAAAAGCGCGTCCGTTCCGGTAACGAACGAGTCAATGGCACCCGCAGACTCGCTCACACTCACACACGCACTTCCCAGAGTGGGGATGACTCATCCCCCCCCCAGCCCGTCATCCCCCCGGTACCGCGACACCAGCAAAGCCTCATCCTCCCATGAGCCGCCCGCCCGTCACCTCGGAGCCGGTGAGTACCGGGGGGTCCCTTGCGGGGGTCGTGTCACCCACCATGAGCCACATGTCACCCCCTCTTTGCCACCCCCCCATCCCGCCGAGCCGAGACCGGCCAAACTCAGCACATACCACAGCTGCAACGAACACACCGGGCGGTGGGAACCCTCAAAACAGGGAGAAAATTGGGGACCTACATCAATGGTGAACACCCCAAGCCTTCATCCCACCCCCCCGGTGCTGGGGGGTCCGTGTGCCCGGCGCTGGGTGATGTAAGGGGGTTATTTTCGCCGGGGAAGCGATGACTTCAACCCATTACTCACCCTCCGTCATGGCTTTGGCGCCGCTCCCGCGCTATTCCCGGCCCCGCGCTCCGGCCGCCGGCAGCGCCGCGACGCCCATCGCCGGGAATTTGGGCCTAAACATCCCGATTTTGGCTTAATGGGGCAACTCCGTTAATGAGAACGAGCCCCGAAGAGGCACCGCGGGTCTGCGGTTGGTGGGAAGTTGCGGTGGGTGGGATGAGTTTGTCCGGTCTCAGCCCCTCCAGCCCGTCTTTTGCGCCACAGAATCACCGTTAATTATTATTACGATAAACATGTAATTACAGCCCTGCTGTCACATTCGGCCACCGGAATTACCGGCACAAAGCTCCCCTGCTGCTGGGTTTAATGCGAGGCAGGTTGAGTTGTTTGGTCCTGAATCAACCGCTTTTCACCCCAAAAGCCCCTGTTATCCCCGTCCCCCCCCCCCCCCCCCGCTGGGTTTCCTGTATTTTTGTAGCGATACCAGAAAGGGAGGAAATCACGTCAGCGCCTTCGCTGTGCCGGGAACCAAACCCGAAATCACGGCTGGGGCACGTGGGGATGTGGACACGCGTGTTCTTCACATGGACGGGAGGGGTGAGGGAGCTGGGGGTTCAGCTGGAGAACAGGAGCTGAGGGGAGACCTTCTGATCTCTGAACTGCCTGAAAGGAGCTTGGAGCCAGGGGGGTCGGGCTCTGCTCCCCAGGAACAAGCGCCAGGAGCAGAGGAAACAGCCTCAAGTTGCGCCAGGGGAGGTTGAGGTTGGATGTGGGGACAATTTCTTCCCCAAAGGGCTGTGGGGCATTGGAACAGGCTGCCCAGGGCAGTGCTGGAGTCACCATCCCTGGAGGGTTGGACAGACGTGAACAAACGTGACCACACATGGACACGCGTGGACACGCAGGGACACACATGGACTACAACTCCCATTATCCCCTTATTATAGGGGCAGCTCCGTTGTCCAATAAGCGCAGGAGGCGTGTCCGCGCCGCCCAATCACCGCTTCGGGGCGTGGCCACCACCCCACCGCCCGTCACATGGCGCGGCGGCCGCGGGTGAGCGGGACCGGGATTCTTTTGGGGGGGGGCGGAATTAGGGAATTGGGGTCCCCACCACCCCTTGCATCAGTTTCCACGGCTTGACACGGCTTGTTTTGCAAGGTTTTGCACTCAAAGTGGGCGGGGGGGGCGGGAAAAGGGAGAATTTGGGGTGGCAAGGGGGGGGTGAACCCTAAATTTGCTTCTAAATTTGGGGGGGGGGCACCCAGGGAAGAGCTTCAGGCCACGGTGTCGCCCGCCAGGCACCGAAATCGGCCGAACGGCCGATTTCGGTGCCTGGCGGGCGACACCGTGGCCCAATTAATAAGTAGCGGGGGGGCAACAATTTTGGGGTGTCTCACACTCCCCTTTTTATCTTTTAACCTTGCAGGACCCCTCTTAAAATGAAAGACGACAACTCCCCCCCCATGGAGGACCCCCAAGAACCCCCCAGCGCCACCAAACCGGCTGTAAGTGCATTTTGGTGGGGGACACTGAACCCCCATATTTTAATGGGGGGGGGGGTGTGAACATTTATTTAACCATCTATGAAAGCAAAAAAAAGAGGAAGAAAAGGGTGAATTTCCCAGCATTGCGGGGGGGGGGAAATACCCCAAACGGGGCATTTTTGTAGAGAGAAGCTTTTAATTCATCTAATTAATATTTTTAGCTCAATGGAAAGCGGGGGGATGAGGTTTTGTGGTGCTTATTCCCCCCCCGCCCCGCGGCTTTTTTGCTTTAAAAAAGCCTCGAAATAGCTGAGCCGTTAAACAACCGCGTAAAAGAGAAAAGAACAGAAAGAATTTAGGGAAAATACAACAATAATATAATAATATAATAATAATAAAGCACTCGGGAGCCGAGCAGCTGCTTTGCCCAAAAATAGCAACAAGTTTTATAACTCCGGAAAATGTAGAACAAACAAACGAGAAGCGTTTTTAGCTGAGAAAGGCGGCGGCGCGGCGGGGGGGGGATGAATCTCTGCTTTCCTGGAAGCCGTTTCCTCGCCTTCTCGCCCCGTTCTGGCGCTTTGACCAACTTGGCGGGCGGCCCAGGGCTCCGCTAACGAAGCGGCGGCTCGTTAAGCGGCGCTGGGTTGCGATTGCAGCCCTGGTGTCTGTTGTGCCTCAGTTTCCCTTTGGGGTCCTCTTGGTGACGGGGTGTCAGGTCCATCCAATGTGCCTCAGTTTCCCCTGGGGATCTTCTTGGTGCTGATGGGGTGTCAGGTCCATCCAATGTGCCTCAGTTTCCCCTGGGGATCTTCTTGGTGATGATGGGGTGTCAGGTCCATCCAATGTGCCTCAGTTTCCCTTTGGGCTCCTCTTGGTGATGATGGGGTGTCAGGTCCATCCAATGTGCCTCAGTTTCCCCTCAGGCTCCTCTTGGTGCTGATGGGGTGTCAGGTCTGTCCACTGTGCCTCAGTTTCCCCTCGGGTTGTGCCTCAGTTTCCCCTGGGGCTCCTCTTGGTGGTAATGGGGTGTCAGGTCTGTCCACTGTGCCTCAGTTTCCCCTGTAGCTCCTCTTGGTGATAACGGGGTGTCAGGTCCTTCTGCTGTGCCTCAGTTTCCCCTGTAGCTCCTCTTGGTGATGATGGGGTGTCAGGTCCATCTGTCGTGCCTCAGTTTCCCCTCAGGCCTTACCTAGTTTACCCTTGGGCTGTGCCTCAGATTCCCCTGGGGCTCCTCCTGGTAACAGGGTGTGAGGTCTGTCTGTTGTGCCTCAGTTTCCCCTCAGGCCGTGCCTTAGTTTTCCCTTGGTCTGTGCCTCAGTTTCCCCTCAGGCTTCTCTTGGTAAGGGGGTGTTTGGTCCATCTGCTGTGCCTCAGTTTCCCCTGGGGCTCCTCTTGGTGATGATGGGGTGTCAGGTCTGTCCACTGTGCCTCAGTTTCCCCTCGGGCTCCTCTTGGTGATGATGGGGTGTCAGGTCCATCCACTATGCTTCACTTTCCCCTAGAGCTGTGCCTCAGTTTCCCCTTGGGCTCCTCTTGGTGACAGGGTGTCAGGTCCATCCGCTGTGCCTCAGTTTCCCCTCAGGCTGTGCCTCAGTTTTCCCTGAGGCTCCTCTTGGTGCTGATGGGGTGTCAGGTCTGTCCACTGTGCCTCAGTTTCCCCTCAGGTTGTGCCTCAGTTTCCCCTGTAGCTCCTCTTGGTGATGGGGTGTCAGGTCCATCCACTGTGCATCCACTGTGCCTCAGTTTCCCCTGGGGCTCCTCTTGGTGATGATGGGGTGTCAGGTGTGTCCACTGTGCCTCAGTTTCCCTTTGGGCTCCTCTTGGTGAGGGTTGTTGGGTCTGTCTGCTGTGCCTCAGTTTCCCCTGTAGCTCCTCTTGGTAAAGGGGTGTCAGGTCCATCTGTTGTGCCTCAGTTTCCCCTGGGGCTCCTCTTGGTGATAATGAGGTGTCAAGTCTGTCCACTGTGCCTCAGTTTCCCTTTGGGGTCCTCTTGGTGATAATGGGGTGTCAGGTCCATCTGCTGTGCCTCAGTTTCCCTTTGGGCTCCTCTTGGTGATAATGAGGTGTCAAGTCTGTCCACTGTGCCTCAGTTTCCCCTTGGGTTGTGCCTCCGTTTCCCCTGTAGCTCCTCTTGGTAAAGGGGTGTCAGGTCCATCTGTTGTGCCTCAGTTTCCCCTCGGGCTCCTGTTGGTAACAGGGTGTCAGGGCCATCTGCTGTGCCTCAGTTTCCCCTCGGGCTCCTCTCTTGCAGGACGATGGTTCTGAGCCGGACAAACCAGTGGCAGAAAACCCCCCCGGGGGTGAGAAAGAGGAGGAGGAAGCCTTCCTCGTCAGCCTCTACAAATTCATGAAGGAGCGACACACGCCCATCGAGAGGATCCCCCACCTCGGCTTCAAGCAGAGTACGTGGCACCCCCCCAAGGGACGCAGTGACACCCGTGTCCCCCCAACCCCGTGTCCCCCAGACCCCCGTGTCCCCCTGACCCTCAGCATCTCTCTTCCCAGTAAATCTTTGGAAGATCTACAAGGCCGTGGAGAAATTAGGAGACTACGAGCTGGTAAGCGATGTCCCCTGGTGTCCCCTGGGTGTCCCTTGGGTGTCCCTGAGTCCCCGGGGGTCTCACCCCGTCCCCCGCAGGTGACGGGCCGCCGGCTCTGGAAGAACGTGTACGACGAGCTGGGCGGCAGCCGCGGCAGCACCAGCGCGGCCACCTGCACCCGCCGGCACTACGAGAGGTAGGGACGAGCCAGGGCTGCCGCTCCGTGCCTCAGTTTCCCTTCCCGGCACCGGTTCTCACCGTCCCTCCCATTGTCCCCTCACCTCAGGCTGCTCCTCCCGTACGTGCGGCATCTCAAGGGGGAGGAGGACAAACCTCTGCCCCCCAGCAAGCCCCGCAAGCAGTACAAGGTCTCCAAAGAGACGGGGAAGAAGAGCAGGAGGAGCAAGAAGGAGAAGGGCCGGGAGCAGGTGTGTGACCCCCCTGACCCCCCTCTGCTTCGGGAGACCCCCCATGTATGTCCCCACCCATTGGGGTGGCCGGGGCAGAGCAAGGAGGGACCGACAAGGAGATTTGGGGGCTCGGAGACATGGGGAGGGGACCCATGAGGATGCAACACCCACCCCCCGACTCACCTTTGTGCAGGCGCCTCCGGAGAAGGTGACACCAGAGGTGACAGAGGACACAAGGGACACCCTGGAGCAAGGAGGGTGCTCCAGCCCGGCGCCCCCCACCCCAAACCCCTCGGAGGGCGCTCCTGGCCCCAGCAGGACCCACAGCGAATCCTACAAGCGCCTTTTCTCCAGTTTCTACTCCAAAGGCGCCCACCCCATCATGTCACCGCTGGCCAAGAAGAAGCTGCTGGCGCAGGTCAGCGAGGCCGAGTCCCTGCACTGTCACAAACGCCACTGTCCCGAGCCCCCCCGGAGGAGCCCGGAGCCACCGGCAGCTCCAGATCCAGCTCCGAGCGCCGGGAGCGACGTGGGACCCATCACCGGCACGTCCCCGCGCGCCGAGGAGGGGGATCCGGCACCCACCGTGGTCACCGGCTGCTTCCACGCCTGCCGCAGCGGGGGGCTGCAGCCCGGCGCCCGCCACCCGCTCTGGGGACACTTCTCCAGCTTGAGGGATTTTTTGGAGCCACCTTCCACCTTCTCGTTGCCATCCGAGGAGCCAGAGCAGCCCCAAGACCTGCGGAGCAAAGCGGGGCGGTCATGGAGCGGGGAGAACCGGCCAGCGGCCACCGTCACCGGCTGCTGGGTGGCACCCGGCGCCGGTTTTGTCCCCACGGCGCCCAGGGGCAAGCGGGGCCAGGAGGAGGAGACGGCGTTCGGCCCCGGGGGGAAGCTCCGCGCCATCTCCCCCTTGGTGACGGAGGCTGATGGCAGCGACACAGGCGCTGGCTCGCCCAGGGTGGCCAAACCCAAGGCGGTGGTAGCCAGCCCTGGCTACGCCACGGTGCTGCCGCAAGCCCCGGACGGTTACAAGGGAGCGATGCTGCATTTCCCGGCCAGCTTCGGGAACCCGCTGGAGCACCTCAAAACGCACGGCGTGCCGGCGGCACCGTCCCTCTCCATCAGCCCCTTTGTCATCCCCGCTTTCCCCAGCCCGTTGGTGGCCACCGCGGAGCTGTGCCGGCCGCTGGCGACCGGCCCCGGGCGCTACCCGCTGTCCTACGAGAGCTCGTTGCGGCACCGGCTCTACTCAACCTGGCACAACCAACCCGCCTACAGCTCCCCGGCTTTTCACCGCCACACCAAGCTGTAGGTTCCATCCCGCCCCGGGTCGTTCCCTGCGCAGCCGGTGGGGACACAGCGGTGGCCGAGCCACAGAGCGCGCGCCGGAGCCGCTCACCGCTGCAGGGACTGAGAGGTGACAGTCTGGACTGTGTCGTTTTTACTCTTTGAGCTGTTTGTATCCGACATTGTTATGCCAGTGACTTAACTACCGATATCACAAGGTTAATATATATATATTTTATATATATATATACACACACACATAAAAAAATAGGAGCAAAGTGAGTTGTGGAGGTTTCTATTTTGAAGTGCCTGGAGCACCCAGTCACCCCAGAACCTGTGTTTGGAAAGCATGTAGGGTCATTTTGGTTGGAAAAGCCCCTCGAGCTCATTGAGTCCAACCATTCCCCCAACCCCTGGCACTGCCCCATGTCCTGAGAACCTCATGTCCGTCTGTCCAGCCCTCCAGGGATGGTGACTCCAGCACTGCCCTGGGCAGCCTGTTCCAATGCCCCACAGCCCTTTGGGGAAGAAATTGTTCCCACATCCAACCTCAACCTCCCCTGGCGCAACTTGAAGCCGTTTCCTCTGCTCCTGGTGCTTGTTCCTTGGGAAATCATCCCTTGACAACAGCTGCGCTGCAACTGCTTTTGGAAGGGATGCGTGCAATCAAAGTTGGTAAAGAATGACAAAGTTTTATTAAACAGCAACAAAACCAGAAAAACACGCCCTGGTTCGCTCCAGCCCCACACGGGGCTGCTCCTCTCCCACCCCACAGCGGAGCTCCGTCTCCCCAAAGCGCCCGGTGGCAGCAGAGGCGGTCCCGGGGGGTCCCTAGGGCTTCTGGCCGAGCGCGGTTCCCGCCGCGGCGATGACGGAGGAGCCGCCCAGCGCTATGAGCGCGGTGCCGGCTCCCCCCGGCAGCACCGCCTGCGGCAGCAAGTGTCTGCTGGCCAGAGCTTCCCGGCCGTGGCCGCCGCTCCCCTCGTCCCCCGCGGGCAGGACCCTCCCCAGCGGCTCCGCCGTCCCCAGAGCGTGGCCGAGGGCCGGGACGCTCTTGCTCAGGCTGAGCTTGTCCCCAACGTGTCCCAGGGGCCCGTC
This sequence comes from Streptopelia decaocto, assembly GCF_964273445.1. Lineage (NCBI taxonomy): Eukaryota > Metazoa > Chordata > Aves > Columbiformes > Columbidae > Streptopelia > Streptopelia decaocto. Next base: position 1,664,281 of record NC_138680.1, read on the forward strand.
GCCCTTCACCGCGGCCAACGCAGAGGTCAGGATGACGGTTTTGGAAGCGGTTTGCAGGACAGGTCCCACCTTGGAGCGGAGCAGGCTGCTGGCAGCGCTGGCGAAGGTGACGGCACCGGTGGGAGAGCAGGAGGAGGAGGAGGAGGAAGGCTGGATGGCCGGCAGTTTGAGCGGGACCTCGCCCATCGCAGACTTGGTGAGCGCAGACAGCTTGGCGTCCGACATGACGTAGAGCGTCTTCATGGGGCTGCTGGCGGTCACTGCGGGGAGGGGACAGCGTGGTTGGTGACATGGGGACACGGTGGCCACCCCAGGGTAGCAGCTGTCCCATTGCACTGACCCTGCGGAGCAGGACCCCGAAAAAAACCCTGTCCCGTCCTGGGTAAGGAAAACACAACAGCCAAACTCAGGCAGCGTCAGCACCGCTCGGAGCCCCCGCTCTTCATTCCGGGGCTGGTCTCCTACCACAAAAAGTCCCCTCCTGGTGGGACAAGACGTGATGGATCTGCCTGAGCCAAGCGTGCTCCAGCTTATAGAATCACAGGATCGTTTTGGTTGGGAAAGACCATCGAGTGCACCCATAACCCACTCCCAGCACTGCCCCATGTCCTGAGAACCTCACGTCCGTCTGTCCAGCCCTCCAGGGATGGTGACTCCAGCACTGCCCTGGGCAGCCTGTTCCAATGCCCCACAGCCCTTTGGGGAAGAAATTGTTCCTAAATCCAACCTCAGCCTCCCCTGGCGCAACTTGAGGCCGTTTCCTCTGCTCCTGGCGCTTGTTCCTGGGGAGCAGAGCCCGACCCCCCCGGCTCCAAGCTCCTTTCAGGCAGTTCAGAGATCAGGTCTCCCCTCAGCTCCTGTTCTCCAGCTGAACCCCCAGCTCCCTCAGCCGCTCCCATCACACTTGTGCTCCAGCCCCTTCCCCAGATTCTTTATCTCACCCCATCCAACCTGCCCCAACCGCACCGAGCTCACATTGTTCTCTGGGCCCGGCTCAAGCTCCTGCTCAGCTCCAGCATCTCCAGCTCCATCCCACCAGCAGCGCTGGGGATGCTCAGACCCTCATCGTACTAAAAAACTCGAGGTTTTGTGAAATGAAGAGCTCTAAGTTGTATCGTAGTGGTTACCCCATCCCAGTCAGTCTGCAGCAGCCACAGCCCAGAGAGCACCAAGAGGGAGAGGGAATTCACCGAGATCTCACCGCTGGGTTTAGATGCGCTCACGGGATGGGACGAAGCCTGGAAACGCGCGGGTGGTTCAAACAACTCTGGCCAGAGACACCCCAAGCGGGAGCAGCCCAGGTCACAGTATCACAGTATCACGGTATGTTTGGGATTGGAAGGGACCTCAAAAGATCATCTAGTCCAATCCCCCTGCTGGAGCAGGAACGCCTAGATGAGGTCGCACAGGAACATGTCCATGTTGGTCGCCCAACGCTGTGACCCGCTCCATCCCTGGGATGCACCGCGTCCCGTGACACAGGGACATCCAAGGTGACATCGAAGCACTCATGGGGGTGACATCGCGCCACCAACGCCACCAGCGCAGCGCGGACCTCTCCGACATGAACATCCGCGAGCTGACGACCGAGCGTCCAACCACCGACCCCATCCCGGGGATCAGGGAGGATGGAAGAGCAGCGGCGCGGAGACACCACGATGCTGTTAATACACCGGTAACGACCACTCCACAAAAACAAAATGCTGGAAAATGATTTCTGCTGACCCCCCAGCTCATCCTGCTGCTCCGGCGCAAACCCCCGCGGGATGCAAAGCCGAACCGAACCTCCTATAACAAATAACAGAAGGAACGAGAACAAACACACAGCGGACGACTTCAACCAGTGCTCGTGCGCCTCACGGGCGAGTAACGCAGATTTCGAGGGTCTGCAAAGACGGGTTGGCTGGGTTTAGTGCCTGCAAGGAAATCTGACGGTGCGAGAAGACACAGATGCTGCGGAGCTGCTTTGTTTGATTTTTGGGAAACCGGGACAGCCCCACTGATCTTCATCCCCACAGTGTGGCCAAGGGCCGGCTCCCTGCGCACCCCGGTGCTCGCCTGGAAATCGGCTGGATTGAGAGCAATAAAAACACCGGCTCGGCGGGCTGTTGGGTACCGGAGCCTTTGGGGATGCAATAGAGCACATCACTGCTTTATGTTGTTAAATAAAACTGGCTGGGTAGGCTCTGCAATATTTGTTGAGCTGTAATTGGATGGGTTTGTGCTCCCCGGGGTAAAGAAAATAAACGTGGGCAGCGTGCTTGGAGAACATGAGGGGACACTAAATATGAAGTGCAGATAATCCCGGGTTTGGGCTTGAGTTTAACACATCAGCTGCGCGGAGTCAAAACTCCTCGCGCAAAGAAACCACGGGGGATCAAAAAATAAAGATGGGCTTAAAAATAAGCAGGATTGAGGCAGCCGTTCCCCGGAGTGACCGCGCAGATGTCACCGGCAGCTCCGGTCCCCGCGCCCGCCACCGCCGTGCGCCTCACCTAAGGGTGCTGCGGCGGTCGGACGCGCCGGGGGGTCGGCGGGAGCCGTCTCTGCGCCGGCATGGGCTTTGCCGAGATCCGTCGGAGCCGGGGCCGGCAGGTTCCCAACCGCACCGTCCGGAGCCTGGAAGGGTTAAAGTAACGGAGAGCTGCTGGAAACGGAGCCGCGCTGGCGCTCGCCTCGAGAAAAAATCACAGCGCCTCTCCCTGCTGCTCCAAACCTCGCTGAGCGGTCAGGACCAAAAACACAGGGAGAAAATCCGCAGAGATCTGTGTTTTAAAGCGCGACGGTGTTGAGAGCGGCACGACTCGTCGGCTTTTTTGTGGAGGGACGGGGATGGCGCCGTCCCCATCTGCGGCGGGTCGGGAAAATCCGTTCCGCTCGTTTCCTCCGCAACAATAATGAAACGACAGCCCGGAGCTCAAGGGTGATTTGTGCATCGTGCAAACCTGCTTGCAAGAGCGAGACAATAGAACCAGTAGCACCAGTGAAAGCCCAGGGTAAACTGGGACACCCCGTCCTCCGCAGCAGACGAGCTGCCCTTGTGCTTAACCAAGACGTACAAGCCCCTCTAATCAGAACCAGCTGGTTACACAGCACCACTGTCCAACACTGGGACAACTGGGGAGCTGGGATTTGTACCCTAAGGCAGAGTGTCCTGGTTTGGGTTGGGATGGGGTTAATTTTCTCCCTGGTAGCTGGTTTAGTGCTGAAAATGGGATTTGGAACGAGAATCATGTTGATAATAGGCTGATGGTTTGGTCGTTGCCGAGCGATGTTTGTACCAAGTTGAGGACTTTCCAGCTGGGGGTGCACGAGGAGGACTGAGTGATTTTAAATGTCTTTTCCACCAAAATAATTCTGTGATTAACTGGCCCAAACTGGCCCAAGGGGTATTTCATTGAATATATAAACTAGGGGAACTGGTTGGTGAACACCCAACTGCTGAGGAACTGGCTGGGTATCGGTCAACAGGTGATTAATTGCACTGTGCATCACTGCTTTTATATATTCTTTATTTTTGTTATTATTTTTAGTATTATTATTTTCCCTTCCTATTCTGTTAAACTCTCTGTGTCACAACCCTTGAAGTTTACCCCTTTCTTTCCCTGATTCTCCCCCCATCCCCATGGGAAACAAAGGGTAGCGCACGGTGCTGAGGTGCCTGCTGGGTTAAACCACACCAGGACGGCAGCACCAAAATACCTGGAAATTCACCCATTTCAGGGCTTCTTCTAATGGATCTGGGGCAGCTTCACTTGCCTGCGCTCTGTCCAGGTACGTGAAATTGCGGAGAGGTCACCGCACTCGCCTGGGAGCGCTTGGTCCTGGTTTTAACTGGGACAGATTTAGTTTTCCTCGCTGTAGCTGCTGCGGTGCCGTGTTTTTGATTTGGAATGAGAATAATGTTGATAATACAGCGATGTTTTGGGTGTTGCTAAGGCAGGCGAGGACTTCTCAGCTGTGCCAGGTGCACAAGGAGCTGGGAGGGGATGCAGCTGACCCCAAGTGACCAAAGGGATATTCCAGACCATGATGTCATGCTCCATATATACGTTATGTATATATGTATGTTTTCCTGGAATGACTGAACACCTCCCTGCAATGGGAAGCAGTTAATCAATACTTCACTTACTAAATTGCCTTTATCTCGACCCATAACTACTGTCACTTTTGCGATTCTCTCCCCTTCCCATTTTGGGGGAGTGAGCGAGTGGCTGCGTGGGGCTGAGGTTAAACCACGACAGCCTCCCAGCCCTGAGCGACGTAATTCATGCCCCAAAGCAACTTTTCCAGCTATAAACCAGACACCCACCTCTTCGGTCCGACTTCTGAGCCAATTTACTCCCTTTCCTTAAGTCTGAGCTCCTCTACCTGCTTTTCCACACCTTGCGCAGCAATTTGATGTTGCTCCCTTAACTATAATTAATATTTAAGCCCTCTGGGAGTGTAAAGGGTTAAGCTTTAGGAAAATAAAGGTGTTTACTGGTGGCTTGCTGGCTCTGGGCTGGAGTCGGAGATGGATCCTCACCCAAAGCAACTTTCAAAGCACCGTGGAGCAGTTTATTGAAAAGAGAAGCGGAAACTTGCTTGTATTTTCACTTTAAAGCCACTCAAACACTCTTGCTGCTTCTTGCTCCGCTATTCACAGAAAGCATTTGCAAAGTCCCCAGGGAGATTCCTCAAGTTTTCCGCCTCCTGTTTAATGCCGGCGGGGGGAGGAAAAGAGTTACCCACTCAAAGTGCATCTGCTACAGGCATCGCTCCAACCCCCGGAGTTTATGCAACAAATAAATTACATTAAAAAATCACAGTACACAGACGCTGCGTGGGCTTCACGCTTCCCTACAGGCCCAGCAGAACCATCAGCCGGAATTTCAAAGGGAACCCAACCAACAGCAGTTTCGGCTGCTGCTGAAAACACGCGAGTTTAAGCCCTAAGAGCATTATCCCCAAAGCCTTTTGTCATTTTGCTCGTTTACAGGAAGGTTAGATTACGTAATCCGAGGTACACACGAGCTGACGTCGAGGGCTATAATTAGTTACAAAAACACGCGGCTTGCTCCGTTTCCTGTAAAAACACAGCTTTCGGTTTGCTTTTGAAGTGACTCTCGAAGCCGGCCACACAATTAAGCCCGACCTTGAAGACACAAGCTCAGCGTTATACGTCAAAGTCACAGCTCCACCGCCTTAAAAATAATACACAGATTCATTAATTCCAACGTGGAGCTGCAAAAAGTTTCATTACACTGCGGAATTATTGTTCTGCTGGAGGTTTAGGGTCCTTTGGAGGCAACGAGGGACGCAAAGGGAAGCACGTGAGTTCTGCTGGTTTATTAAACAGCTTTTGAAGAGCACAAAAACTGACTCCAAGAATTTCAGAGTTACAAAGCTACTCACCCGCTGCATAGGTGGGATCTGCACTGTGTTTTTAAGCTCTACCTAAGCTGGCCTTAAGCTTGGCTCTGCCAATGCTTACAGGCTCTGTTGTAGAGTCAAGTGACTGAAAGAAACACAGATAAGTCACGGGACGAAGGACGCGGGTGCTCCCAAATCTGAGCTTCAACCAGCAGCAAACCAGGACTCTGCATGGAAACTATCGGCAACGGCGGAAGCTCTAAGGCGTAAATTAAGGATTTAGCGATCCTGCTGTTCATCCTTAACCAACTTAACCATCCAAAGGCCTCACCTTTAGGAGAATGTATCCCTAAATACATCTCAGGGCTTCACACAACATCAAACAGCCTCTGCAGAGAGCAGCAAGGGGCAGAAGTGTGTTTCCTACCTCCACAATGCTGCTCAAAACTCGAGCCAGCCCAGCAACAGGAACTAAACCCCAGAGCTTCATCTGCTACGGAGAGATTTCTCTGCTTCTCCTGAGCCAGCTCGCCTGGCCGGGGCCTGCGGTAGTGCTATCGAAAGTAGGAAAATTAGGTGCAAGAGGAAAAGAAAACACAAACCCTGCCAATCTGGAGTGATCTTGGCACCCTCAGCCTCAGCACCAGTTTGTTAATCCCCATTGGGAACTGGAGTTTGATCCCCCCTGGATGCTCCACGCTCATCCAACTGCCCAAGCGGCAGCGTTTGTAATTCTGGGAGCCTGTTGACTTGTTCTTTGAACTATTTTCTCCCTGAAAATGCCTCGAATCACTGCAGCCAGCACCTGTTGGACAGTTGTACCGCTCAGCCCATGCTCAAGCAACCAGCTGCCTTTTTCCTGCCTCCTTCATCCCTAGGAAGACGAGCACAGGCACCTACATCCAGGAAAACATCTACAGGAGAGATATGAGTGTCATACAGCTCAGAGCTGGGACCACAGGGAAGCCACCTGAGCTTGGGTCACCCTTGCTGATGACACATCGCAGCCACCGCTGACCAGCCAACCTTTCCACCCTCATGTTTATTAATCCAGCTCAAAATCGACAGTGGTTTAGGACAGAGCCCAAGGATACACCTGCGGTAAATTCACCCCTACCTCCAGGGCGCGGGGCTGAGAGGTCGATGTTACGGTACACAAACACACTACGTTCACAACAAAATAAACCCTTTTCCACTTGGATCTCATCCCTTCTACCCAACGGCACCAAGAGTAACGCAGGAAGGCAGCCAGGATCCGCGAGACAGCACCTGGCATGTGTTGAGAGTCCAAATATAAGAGTTTTTCCTACTGTCAGTGATCCACCTCCAAAAGGAGACCTGTATTGAACAGATATAAGCTCAGAGCACACGCTCAGCCCTTCGTAAAATTGGTTTGAACAGCACGGCAGTGAGAAAGAGCAGACGCAGACACTCCTCCCACCAAATCCTGTTACTGCCAAGAAATGCCGGAGCTTCAGGAACAACTCCCATGCTGGTATCAGCTTTCCAAGCTGAACCCGAGGTTCCCTCAGTGCGGTACCGGTGTGAGATTGAGCACAATCCACCCTGACACTAACAGACACAAAGATGACCTGGGTCCTCTTAACCAGCACAAAGCAACAAAGCTCATCACACCCAAGGCGTGACCAAGAACGCTTTTCCTACGACAGCTATATCCGCAATAGTTGGAAAAAGCTCAGAGGAGCAGCAGTGGACACTTTTCTACAGAGATGATGCCAAAAATTACCTGCGGTGCCTGCGTCTGCATCGGCTGTTCCTCCGGCTGGGGCTGGACGGTCCCCATGGCCGCCTGGCTCAGCGTGGTGACACGGCTGGGCTGCCCACGCAGCGTCACAGTGATGGTCGTCGGGGCCTTCAAGCCTAGAAAACACACGAGCGAGACATCCCTGAGACACGAGGGCTGCGGAGGTCGCACTCACCAACCGGGAGCTGCACCAGAAGCCTCTTCCCATTAAAGGAGGGTGCTCAGAAATCGGCTGCCTGTAGCTACAGCTCAAACGGCAAAGGATTGGGAAGAGCAGCTGGAAAGCTGCTCAGTGGAAAAGGACCTGGGGGTGTTGGTGACAGCGGCTGAACATGAGCCAGCGTGTGCCCAGGTGGCCAAGAGACCATCAGCATCCTGGCTGGTACCAGCACTGTGTGGCCAGCAGGCCCAGGGCAGCGACCGTCCCTGTGCTGGGACCTGGGGAGGAAAAACCTCGAATCCTGGGGGCAGTTCTGGGCCCCTCACACCAAGAAAGATCTTGAGGTGCTGGAGCGAGTTGAGAGAAGGGAATGGAGCTGGTGAGGGGCTGGAGCACAAGTGTGATGGGAGCAGCTGAGGGACCTGGGGGGTTCAGCTGGAGAACAGGAGCTGAGGGGAGACCTTCTGATCTCTGAACTGCCTGAAAGGAGCTTGGAGCCAGGGGGGTCAGGCTCTGCTCCCCAGGAACAAGCGCCAGGAGCAGAGGAAACGGCCTCAAGTTGCGCCAGGGCTGTGGGGCATTGGAACAGGCTGCCCAGGGCAGTGCTGGAGTCACCATCCCTGGAGGGTTGGACAGACGGAGGTGAGGTTCTCAGGACATGGGGCAGTGCCAGGGGTGGGTTATGGGTGGACTCCATGATCTTAAAGGTCTTTTCCAACCAAAATGATTCTATAAGCTTTGGAAACACTGTTTTTGGGGTGATGGGGTGCTCCAGGAACCTGGATCACATTCCTGTCCCCCTCGTCCCTCACCTGCCGCCTGGTTGGAGATCTGGGCCAGGCCAGGCAGACTGCTGGCCAGCTTGGCCAGTCCCCCGTTCGTCAGCAGCTGGTGAATGGCCGTGGGCTTCCCGCTGGCCGAGGCTCCCAGAGACAGAGAGGTGGCAACTGGGATGGTGCGGACAATCGTGCCGGTGCCCGTGGTGATGGCGCTCAGGGTCTGGATGGGCGTGGGCGTCTTCACAGCTGAGGTCTGGAAGGAGAAGCAGAAGCACTAAGTAACTGGAGGGAAAGGGGATGCCAGGATGGCACAGCCCATTCCTCCCACAGAAAATAGAGGTTTTTAGAAATCAGAGCTTCCACACTTCATTCTGGTGGCCACAAACAGGCCTAAAGGGAAGCAAATTTGTCGCTTCCAGTCTGCACATGTTCATTTCAACTTGAAAGCGTGACTGGGAGAAACTGTGACTCTCTAACAAAGTCACTGGTTCTGAATGAAGGTGCCTCAAACCGAAGGGATGGGAAGTGTTGCCTGGGAGAACACAGAACAAGGAGGAGAAAGATTGCTGATGCTCCCAGTCCATTCTCCAACCCCCATTTTCTAGGTGGCCACCTGGAACCAGCTTCCCACAGCCCTGTTTCCCAGACCTCAGCCCACCCACGAGAACCTTTAGCCCCTTTAGCCGCATCATTTCAGCTGCATTTCACACCCGACATCCCCCGTCTCCTCCACGTTACCTGCACGGGCGACCCGGCCGCAGCCGCGCCAGCGGGAAGGGCCGAGGACTTGGTCCCGATGTCCTGCAGGCTGAAGCTCAGCCCTTGCAGGAGGCTGCTGGCAGATGCTGCTCCTAAAAAAAGGAAAGAATAAAGAAATCAGGCTTGGAGAAATCACCAGTATGAAATTCCACTGGTGGGGGTGTTTGTAAAACTGGGCTTTTTCAAAGAGCAGCCTCCCCGCAGCCTGGGGATCCTCCCGGCTCCTCTGCACACACGGTGCAACATTTCCCTGCTGCAGCCACAAACAGGGCTCACTGTGAAACCCAGGAGGCGAGAGGTCGGTGTTGGTGTCTCAAGGCATCATTATATAGAAACGACATCATTAACAGATCACCTACCGCACCTTCAACCTCATTTGACCGCATCCCACCGGATCTTTGCAACAGCAAATGCCGCCTGGGCCAAACCCAGAGCAGAGAATGCAAGAAAAAGGATCAACCAAGTGATTTTGGAGCTTTTATGCGCACAAGAGGGCCGTGGAGAGCGGCAGGGGTACCTTGGAGGGTGCTGGCCGGCTGGGCCTGCACGCAGTGGGTGCCGCTGGCCACCAGCCTGCTCTGCAGGGCATGGAACGCGCCGGGCGTCGTGCTGCTGGGGACGGCAGCAGACGGAGCGGGACTCGAGGACGAGGTTTCTGCGGCCGAACTCAGCCTGAAAAAGCAAACAGGAGACTCCAGTTAGCGATAAACCGCACAGGGCAAGGTGAGGTGGTTTTGATAACAGGCTGTCGATTGCACTCCTGGAAAACGGGATGATGGAAGACAGGATGAGCTACGAAAATCCAAAGCAAGGTGTTCCCCCGTTCCCACTGCAGCGGGTAGAACAGGGAGCACCGTCCAGTTTTCGGCTGGGACGGAGTTAATTTTCTTCCTAGTAGCTGATGTTTTGGGTTTGGAATGAGAATTGTGTTGATAATAGGCTGATGTTTTGGTTGTTGCTAGGTGATGTTTGTACCAAGTCAAGGAGTTTTCAGGGAGGGGGCACAGCCAGGACACTGGGCCAAACCGGGTAAAAGGATATTCCAGACCATATGATGTCACGCTCGGTATTTTGGGGGAAAAAAAGCAAGTGTGGGGATATTTGGAGTGATGGTGTTTCTCTTCCCAAGTCACTGTTTTCCTGGCTATGGCTGAACACCCACCTGCGACGCAAAGGATGGAATTAATTCCTTTTTTGCTTTGCTTGTGTGTGGCTTTTGCTTTACCTACTAATCTCTCCTTATCTCAACCCACAAGTTTTCTCACTTTTGCAATTCTCTCCCCCATCTCAACAGGGGTGAGTGAGTGAGTGGCTGCGTGGGGCTCAGCTGCCAGCCGGGGTTAAACCACGACCGGCTTCTATGGCAAAATCCACATTATATCCAAATTGGAAGTGATCTTATTAGCTGTGCACACCTACCTAGGTAGCAATCCACCTTTCAGTGACACATTCCCCATTCAAAACCTCATTTCTATTTGAGAACAGCTCTTCTTCCTCTCCCCTTCCAGATCAGAGTTTGCTTCTCCAAAGCTTAGTTTGAATTAAAAGGGAAAACAGCGACGTGAGATGTCTACACCAGATTCATTCTCCAACAGAAAACCCAACTTTATGAAATATGGAGGCTTCTTTGCCCTATTTTTAGACAGAAAAATGCTTGACTGTTCAAAGGAAAGAAGGGAAGGATTAGACACAATGCTGAATTTCTAGCAAAGACACCACACTCATCAAAAGACAGAGATAAACCAGCTGAAATTTGGGAAACCATCTAGAAATACAGCCAAACAGCCACAACACCTTTTACTTGTGCCAATTTCAGCCATTCTCAGACTTACCTGCTGGTCGGCAAATCGTTCTCAGGAGCCTAAAAGTCTCCTGTGCTTCAGAAAATTACAGTCATGAGCAAGATACCAGAAAGCTGCACAGGTGGAAATCACCCTGTTGTGGTGCAGCCTGTCAAAAAACCCTAAAATTTCATAAATCAAGCAAAATCGCACTCACTTGGGGGTGGCGAGCAGCCCCGACAGCTCCTTCGCGCCCGATACGGACTGGCTCACGGCCATGGGGACCGGCTTTCCGGCAACAACTGCAAAAGAAAGAAGACATCTCACTGTTTCTCCTCCTGTAGCATTCCCTCTCTCTCGTACGACCACCACGCTGCTCGTAAAGCATCTTCGGAAGGAAAATCCCGCTGCGGCCATAAAAACACAGGGCAGAATTGAGAATAAAAACCAGAAAGCTGCCGTTGTGGAAGGGTTAGGACACACAGGATTGAAGGAATCGGCTTAAAATCAACCTGTAAGCAGTGAAATCTCAGGCTCTTGTCACCAAACGCACATTTCTCTCCACTAATCCCCTTCTGGTCCATCACAGATCAGTCGCCTCAAGCAATTATTATATTTTAGATCCGGCTGGTCGCTATGGATCAATTTTACCAGCGTTTTCTAGAGACATTTTACAAAATACACATGGATGCGAGGAGCGAAAATATTGGTTTATTGCGGCGTTTTGGGATACAAGTGGGTTTGTCTTGTGCGTTCCTCCTGCTCACACCCGGTACGAGGGAGTTCTTGGATTGGTTCGTGTTTGCTTCTGCAATTCATTTCCTTTCTGTGAAAAGAAGTAAAGTTTGCAAAATTAAAACGAAAAACATTTTGGAAACTAGAGAATGTCAAAGCTGCCAGAAGATAAACCTTAAAAAAAAGTGTATTTATTAGTTCATTTCCGCAGTTCAAAATAACTGTTAAATTAACCGAGAGATGCTTCCATAGGAGAATAATTATTTCTGAGCTTTGAAAACCTCAGATTTCCCACCAGAATGGAGACGCTGACCTTTCAGTCCTGCACTGCATGGAGCAAACACTAATTACGAGCGACTGCTTTTACATTTCTAGGGCTCTGCTCTTGTAAATGCCAGCGGTGGTGACAACGCAACATCCTTCAGGTACAAGGGTGACAGCAGCCAAAGCTTCTGGCCTCCTTGCAGAGGCTCAAGGGGATGCAGACAGCACACGTCACCTCTTTTTGGGCCACAGGAACATCCGCAACACTCATTTTCCCATCCGCAGAGCGGGGAGAGGAGCTGGAGTGAGTTTATACGTGTATTAAGTGTGTATTGTGTGAGGCTTCAGCCCCGAAGGGTAAAATCAAAGCGGGGCGCTCGGCCGATTCGTGACGTCTGAACAGACCAAAGTCTTCCACAACTTCATTGTCGTCCCCAAAGCAGGAGCATGTTCCAGGTGAGAGCTTTGTGCAGTAGAACCGGAGGTGCACACAACCTACTCCTGCATCCCGGCACCTCGGCGGAAGGCGGAACGGTCAAAATTGGCCTCGCGGTGTGTTGCTCGGAGTGTGCGATCCCAACCGCTTTGGAAAACGGAGGCTCCCGCCAAGCTCCGACGTGTTGTCAGCCCAAGCCGCACCTTGAGCCTCCGACTGCTTTCTGCAGCTAACTCCTCCAAAAATTGTTTAAAAATAATAAAAATAATAAAAATCACAGCTCCCTCCCCATGCCCCAGAGTGGGTCTGGGCTCAGCCACCACCCCGGTTTTGTTACGGGTTAAAAAGCAGCTACACAATCGCAACTCACTTTCGGCCTGGGTGGTGAGGGCTGCTCCGGTCCCCACGCCCGCGGCGTCTCCGTGAGAGACAATGGTCACCTTGATTTTGGCTCGTTTGGAGGGTTTGGTGCACTGGGTCGGGCTGGGGGTCTGCTGCCTCTTCAGCTGCGCACGCACCTCATCTTTCTCAGCCCCGTCCGAGTGCTCCGAGGAGACTGGAACTAGGGGACACAGAAGGAGCTCTTTTGAAAACCCCGTGTCCCTCGGGGTCGGTGCTGCTCCGAGGTGCGGAGGGGACACACATGCCCATGCACAGCTCACAGCTCCCTCCATGCCAGCCTTGCCCATGCACCAGGTACCCACGCTCCTCCTTTTTGCCATCCACGTGCCCTACGCTGCCGTCTTAAAGTCAGGACTGAGCTTAAACTACTCGCACACTGAGCTTAAGCTACTCACACACTGAGCGAAGAAAACCAGATGTTTACAGTGATACCGCATCTCTACTTTTCATCTCAACGATCAATCCTGGCATCATACCCCTCCGGTATTCCTAATTTCCAGCTGAGGGTGCAGACTCGCAGCCGATGCGGGATTAAAGCTCGGCTCACCTGCTCCTCCAACGCACCGGTAAAGGTGTTTGCACGGCTGTTGTTTGGCACATCACAGCGGCTCTCCGTGCGCTAGACGGGAGCGCGGAGGTTTTAGAGGCGTCGAATGAAGCAGCCGAGAGCACAGAAGCCGCTGCAGCAAAGCCAAGCCCCCGCGCGCCCCACGCTGCTGGGTTCTAGGGGAGAAAAACCACGAGCTGAGATTCCTCTTCTGCGCCAACAGCTCATTTTGCTGCCGCGTCCTTGACCCGCCACATGTGTTTGGTCCTGCCTAAAGCACAAGGTTGCTGGGGCAAGCTGAAAAAGCACAGAGGAGCCGTGACAAGCAGCCCAGGAACAAGACACAGTCAGGAGCTGCCGCAGCCGTTCTCTGCTCCTCCCCAACACCGGTATAGGGTTATCCAGCCCCAGTTTGAAACGCTGGGGGACTGGGTTGAAACGAGGGTGCAGATCTGCCTCCCACCACCACCTGCAACAAGGGGAAAAGCCTTTTGCCCAAAGCTACAGAACCAACAAGAGCTTCTGAGGCAGATCACTCCTGCTTTGCAGATGCTCCAGGGCATCTACACCATGTATTCAACAGCCTAGAGGCCAAGATGTTATATAAAATCGATATAAAGATGTATTTGTGTGTATATATATATATGTATTTATACGCTCTCTGAGCTGCAGGTACAAGACAAAACTGCAGCCAAATCCCTAAATGTCAGAAGGCGTTCCAGGGCTGCTCTGGTCCCCAAGACAAGTGACAATCTCACCGTCCCATGGCTCAGGCGTATTAATTTGGGACACTCGTGCAACGCTCCCGTGCTCCCACCCACCTGCAAACATGCGCGGTCTGAGTCACCGTCCAGAGGGACCTCACCAGGCGTGCACAGACTGTGGGCACCAAAGCCAACCCCCCAAAAAAAGTGTCACCAGCCAAGCAGGACAGCGAAACGGCACATGCACAGGCAGCGGCGGTAGGTGCCCCTCAAAGCATCGACGAGCGGTGACCCAACGTCCCCCCGTGTCCCCACCGCAGATCCCCTGGGGGCAAGGGCGGCGTGTTGGGGAGGAGCACCCCGCTCCCAAAAAACAGCAATTGCTCCCCAAAAAAACAGCAAACGCTCCCAAAACACACCCCTCAGCTTCCTACCTCGCTGCTCAGATGGCCGAGCCAACGCGGTAATGAGGTCTTAATTAGCTTTGGATTGTATGGAAAGGCAGCCCGGGGTGGTGGCAGCCTCTCCACATCTCCCTCTGGTTTCTCTTCCCAGGTGGGAGGACTCGGGATGGGCGCAGGGCTCCGTGTGTGACCTCAGCGCACAGGGGAAGGCACAAAACAAGGCTCGAGAAATAAATAAACCTTGAAACGAGGCTCAAGAACGAAATAAACCTTTAAACCAACCAGCTCGGGCCAATACGTGCCTCAGGAGTTTGTCACTACGGTTGCGTACGTGCATTTTTGGAAAATATCTTGTGTGTGTTCAGGGCAAGCAGGAAGAACATATCTTAGGAGGCAGAACATGGCAAAATAACAGCAACTTCTCTGCATCCAGCGCTCGCCTCGTTGAGTTAAAAGCACCGGCATTCGTGTGCTGCACAGGGGGAGTTTTCACCCACATCAGTGCTCTCAGCACCCTGGTGTCACCCGAGTGGAGAAGTGACACCGACAGCTCGCATGACAACACCGCAGCCTGGGATTTCAACCTCTCTTCCTCCCCTGGTCGCAGCTCCACGCAGTCACTGCCACTTGAGATGCCAAAATGCATCATGAGATCCACTGTGGATCTCGCCCCTCGATCCCTAAACCTCAGAGCGCCGCACACACTGAGACACGAGAGACCAGAAGACTAAGAAATGCTCACCCCTGCGTGTCTGCTGGCCCAGACATCATCCCTGTCCCGCCGTGTCACCATCTGTCCCAACTCTCCCTGACCTCTCTGCTCTTCCCCAACTCTCTCAGGCCAAAAAGCGCTGTTCCACGTGTCTCCATCTGCCCCAAGTTGCATGGCAGTCCCTTGTTTCTGCTCCCACCAACAGCTCCTTGGCTGCTCCATGTATTTGGGACACTCAAGCAAAACACACGTCCCCTTCTCAGCCCCAGCGCAGGAAAGGGTTCAACTCTCCATCACAAAAAGTCACCGCATTGTCCGCAAAGTTTTAGTCCCTCAGAGCAAACCTGCTGCCAGACAACGCAGCTCGAAGCGCAGTTATTTACCCACTGGGGCAAGGAAAGAGCTCAGGAAAAGTTAATGCTCTCGGCTCGCAAGTTTTAGCTTCAAATACAGCAATGAGAAAGCCAAAATAAAAAAAGCAGGGGGACCAGGGGACACGTTGGGCCACATCCCCAAACCAATGCAAGGGAAGAGGAAGACGGTGAAAGGAGGCAGAGACAGAGAGAAGGAGGGAGATGGAGAGAGAGACAGCGAGAAGTGAGAAGATACTCACCAAAGAGACATGAAGAGGTGCCAGGAGGAAGAGCTTTCCTCACCAGCATGTTTTGTTTCAGAAAAGCAGCGAACTGAGCTGAAATGAATCAGAGAGAATTACAGTATCACATGCTGGCTCTGGGGACAGGGAGCTCCAGGGACGTCACCGCGACCCACGGACAAAGACCGCGGAGCAGGGAGCTCCGGACACGACTCATCCAGCCACGGGGCACACGGAGACACAGCGATGTCCTCTCCATGGCACGTGTGACACTACAACAGGCATCACCCCGGATTTCCCGGACAGCACGAGCCCTCTCCATCCCCACAGGCATCGGGAAAAGATCTGGGTTTGGCTGCGAGAGGCATGGCCACAGTTTGACCGAGCACACGCACCAAAAAGCTTTGAGACATCAGCCAGCACGGCCCTGAACCGCAACGGCCACAAATCTGGCCAGAAGCCACGATGGAGCTGCGGTCCGGACAAAAACACGGCGGCCACAACACTCCCCACGCCACAGACCCTCCTCCTGCCTTCTAGAAACCTCCTCCCTCAGCTACAACAACACAGGAATAGATTTTAGTCCATGGTTTGAGAAATCAAGGAAGATGCAAACTTCAGCTTCCTTCTGGAGCCTACCGTGGACTTTAAGCAGGACTTAGGAGGGTGACACTGGTACACAAGACAACAATGAGCCCATTTGGGTCTGTCTGGAGCAAAGAAAAGATTGAGAACTATCGCCTGGGTATATGTCAGGGGGATCATCACCAATAAAACCACTACCTGCATTCACAATCAGTCTGAGGCTGCGCTCTAAGGTTTGTAATCGACACCCAACAGGACAAAAAAAACCAAACCCCATAAAACACAATTCCGGCTGCTTTCTTATTCAGAGCATGCTTTCCACTGGTGTCTGATGGAAGATGACTTGGTAATTACCCAAACGCCACTGTTTTAGTCCCGATTCAATAGCCCAAATCATCCTTAGTCTCCCTCCCAAGCAGCCTTCAAAGACAGGAGACATAAGTCAAGGGGTTCACACTTGAAAAAGAATCAGAGGACGGCTCTGTGGTGATTTGTTCAGCCAGAACAAGTAAAAACACATCCCACTTTGACCAGAAAGCAGCAAAAAACCCCTATTTTTAACCTAATTTCAACCCTCCACAGGCTGCTGCCTTGGGATGACAAGACGGGGAACGGAGCTGTAGAGAAAGCTGCCACAGGGAGCTTGGAATTCAAGACAGGACTCAGAAGACAAACACCTAAACAGATAAGAACCAAAAAAAAACGGCTGCTGAGAGGGAAGAGGGTGGGAAAGGTCCAGGGCCTTACCTTGTGCCTGTTTGTGTGTCAGGACTGTGTCCGCCCTCTGCACCTGCCGCTTGAGCAGCTGCGTGGTGCCCATGGGGCCGGGCTTCTGGCCGGAGGACACCGCGGCCATTTTCGTCTTGGGGCTCGATGTGGGGCTGCTGGAGACGCTGGATAAGTCCTGCTCAAAGAGAGGGAACAGCTCTTACCCCAAGAGGCAGGTGGAACCCTGAGTGCAGCAGCAGACAGGCAATAAAGCGTACATAGAATCACAGAATCATTTTGGTTGGAAAAGACCTTTAAGATCACGGAGTCCACCCATAACCCACGCCCGGCACTGCCCCATGTCCTGAAAACCTCATGTCCGTCTGTCCAACCCTCCAGCGATGGTGACTCCAGCACTGCCCTGGGCAGCCTGTTCCAATGCCCCACAGCCCTTTGGGGAAGAAATTGTTCCCACATCCAACCTCAACCTCCTCTGGCGCAACTTGAGGCCGTTTCCTCTGCTCCTGGTGCTTGTTCCTGGGGAGCAGAGCCCGACCCCCCCGGCTCCAAGCTCCTTTCAGGCAGTTCAGAGATCAGAAGGTCTCCCCTCAGCTCCTGTTCTCCAGCTGAACCCCCCAGGTCCCTCAGCCGCTCCCCAGACTTGTTCTCCGTTTCTGTCCATCTATTTCTGAAAGTTCATTTGCTTCCCCACAAGCCATTAGTCCCTCACTACCCTCTCACCTTCCAACACCAACCACATCTCTCACTA
The DNA here is from genome assembly GCF_964273445.1 of Streptopelia decaocto. NCBI lineage: Eukaryota > Metazoa > Chordata > Aves > Columbiformes > Columbidae > Streptopelia > Streptopelia decaocto. The sequence goes on from NC_138680.1 coordinate 1,681,741, forward strand.
CACATGTCAGCATTACAAAAGCATCTTCTCACACACCCTCACCCTTCCCCAACCCAAATTATCCCCCCACCTCAGATCCTGAGGGTGAAGCGGGCACTTTAGCTGCCGGTGAGGTGGGTCTGCTGGTTCTTTCGGGCAAGTCGAACGACAGATCCCTCCGGGTCGAGTCGCGCGGCTTCTTCTTCTTCTCAGCATCCAGGTCACGGGGATCGGAGCCCGAGTGGCTCTCTGCTCGGGTGAGGACTCCGGTCAAGAAATCAGCTATTTCATCCTAGGAAGGGTGAAACAAATCAGTAATTAAGTGGTGTGGAGGTGTCTAAACAACTCATCTTCACGGCTTGAAATGAAAAAAAAGACATATTCCCAAAGGGGCAAATAGTAAGGCTCTCTACATTTAATACGCTGCAAAAAGAAACTCCAAAATATTACAGAGAGATCTTGCTGATCCATTAAAGCTCATAATCCACTGATTTCTGACAAGCAGGGGAGAAACATGATGGTTTCTCCAATGTTCCCAAAAGTACCACTTGCATCCCCAGGTAGATGCACTGGACAACTCAGAAAATGCTCTTTATTCACGGTGCACTACCAGAAAGCTCATGTCTCTCCTCCCAAAATCCCCCTCATGAGATCCATCACCTTCAATCCAACCATTCCTGCCATTAAGATGTCTCAGAAGACTTTTTAATAAGTCTGAGGTATAAAAGGAAGATTTCTGTGGTTACCTGGATGCACCTGTCCACCATACTCTGGGTCAGGCCTTCTGTCTTCTTTTTGGCTTTGCTTATCCTATTAAAAAAGAAAAACAAAACCAGACGTAAGCCAACGTGCAGTTGGTTTTCCACCTTCCCACTCACAAGCTCATTCTGTAAAACGATTTCTGCGGTTACCAAACGTATAGCAGGAGAAAAAGCTCCAAAATTTACTGAAATCTTAAGAGCTTCTTGCTTCCTGCAAGGTTCTTCCAGCCTCCCTCACCCCAGTTCTGTGCATGGCTTTCAATAATCTACGATTCCAGAGCCAGGAGGGGCATGAAGAAGCAAATACTTGCTCTAGTGTCGCACCACACTGGGAGAAACGATGCAGATTTATCACCGAAAAATCAGTCCTCTATCCAACATACTCCATTTTGACTGACAAAGTTGACCTTGGAGCGTTTTTATGCAGTTCCCGTCTAGTTTCAGTATCAAATTTGGGGTTTATTTTTGCAAGTGGCACGCTCAGATCTTGCCCGGTGTTTCTGGGAAGCAAGTGTCGATCTCGCAGCCCGTTACCTGAGGTTGTCGTCTGCTCCTCCCACCACCACCATGCTGTTATCCGCTCGGATTTTCTCCCGGAAATCTTCCATGGCTTCGATGTTGCACTGGAGGGAATTCTGACCGATCACAAAGAGGACGGGGGTCTTCATCTCCAGGAGGGGGTCGTCAACATCCTGCAAAAGCACAAGGAACTGTAATTTGGAAGGACTTATCAAGGATGTAGAGTCTTTGGAGCCAAACATCTGTTTTAATCAGATGAGTATTTCCAAAAGGGCAAAGCATGTGCCACAGGGGCAGAAAATACTTTGTGTGCAAGCCCAGTATATGCCAACTGCATCGGGAAAGGACAGAAATATAAACTGTGCGGTTCGTTTAAACATCTCATGAGAAAGACTGAAAAAGCTGCTCGAGTGCATCATGCTGTTACTCATTAAGAGCCGAGACAGCTGCACTCCCCCTCGAAAACCCTATTTCACGGCTTTTTCCTCCTTCCAAGCTTTCGCCGCACAAACCCAGACTATGGCTGAAGAAACACTGACAGTGAAGCTTCCTGGGGTGAGCCCTGCATGGAATTTACATCCTGGAGAAAACTCCGCTCGAGCGCCGCACTGAGCTCCAGCAAATGCCTTTTACACCGATTTACACCACACTCGGAATTAGCCACTTAATTAGCACAACTGTAATGATTCCCAACACAGTCACACTCATAAAGGAGCAATGTGGGCTTCATCTACATCAACCCAAGTTGTCACCTCTGGTGCCAAGTGATACGGTGAATAGGTGACGCCAGGAACAAGCTGCAAAAATGTGTCAGAGCAGAGAGGAGCAAATGCAGGACGTGGCATCAAGAATCCAACTGCCCTGTCTGCCAGGCACACATCCTCCAAATAAAAACCTCAAAAAAATCTTCCAATTATCACTGGATTTCCAAGCCAAATTTGATTTAAAAATCTAGGGAGGTTTTTTAAGAAGCACAGTTCCTTAAATGGTTCCATGTCCCTTTGGTCCTTACCCCTCGGGGGCCATCGGCGGTGAGCAGGGGGAATCCAAGGCACACAACTGCGGTGACGTACTCCAGCACCGAAACCTGGGTGGGAAAGCAACAATCAGCATCCAAGTGCATCGAGGGTGCGAAAGCTGCTCTGCCAGGCACAGAAATATGGGGTGTGACTTCAATCATTCAGCCCCTCAGGACAAGAAAGCCCTTGAGGTGCTGGAGCGAGGTCAGAGAAGGGAACGGAGCTGGGGAAGGGGCTGGAGCACAAGTGTGATGGGAGCGGCTGAGGGAACCAGAATAGGAAGAGAAAACGGCCTCAAGTTGCACCAGGGGAGGCTGAGGTTGGAAATTTGGGATAATTTCTTCCCCAAAGGGCTGTGGGGCATTGGAACAGGCTGCCCAGGGCAGTGCTGGAGTCACCATCCCTGGAGGGTTGGACACACATCAATATGAGGTTCCCAGGACACGGGGCAGTGCCAGGGTGGAAGAATGGGCAGACTCAATCTTAAAGGGCTTTTCCAACCAAAACAATTCTCTGATTCTACACCAAGTTCTGAAACAATCAAGAGAAAGCGGACAGAATGCTTGGATCACAAAAGCAATGCATGATATATACACTCAAAACTGACTTACGTGACAGGCCACCAAGGCACCCGTGTTCCACCCGATCAGGATGATCGGCTTGTGGGAGAAGTGGCTGTGAATCTACAGGAGAAAAAACAAAAAACACACAGATGGAGAAGAGGGACAGACAAAGGGACGACGCACTGGGGTGGCACAGGCGAGTGGTTTGAAGGGAGCAGCACAGACTCCCTGATACACTTGTGGGTCTTTCTTACCTCAGCCACTTTGCTCCTCACCGCTCCGATCATGTGTTCCAGACACTGCAACACCCCCACCCCGCTGCCGTTGTTCAGCAGGTGGGTGGCGATGGGAATCACCTGCCATTTGAAAGGAAAGATCGATAAAGAATCCGTCACTGGGGACAACGGGTCCTGACAATGATGCGTACGGACTGGAACGCAGTTTTTGCATGAACTTGTGCTTCCCAGCGCCTTCTTTCCCCTGGGATTTACTCCTAGCTACTAAAACCAAGAGGAAATAGAGAATTCCCCACAGAAACAACCTCACGCAGCGTATCTAACACATTAGGACTGTACGAGCAGTTCCATAGCCAGGCAGAGGATAAGGTGACCTCTCTCCCCCAACACCTTCCTATGAGAAGACTTAATCCTTAATAACAGCAACAATACAATCTAAACTGCTGAAAACTGATGCTTTTGTCAACAAGAGATCCCAAATGCATCAGATTTGGGCAACTTCATCCCCTGTGCAGCATCTTAAATGCTAAACACTGCAGGTGGCGGATGCCAGCCACTGCTTTCTGCAGAATCACGTGTTTTCATACACCAGCAGCTCTTCCATCCTTTCAAATCCAACCGTACGAACCTTTCCCAAGCAGGAAAGCTGCGACTGCCAGAATCGGTGTCGTCGAGACGTGGGGAACATGGAGTTGGAGGGTCCGGAGGAAGCGATCAGGATGAGGGGGGAACCGGGCAATTTGCTCTACGAAGTTCAATAAAAAGACATGTAAAAGGACAGCAACTTCCCTGCCCAAAACCTTGCTGCTCAAAGCAGGAGGGATCCTACTCATTATTGATCACATTTTCCCCAGCCAAAGCTACCCCAGAATAATTCAGGGGGAAAAATGTGTCCAACAGAAGGAACCCCCCTCACTGAGCAAGTCTAAAACAACACAGAAAGAGCCCAGGAAGCAAGACAGAGATGGAAAGAAGACGACGGCAGGATGGGAAGAATAAAACTGATGCGAGACCAGCTCCTGGCTCCCTACAAGAGGTGCTTACTGGTTTATTATGGGACAGGACCCCCACTGCTGGGTCCCACGGCCTCTTCAGCAGCAGTGACAGAGCCTCGGCGCCCGCCGCCCCCGTCTTGGCCGTAGAGGAGAGCAGCATCCTGTCGATCAGCGTGGGGATCTGGAAACAGAGGCCAGAACGGGCTGAGAAAACACATGCGGCCACTCCAGAGAAAAACTCCATCAGCTTCCTTTAACGAGCTTTATAATGAGAGAACATTTTAAGTGATAGCAAATTAATTCGTTGCTTTTATCACCTTTCCTTTCAGCGTTTGCAGAGCATCCAGGTAAGCAGCCAGCACCGGCAAACTGAGGGTTTCCACCAACGTCGTGTGAAGCCACTGGATCAGTTTGGTGTCCCAGTTGACGCTCGCCAGAGCTTGGCGGACCCTCCGAGCGCATTTGTCCACCGCTATCCTCCTCAGGACGGGCTCGTTGCAAGCCTAAAAAGCAGGAAATTAAAAATAAATATGATTATGGGAGTAATCAAGTGTGTCACGGGCATCCCAAGCCACAGGGAAGTATCAGTTTGGGCAGCCCAAAGACCAAAATCCTCACAGGGAGGACAAAATCTTGCATCAAAGAAGCACAGAGTTTCCTTTTTCTTAAGGCTACACAAACCTAAAAGCCAGGACTTTCATCTTTACGCAACCAGGCTTTGCTAGGAAGGGCTAATAAAAACAACACAGGCAGCAACTCTGCTGGGAAGTGAAACAGGGAGTGAAAGAGATTACCCCTTCGTTAGCCAAACGAGCCAGGCGGTCAGACTGCAGCGCCTTGTGAATCTTATTAAACAGCTTGTTCTGCGCCATCGTCCAACCCGTCCTGGTGGGAAAAGCCGAGAGGAAACGTCAGTCGCTGTCACAGACACATCCAGGTCCTGCGAGTTGCTGCCCATTCCAGGGCGGCCGCAGTGACTGCAGCCACAAAAATCGACTTATGGCTACAGACAAAGCAAGTTTGGCTACTGAGGAATTAAGTTAGAGGACGGTTCAATAAAAAACACCGGGTTGTAAGTGTCACCAGGGCGTGTCGGTGAATTTCCAAGCATCAGAAAGGCAAGAGTAACAACAGAAGAAATAAACAAGGCCAAAATAATCACTGGTTTAGCACGGGTTATCCACACATTTCTTGAGCTGTCCAGAAAAAAAAACTCCATTCTTTATAACCTCGAGATTATGAACTCGCTTGACTACAGTTTCAAGGAGGGGTTTTAATTTACACAGGTCCTCATTTCTAATTTTTGACGTTGGATATTGGCTGAATTGAGGATGTGCGTGTAATTTACCAACTTGCTGTCCCAACCTCCTCTGAACAGAGAGCACTGCACACAAAGAGCGCAGGGAAGATTCAACAGCCTGTCCAGCCTCTACCATCACACCCAGCGAGGAATTTGGACACTAAAATCCATTTGTTCTGAACATTATTCAGTTCAGGAACGTCGCTGTGTCTCGAGCCACGGCAAAAATAAACCCACACCATGCAATGACGGCTTTTTAGTGCCCGAATTTCTCGTCTCTGGCCTCCCCGCGCTACCTGTTGACGTGTTCCTCCCAGTCGTCGGGCGGCGGGGGAGCGTCGGCGTCCGTGCGGGCGAACATCACGTGCCGCTCGCACTCGTTCATCACGCTGCGCGCCTTCTGGTTGTCGTACAGCGGCACGGGCGTGGGCGTCACCGTCTCCACGTCGATGGGGACATCGGCTTCGCTGTCGGGGGAATGGCGGGTTAGGGAATCGCACAGCGCGGGCTCTGCTGGGCGTTAAAATTAAAAGTCCGCCAAGCGTCACGACTGAGGGTTTTGTTATTACCGCTCTCGGCCTAAGAACAAGGCCCTGAGCTGTGAACCTGAGCGCAGCCCCCACATCAGCCCCACAGGACCCCCACAAACCCCTCAGAACCCCTCCCAGGCGGCACATAACCCCCCCATAAGACCCCCTGTCCTGTTCCGCAGGCCCCTTAGGACCCGTCCCAACCCTACATAACCCCCCAGACCCACAGGACCTCCTCCTGCCCCACACTCTCCCCTCAGAGGCCCCTCGGCCCCACAGAATCCCCCCCACCCCATTCCACAGGCCCCCCAGGACACTCCACAGCTCCACATAGCCCCCCATAGGCCCATCAGCCCCATAGGATCCCCCCTCCCCACCCATCAAGACCCCCTTCAGCCCCACATAGATCCTCCAACAGGCCCCACAAGAACCCCCACTGCTCCACAGGCCCCTCAAAACCACCCCTGCCCCACATAACCCCCACAGGCCCCTTCCCAGCCCCACAGAAAGCCCCTAACAGGCCCTACAGCCCCACAAGACACCTCCCCACTGCTCTACAGACCCCTCAAGACCCCCCAGCCCCACATAAGCCCCACAGAGAGGACGGATCCCCTATTCCACAGGCCCCTTCCCAGCCCCACATAAAGCCCCCAACAGACCCCACATTACATCCCTTTGTTCCACAGGCCCCATAAGCCCCTTCCCAGCCCCATGTAAATCCCCCCATAGGCCCCCTCCCTGCTCCCCAGGCCCGTAGGACATCCCCCATCCCCACGACCCCCCACAGGACCCCCTCTGGTCCCCAGGTCCCTTCCCAGCCCCATGTAAATACCCCCCACAGGCCCACAGGACCTGCCCTCCTCCCCAGGCCCACAGGACCCCCCCATCAGGCCCACAGGATCCCCCCTGTTCCACAGGTCCCTTCCCAGCCCCATGCAAATACCCCCCACAGGCCCATAGGACCCCTCCCTGCTCCCCAGGCCCATGGGACCCCCCCATCCCCACAACCCCCCATAGGACCCCCCCCTACTCCACAGGCCCCACAAGCCCCTTCCCAGCCCCATGTAAATCCCCCCCACAGACCCCCCCCCTGCTCCCCAGGCCCATAGGACCTCCCCCATCCCCACGACCCCCCATAGGACCCCCTCTGGTCCTCAGGTCCCTTCCCAGCCCCATGTAAATACCATGTAAATACCACAGGCCCACAGGACCTGCCCTCCTCCCCAGGCCCACAGGACCCCCCCATCAGGCCCACAGGATCCCCCCTGTTCCACAGGTCCCTTCCCAGCCCCATGCAAATACCCCCCACAGGCCCACAGGACCCCTCCCTGCTCCACAGGCCCCACAAGCCCCTCCCAGCCCCATGTAAATCCCCCCCACAGACCCCCTCCCTGCTCCCCAGGCCCACAGGAACCCCCAGTCCCCACAACCCTCCCCCCAACAGGCCCACAGAACCCGCCCTGTTCCACAGGCCCCTTCCCAGCCCCATGTAAATCCCCCCATAGATTCAGAGGCCCCCTCCCTGCTCCCCAGCCCCACAGGCCCCCCATCCCCACAGTCCCCCCCCCGCTCACAGGGCGGGCCCGGGCTGCTGCCGCCGCGGGGTCAGGAACAGCAGGCGGGCGGGCCGGGCGGCGCTGGCGTCGGGGTGAGCGCTCCAGGGCTTGGCGTAGCTGTGGTCCAGGCACACCAGGTCCAGCTCCCGCTCGTGGGCCGACAGCTGCAGGAGCAGGGACGTGCCCATCCTGCGCGCCGACCACTGCAGCTCCCGGTCGCGGTCGCGATGGTCGCGATCCCCCCCCCCGCGCTGCGACATGGCCCTAGCGCCGCCCGCCGCGCCTGCGCCGGACACGCCCCCTTCGCGCATGCGCGGCGGGCTGGGGGGGGCGGGAAAGCGCGGAGCGTGGATTCTGAGGGGTGGAGCGAGGCGGGGCCAAAGCGCGGAGGGAGGAGTTTGGAGCGGAGTGGGTGGGCGGGGATACGGGAGATCCCACGGTCACACAGAATCCCAGAATGTCAGGGGTTGGAAGGGACCTGGAAAGCTCATCCAGTGCAATCCCCCCATGGAGCAGGAACACCCAGATGAGGTTACACAGGAAGGTGTCCAGGCGGGTTGGAATGTCTGCACAGAAGGAGACTCCACAACCCCCTGGGCAGCCTGGGCCAGGCTCTGACACCCTCACCAGGAACAAGTTTCTTCTCAAATTTAAGTGGAACCTCCTGTGTTCCAGTTTGCACCCATTACCCCTTGTCCTATCACTGGTTGTCACCGAGAAGAGCCTGGCTCCATCCTCCTGACACTCCCCCTTTATATATCTGTAAACATGAATGAGTCCCCCCTCAGTCTCCTCTTGTCCAGCTCCAGAGCCCCAGCTCCCTCAGCCTTTCCTCACCCGGGAGATGAGGGTGGGGCTGCGGGGACATGGGGACAGGCGGATGTGGGGACTCGGTGTTATAGGGGTATAGTGGCATGTGGACATGGAGACACACAGACATTGGGATATATGGGCATGGGGACATGGGGATGCAGTGACACAAGGACGTGGGGACACAGGGACACATAGACGTGGACGAAGTGACACGAGGACATGGGGACGTAGGGACACAAGGGCGCGGGGACATGGGGATATAGAGATGCACAGACATGGGGATATATGGACATGGGGGCATGGGGATGCAGTGACATAAGGATATGGGGACATGGGGACAACCGGGACATAGAGATGCACAGACATGGGGATATATGGACATGGAGACATGGGGATGTGGTGACATAAGGACATAGAGATGCAGACATAGGGATATATGGACATGAGGACATGGGGATGCGGTGATATGAGGACATGAGGACATGGGGATGTGGGGATACACGGACATGGGGACATAGAGATGCACAGACATGGGGATATATGGACATGGGAACACAGAGACACACGGACTTGAGTATGTGGGGACATGGGGACAGGCAGACATAGAGACTGGGTGTTATAGGGGCACATGGACCTAGGGATGTGGCGATGGACAGATATGGGGATATATGGACAGGGGGACATGGGGATGCAGTGACACAAGGACATGGGGACACATGGATGTGCGGATGTGGTGATGTGGGGACATGGGGACAGACAGATATGGGAGTATAGTGTGATGGGGACACATGGACACGGTGACGTGGGGACACACAGACATGGAGTTGCAGTGACATGGGGACAGATGAGTATGCAGACATGGGGACAGAGTGACTTGGGGGCACAGTGACGTGGACACAGGGACATGGGGACACAAGGACACACAGACGTGGGGATGCAGTGATGGGGAGATGTGGGGATACATGGGCTTGGGGACAAGTGATGCAAGGGCATGTGGGCATGCAGACCTGGGGACATGGTGACATAGGGACACGGGGACACATGGTCAGGGGACACACAGACATTGAGACAAACAGGTATGGGCACACAGAGATGTGGGGACACAGGGACATGGGTACCCAGTGACACGGTGACACCTCCTAAGCCAAGCCAACAGCAGTGTCCCTGCCCTGTGCCCCCACAGTGCCATTCTGGAACCCTTCCCGGTGCCAGGGTGACAGCGCCTGGGTGACACGGTGGCACAGGGTTGTGGCCATGCTGCGGCTCCTGGTGGCCAGTGCCCGCATCCCCGAGGCCACCGGCGCTGGGCCCGGCGTGCACGTGTCTGCCCGCTTCCGAGGTACCGCTGGGGACGGGGGGGACACCGCAGTCACCGTCCACGTGCATGGGGACAGTGCCAGTCATCCCCCTACACCACGATGTCCCCACCCTGCCGTGCCACCACCCTCCGTCCCGTCCCCATCAGGTGTCCCCAGGAGCACCCGGGTGTTGCCGGAGGAGCGCAGCCCCACCTGGAACGAGGTGACGTGACCTCGGGGTGGCCCACGGTGGCATGGGGACACTCGTGTCACCCCACTGACCCCTTGTCACCACCAGACGCTGGCATGGCCACTGGGCACGTGTCCCCTGCGCCCCACGGACACCCTGACCCTGCGCCTGCGGCGCTGGGGACAGCCAGTGCCCCAGGGGTGAGTAGCACCGTGGTGGGGGGTCCGTCCCCAGTGTCACCACCCTCACCACGTCCCCTTGTCCCCGCAGAGTCCTGGGTGCTGCCACAGTGTCACTGGAGCAGTTGGTGGCCAACCCGGGGCTGCCGCTGTCCCTCAGCCACGTGCCGCTGCTGGACCTTCAGGGACAGCCCACGGGGGTGAGCACCCCCCTGCAGCCGCAACAGCACCCTTGGGTGTCACTGGGCACAGCCTGGGTGTCACCTGTCTCTTTGCAGTGCACCCTCACCCTCCGCTGCTCCTACATCCCCCACGGCACACCTGGGGACGTTGCGGTCCCCTTGCAAGGACAGGTGCCACCACGGGCAGCATCACCAGGGAGATCCCAGCGCCCCAACAAGCCACCGGCGAACGGGAAAGAGGATTTCCAGGTATGGCACCCATGGGTGCGGTGTCACCCAGGTGTGACGTCCCGTCCGCGGTGGCCACGGTGTCATAGCCTGTCCCACAGGTGCGGGTGAGGGTCATCGAGGGCCACCAGCTCCAGGGCAATGACATCAAGCCGGTGGTGACAGTTCTCATCGGTCAGAAGCGCTTCAGGACCAGGATCCAGACAGGGAACAACCCCTACTACAACGAGGTGACACCGGCGAGGGGGCACAGGGACCCACCGGTGTCCCCTCACCCCACCCTCACCTCCTTTTGCCCATTTCTAGGTGTTTTGGCAAAATTTCCGCCGGACGCCTGCCCGGCTGGCAGCCGAGCTCATTGTCTTCCAGGTCGGAGGATTCGGTGGCACTGATGGGGACGGGGACAGCGGGGTGGCCACTGACGCTGTGTCCCATGCTTGTCACAGGTGCTGGACTCCCGGGCCAGCCGTGCCAAAGCCATCATCGGCGTCTTCCAGGTGGGGAGAGTGACTCGGGGACGCGGCGTCACAGCGCGGCTCGGCCACCCTCACCCCCTTTGCCCCCCGCAGCTGGACATCGGCACCATCTACCACGCACCGGGTAGGCGAGAGGCTTGGGGTGACACTGCGGTGACACCGCGGTGACATTGGGTGACGACGGGGTGACCCCTGGTGCCAGGACGCAGCTTGAGCTGGAAGTGGCTGAGCCTGCAGCACCCCCAGCACCCCGAAACCGGCTCCCGCGGGTACCTGCGCGTCAGCCTGGCCGTGCTCCGTGCCGGTGAGACGGCACCGGTGAGACCCCACACACACCTCCCCAGCACCCCAAAAATTATATGGGGGGGTCCCCCATTTTTATACAACCCCCCCAAGGAGGAGAAGGCACCGGCGGGGGACGAGGACGTGGAAGCCAACCTGCTGCGGCCATCGCCGTGTGTCGCCACACTGCAACTGCGTGTCTACCGCGCCGAGGACCTGCCGCAGGGTGGGACACCCCAAAACCTCCCCTTTTATTATTTTGGAGTGGGGGTAGATTTAGGGGACCCCCCCACCCACTTCTTGCCATCCCCACTGCAGCAGAGCCACCTCGGTTACCGGTCGGCAGCAAGAGGGGCTTCGTAGCGGCGGCGGTGAGGGTGCGATTTGCCGGCAGGACGGTGGGTGCCGGGTAGATTATGGGGTGGGGGGCTCACATTTTGGGGGGGGGGTGTCACATTTTGGGGTGTCAAGGGGGAGCGCTGACAGCTCTGCCCATCGCAGCTCTGCACCCAGGTGATGCCCCCCGATGCCAACCCGGTGTGGAACGAGGTTTTCTTCTTCCCCCTGCGGGTGAGGTGCCCCCCAAAAAACCCACACTCCTTCCCCAAGGTGGGCGCATCCCCAAAATGGTGGGGGCACCCCCATTTCAACACCCCCCCCTTTTTGTTCGCCTCTCCGCAGCTGCCCCCCATCTGCGATGAGATTCAGCTGGCCATCCTCAGCGGGTACATGGGGACCCCCCCAAAATGTTTTGGGAGGTTTTTGGGGATACCTCTATTTTTGGGGACGCCCCTATTTTTGGGGGAGACCCCCCTCCTTTCCATACCCCACCTAGGTCCCGCAGCAGCAAAGTCCTGGGCACCGCCACCCTCCGCCTCTCCCAAATCTCCTCTGCTGGTGCTGAGCTGGAGGGTGAGCAGGGGCCACCCTTGGGTGGGGGGGTCCCCAGCACCCAGACCCCCAACACCCACTGAACCCCCTTTTTCACCCCCAGAGGGGACCCCCGGGTTCTTACCGTGCTTCGGACCCAGTTTCCTCCCCTTCTACGGTCCCCGCTCGGATCCTGCCAGGACACCCAGCACCGTGAGTGGGTGACAGAGGGGACAGCACCCATTTTTTCAGGGGGGACACCCCAAATCACCCCCCCACCCTTATGTGACAGGACACCAGGGTGGCTTATCGTGGCCGGGTGCTACTGGAGCTCAGCACCCACATGGGGACACCAGACGGGCGCCAGCACGGCACCATCGCCCCTGAGGACGTCACCCGGGTGCAGGTGACACAGCGCGATGCCACCCCCCCATCTTTAATTCTTATTTCTAAGTACAACTCCGGTATTTTTTTGTCACAGCGTCACTTGCCCCGATGTCGCCGCTTCGGGCTCTGCGGCGTCTTTTATTCGGCCACCATGGTGCCACCCGGCCCCGAGCTCCTGCGCTTCGAGCTCAGCCTGGGCCACTACGGGGACACCGGCGATGTCACCTGCAAGCCCACAGCCTCCGTCACCCCGTACTGTTGTCCCCTCTTTGATGGTGAGTGGGATGTTGGGATGGGGACACTGTGGGTGACACCGCGCGGTGTCCCACGGGATGTTCTGGGTCCAGGGAACCGCTACCACTACTTGCCATGGTACGGTGACAAGCCGGTGGCAGCTGTCACCTCGTCCTGGGAGGACGCCGGTGACCGATGGGACACCCTGAACCTCCTGCGGAGCGTGTGCCAGCGGCTGGTGAGCACCCATGGGTGACAGCGGGGCGGAGGTGACACCCCCTGGTTGGGTTGGGACAGTTTGGGGACTTTATTTTGTAGGGGGACAACGTGGCGGAGCTGAGGGACGCACATGGGGACACCCGAGGGGACATCGGCAGGAGGCTGCTGCGCCAGCTGGTGCAGGACTGCAGGTGGCAATGGGGGATTCTGGGGGGGAATGGGGGATTTTGGGGGAAAATGGGACAGTTGAGGTGAAATGGGGAATTTGGGGGGAACAAATGAGGAATTTAGGGGGTGGGAATGGGACAATTGGGGGCAACAAATGGGGAATTTGGAGGGAAATGGGACAATTGGGGGCAATGGGGAATTTGGGGGGTGAAATGGGGAATTTGGGGGAAATGGGATAATTGGGGGAAATGTTTTTTTGGGGGGGAATGGGGAATTTGAGGGGGAGAAATGGGGATTTTTTGGGGGGGAAATGGGACTTTTGGGGGGAATGGGGAATTTGTGGGGGGAAAAGGGGCATTTCTGGGGGGGAAAGAGACATTTTGGGGGGAGAAATGGGGCATTTTGGGGAGACAATGTGACATTTTGGGGGGAAAACGGACTATTTTTTTTTTTTTTAAAATGTAGCATTTTGGGTGAGAAACGGGGCATTTTGGAGGCGAAACAGGACATTTTGGGGCAGATAAATGTGGCGTTTTTGGGGGAAAATGTGGCATTTTGGGGGAGAAATGGGGCATTTTGGGGGGAAAAGGGGCATTTTTTTGGGAAAAGGGGCATTTTGGAGGGGAAATGGGGGGTTTTGGGTGGTAAACAGGATATTTTGGGGGGTGTTTTGCGGGCTGTTTGCAGGCAGGCGCTGGCGCGGCTGGAGGAGCAGGCGACCCGCACGGCGCTGGACGCCCACCTGCGCACCGCGCGGCTGCACCTGCTGCGGCACATGGTGGCCACCGCGGCCGAGCCCCCGCGGGCCGGCTGGGACACCCTGCTGGCCACAGCCCAGGGCTGGCTGAGGAGGGTGACAGCGCTGGCCGTGGAGGTGGGACATCCCCGGGACAAGTTACATGGGGGACAGCACTCTGATTGGTGGCTGGGATGGGGTGACATGGGGGATATTGTGTGATGAGTTGTGGCTGGTCTCAGCACAATGAGGATGGGGTGACGTGGGGGACATCAGTGTGATGAGTTGTGACCGGGAAGGGGTTATATGGGGGACATCGCTGCGATGAGTTGTGAACAGTCTCAGCCTCCTGGGAAGGGGTGATATGGGGGACATTGTGTGATGAGTTGTGGCCGGTCTCAGCTCAACCAGGATGGGGATACATAGGGGACATCGCTGTGATAAGTTGTGGCTGGGATGGGGTGACATGGGGGACATCGCTGTGATGAGTTGTGGCCGGTCTCAGCCCGCTGGGAAGGGATGATATGGGGGACATTGTGTGACAAGTTGTGGCTGGGATGGGGTGACATGGGGGACATCACTGATGAGTTGTGATCGGTCTCAGCCTGCTGGGAAGGGGTGATATGGGGGACATTGTGTGACAAGTTGTGGCCATGATGGGGTGACATGGGGGACATAGTGTGACAAGTTGTGTCTGGGATGGGGTGACATGGGGGACATCGCTGCGATGAGTTGTGATCAGTCTCAGCCTGCTGGGAAGGGGTGATATGGGGGACATTATGTGACAAGTTGTGGCCATGATGGGGCAGCATGGGGGACATCGCTGGGATGAGTTGTGGCTGGGATGGGGTTATATGGGGGACATCGCTGTGATGAGTTGTGGCCGGTCTCGGCCTGCCAGGAAGGGGTAATATAGGGGACATTGTGTGACAAGTTGTGGTCAGTCTCGACCCAACCAGGATGGGGTGACATGAGGGATATCGCTCTAATGAGTTGTGGACAGGATGGAGTGACATGGGGGACATCACTGTGATGAGTTGTGGTCAGGATGGAGTGACATGGGGGACATAACTGTGATGAGCTGTGATCAGTCTCAGCCTGCTGGGAAGGGTTAATATGGGGGGCATTGTGTGACAAGTTGTGGCCATGATGGGGTGACATGGGGGACATCACTGGGATGAGTTGTGGCCGGTCTCAGCCCAACCAGGATGGGGATACATGGGGGACACCCCTGGGATGAGTATGGCTGGGATGGGGTTACATGGGGGACATTGCTGGGATGAGTTGTGGCTGGGATGGGGTTACATGGGGGACATTGCTGGGATGAGTATGGCTGGGATGGGGTGACATGGGGGACATTGCTGGGATGAGTTGTGGCTGGGATGGGGTGACATGGGGGACATTGCTGGGATGAGTATGGCTGGGATGGGGTGACATGGGGACACAGCTGGGATGAGTTGTGGCCGGTCTCAGCCTGCCGGTCTCTCTCTTTCTCTGTCCCCACAGCCACAGGCCGGTGTCCCCGACGTGCTGCTGTGGCTGCTGCAGGGGGACAGACGCGTGGCCTGTGCCCGTGTCCCCGCGACCGACATCATGTTCTCGCCGAGCGGCCCCGGCGCCTGCGGGAGGTTCTGCGGCCGCATCCAGACTCTCTTCCTGGTGGTGGGCACCCCATGTCCCCTCCCTGTTACCTCATTGTCCCCTCCATGTCCCTTCCACATCCCCTTCACGTCTCCTCAATATCTCCTCCATATCCCCTCCATGTCCCCTTTGCTTCCCCCCATATCCCCTCCATGTCCACTCTATATCTCCGTGTCCCCTCTATGTCCCCTTTGTGACCCCTTATGTCTCCTCCATGTCCCCTCCAGATCTCTGTGTCCCCTACATGTCCCCCCTAGACCTTCTCCGTATCTCCCCCATGTCCCCTCCATGTCCCCACAATGTTCCCTCCATGTCACCTTTGTGTGTTCCCATGTCCCCTCCACATCTCCTCCATGACCCCTCTGTGTCCCTCCTAGACCTTTTCCACATCTGCTCCATGTCCCCTTTGTGTCCACTCCATCTGCCTTCTGTGTCCCCTTCTACGTCTCTCCTAGACCTTCTCCATATCTGCTCCATGTCCCCCTTGTGTCCGCTCCACATCCCCTCTGTGTCCCCTCTATGTCCCCCCTAGACCTTCTCCACATCTCCCCCATGTCCCCTCTCTGTCCCCGCTTTGTCCCCACCACGCAGGGCTCCGGTGACATCCATGCCCAGCTCCGGCTCCGGCTCTGGCTGGGACGCGTGGCCAACAGCGATGACCTGTCCCGGCACCTCGAGGGGACCTTGCACGTCTACGCCGAGACGGTGCGCCCTTGGCCTGGGGGGTGACACCACCCCACGGTGTCCCCAAACCCCCCTCACCCCCCCGTGTCCCCTCCCAGTATGAAAACCAGACCAAGCTGCTGGGCAAGTGGGGTCCCCGGGGGCTGCTGGGGTGCCCCTGCTTCTCGGACAGCGCCGGCAAAGCGGGGCTCCCCCGCCACCGCATCCGTCCCCCCCGCGGCTGGCGCTGGGACGGGCCCTGGACCGTGGAGCCGCAGCGGCGGTGAGTCCCCCAGCACGGGTGGTGACACCCCGGGGGACGTCAGGGAGGGTGACACCGGTATTTTTGTCCCCAAGGCTGCTGCTGGACGCGGAGACCAACGTGGGCGAGGTGCTGGAGGAGGTGTACGAGAACGAGAGCCGCCAGCGCGGTGGCGAGTGGGGACCTGCCGCCGTGACCAACACCGACACGGTGAGCGGGCAGTGGCACTGGGGACACCAGCGGTGAGGTGACACGAGCACATTGGGGCTCAGCGCTCACCCGCTTTTGCAGAGCGGCGCGGCGGTGCCACCCAAGGAAGAGGTGGCGTGTCCCCAGGGTTGGCACATCGCCCGTGACTGGCACGTGGATGTGACGGGGGCCGTGGATGAGGCGGGTGAGTGGGTGTCCTCACGCTGGGGTGAGTGGGTGGTGGAAGTGATGGTGACAAGAACAAGCGGGTGCCGCAGGGTGGGAGTACGGGACGAGCGCGGGTGCCGGCGGTGTCCCCCCGGCGTGGCACGCCACCGAGAAGACGTACCACACGCTGCGGCGCCGGCGCTGGCTGCGCACCCGCCGCAGGGACCCCGGCACGCAGGGACCCGAGCAGGACGTGGAGACCTTCCTACGGCTGGTTGGGACAGCGGGGACAGGGACGGGGCAGCGAGGAGGGGACATCAGGGCGGGCATTGCAGGGATGGGGTGGCAGGGATGGGGACATCAGGGTTGGGGTGGCAGGGACAGATGTGACAAGGATGGAGTGGCAGGGATGGGGGTGGCATGACTGGGGTGACGGGGATGGCAGAGATGGGGACATCAGGGATGGGGGTGACAGGGGTGACAAGGATGGGGTGGAAGGGATGGGAGTGACAGGATGGGGACAGCAGGGATGGACACATCAGGGATGGGGGTGGCATGACTGGGGTGACAGGGATGGGGGTGGCAGGGATGGGAGCGACAAGATACGGGTGACACAGATGGGGTGGCAGGGATGGGGTGGCAGGGACAGTGGTGGGAGTGCCCTGGTGCGAGCAGCCCTGTCCATCCCCATGTGCCACCCTGTGCTGACCCCTGTGTCCCCACAGCACAGCCCCGAGGCGGCGGGGACCGAGGCCTGGGAATACGGGTCCCTCTGGGGCTCCCGCTTCCACCTGCAGCCGCGGCTGGGTGACGTGTGCCGGCGGCGCTGCTGGCACCGCGGCATGGTGCCGAACCAGCCCGGCGCCAGGGCGGCCCTCTTCCTGCTGGAGGGGACCCCGGTGCGAGAGAATGGGGAGAACTGGGGCAACTGGGGCTGGGGATGGAGGGTGGGGTGCGGGGAGGGATGGGGGACAGAGG
Source organism: Streptopelia decaocto (assembly GCF_964273445.1). Lineage (NCBI taxonomy): Eukaryota > Metazoa > Chordata > Aves > Columbiformes > Columbidae > Streptopelia > Streptopelia decaocto. Next base: position 1,699,362 of record NC_138680.1, read on the forward strand.
GATGGAGGGACAGAGACTCTGCTGCCAAGGAACAAGCGCCAGGAGCAGAGGAAACGGCCTCAAGTTGCACCAGGGGAGGCTGAGGTTGGATGTGGGAACAATTTCTTCCCCAAAGGGCTGTGGGGCATTGGAACAGGCTGCCCAGGGCAGTGCTGGAGTCACCATCCCTGGAGGGTTGGACAGACGGACATGAGGTTCTCAGGACATGGGGCAGTGCCAGGGGTGGGGGAATGGGTGGACTCCATGAGCTCGAGGGGCTTTTCCAACCAAAACGATTCTGTGGGGGGACGGAGGGACAGATGAAGGGACAGAGAGATGCAGGGAAGGAGGGATGGATGGATGGATGGATGGATGGATGGATGGATGGATGGATGGATGGATGGATGGATGAAGGGACAGAGGGATGAGGAGATGGATGTAGTGACATGGAGACAGAGCGATGCTGGGGCAGTAGGACATGGCACGACAGCAGGACACAGGGCCAGGGGACAGCAGGGCCAAGGGGACACCTCCCCACACCCCGCAGAGCAAAGAGGACGTGGCCGAGGACGACGAGACGCCTGCGGCCGAGTGTCCAGCGCGGGGCTCATCCCGGACCAGCCCCAAGCAGCCCATGCCCCTCATCCTCTGCACCTTCCAGCGTGAGCCCCGGGGACACGGCAGGGGGACACAGGGACAACCCAGCAGGGTCCCAGCCCCCCCGTCACCTCTTGTCACCCCCTGTCCCTCCCGCAGGACCCAACTTCTTCCAGCTGCGCTGCTACATCTTCCAGGCGCTGGAGCTGGCACCCCGTGCCACCAAAGCCACCGCAGGTGGGACACCCCCCAAAAAGACCCCCAGACCCCCACCCTGGTGGGGAGCCTGAGGTGCTGAGGGTGTCCTTGTCCCCCAGACCCCGTCGCCCACGTCTCCTTCGTGCATGTCAGCCAGAGCACCCGGGTGCTGCCCGGCACCCTGGACCCGCTCTGGGACCAGACGCTGCTTTTCCAGCGGGTGCTGCTGTATGGGGACCCCAAGAGGGTCCAGGAGGAGCCCCCCATGGTGGTGGTGGAGGTTTTCGACCAGGACGGAGGGGTACGGCACCCATGGCGGGGGGGACCCATGGGTGGGGGCAGCACCCATGCCCAAGCGATGTGTTGCAGGGTGCTGGTGCTTTCCTGGGGAGGAGTGTGTGCGCCCCACAAGTTTGGCTGGACGTGGGGCAGCGGAAGCCCCCCGGCTGCAGCGGTACCCGCTGGGGGGGTCGGGGGGGCCCGCCGGGGAGCTGCTGGCGGCCTTTGAGCTGCTGCACGACACCCAGGTGAGGGGCTGGCGGGGGGACAGGGGGCACAGGGGATGATAGCCTGTCTTCATCATCATCATCATCATCATCGTCCTTGGCAGGATGGGGCCCTGGCACAAGTGTCCCCCCTGCCGTGGAGGGAGGGGGTTTTCAGTGTCCCCCAGGGCATCCGGCCACTCCTGCGGCTGGTGGCACTGGAGGTGAGACCGCAGTGGGGACAGGGGTGGGGAACAGGCTGGGGACAGGGACAGGGATGAAGAAGGGGATGGGATGGGGACAAGGACAGGGAGAGGGATGAGGACAGAAGTGGCTGGGAGCAAGGACGTGGAGCGGAACAGGGATAAAGACAAGAGGGACAAGGTTGGGATGGGGAAGGGGATGGGACAGGGATGAAGGCGGGATGAGGACAAGGTCCCAGATGGAGAACGGAGGGGAACAGGCTGGGGACAGGGACAGTGACGAAGGTCCTGGGGAAGGGATGGGGACAGTACAGGGATGGGGACAAGGATGAAACCAGGCTGGGGATGAGGTCAGGGATGGAGACAGGCCAGGGACAAGGACAGGGATGACGATGGGGACAGACCCAAAGGGACGAACCCAAGATGAGGATGGGATGGAGCTGGAGATGGGGACAGGGATGGGTACAGTGACAGCCACCCCCAGCATCCCCCGGGTGCGCAGCCCACCCGCAGTGACCCCAGCGCACCCAGGGGGTGACAGCCACCGGTGTCCCCCAGGTGCTGGCGTGGGGGCTGCGGGGGCTGCGGGGCGGCGTGCGGGCGCCCAGCCTGGAGCTGCAGTGCGGAGGGCAGACCCTGCGGACCCCCCCCATCCTCAACCTGACCACCAACCCCAACTTCCCCACCAACGCCTTCCTGCTGCCGCTGGTGAGGACGGGAGGGGGAGCACCCCACCCATGGGTGCTGGCACGCCGGAGTGATGACTTGGCTCCCCCCCTCCCAGAATTTACCGGCGGAGGAGGAATATGTGCCCCCCATCTGGCTGCGGGTACTGGACACGCGGGAGTTTGGGTACCGGCCCGTGGTGGGACAGGCCTGCGTGCGGGGGCTGGGCCGCTATTACTGGCCACCCCCCGGGCAGGGGAAGCCTCCCCCTGGCCCCGCAACCCCCTCATCTGGCTCTGGTAATGGCTCTGCCCAGCCCTGGTACCTGCTGCCCATCCCTGCCGCATCCCTGGCACCCCCTGTCCCATCCCTGTCCCACTTCTGGTACATCCTGCCACATCCCTGGCACCCCTTGTCCCATCCCTGTCCCATCTCTGGTACCTCCTGCCCCATCCCTGGCACCTCCTGTCCATCTCTGTCCCATCTCTGGTACCTCCTGCCCCAACCCTGGCACCTGCTGCCCATCCCTGTCCCATCCCTGACCCATCTCTGGTACCTCCTGCCCCAACCCTTGCACCCCCTGTCCATCCATGGTACGCCCTGTCCATTCCTGCCCCATCCCTGGTACCTCCTGTCCATTCCTGCCCCATCCCTGGCACCTCCTGCCCATCTCTGTTGCCTCCCACCCCATCTCTGTCCATCCCTGGCACCCCCTGTCCATCCCTGGCACCCCATGTCCATTCCTGCCCCATCCATGTACCCTCTGCCCATCCCCGCCCCCTCCGGGATGGTTTACGTGCCCCTCTCCCCCGCAGCCACTCTCTGGGGTAGGATACGCCAGGTGAGTCCCTCGGCACCCCGCACCCCCTCGGCACCGCTGGGGTCCCCAGCCCAGTGCCTCAGTTTTCCCCGAGCTGTCCCCTTTGTCCCTGCAGATGCTGCCCAGGATCGCTGCCGAGGGGGCTGGGGACAAGGTGGGCACAGCAACAGCGTCACCGGGGTCACCGGGAGCCACCTGTCCCCACCTCACCCTGCTCCCCACCAGGCTGCAGAGGAGGAGGAAGAGGAAGATGAGGATGAGGACGACTGGTGGAGCAAATTCTATGCGGCCATGGGGGACAAGGCGAAGAGGAGGACAGGCAGGGACAGACTGAAGGTCCGGGGACAGGGGACAGGGATGGGGACAAGCTCAGGGGTGGGACAGGGATGGTGATGGGGACAAGAATGAAACAAAATTGGGACAGGGATGGTTGGGGACGAGGACACAGGAGGGGAGAGGGATTAAGGTAGGATAGGGGTCAGGTCAGGGATGGAGATTGAGAGGGGACAGGAATGGGGACAGGGATGAAAATGGGCTGGGGGCAAGGTCAGGGATGGAGATTGGGAGAGGAACAGGGACAGGGATGAAGAGGGGATGGGACGAGGACAGGGATGAAGTTGGGATGGGGACAGGGATGAGGATGAGACAGGGATGGGGATAAATATGAGATAGGGACAGGGATGAAGATGGGATGGGTACAGGGATGAAGATGGGATGGGGACAGGGATGAAGATGGGATGGGGACAAGGCTGAAGAAGGGCAGAGGGACATGATGGGGAGAAGCACCAAGATGGGGTTGGGGACAGGGACAAAGGGCCAAGGGGCCAAGGGCAGAACCCACTCCCCAGATCTACAGCTGCGAGCTGGAGGCGCTGCCCGAATTCGAAGGGCTGCAGGATTTCTGCCAGACCTTCCCCCTCTACGGGCCGGGGGGTCACCCCGCGGGGGGGGACGACCCCGTGGGCGAGTTCAAGGTGGGTGACACCCCGAGGGGACACCCCAGCGCCGGGGTGGGGACAGCCGGGGGTGCACGGCCGGGCGGCTCTCGCAGGGGCTTTTCCGCATCTACCCCCTGCCCGAGGACCCCGCCGTGTCCCCCCCGCCCCGACATTTCCAGCAGCTGCCCCCCAGCCAACCCCAAAAGTGCCTGGTGAGGGTCTACGTGGTCCGGGCCTTCGACCTGCCCCCCAAGGACAGAAACAGGCTGGTAAGGTCAGCCATGGGTGCTGGGCAGGGTGACCCATCCCCCCCACCCCATGTCACCCTGAGTGTCCCCCCCCGGCAGTGTGACCCCTACGTGCGCGTCTCATTGGGGAAGAAGAAGCTGGGCCAGCGAGACCAGTACGTGCCCAACACGCTGGAGCCCATTTTTGGCAGGTATGGCCAGGGCGGGTGGCCTGGTGGCACTGTCACCCCTGGGTGGCACCAGGGTGGGGGGGGGCCCATTCCCCATGTCAGCTTGTCCCTGTGCCAGCCTGTCCCTGTGCCACCATGTCCCTGTGCCACTGGAACCCTGTGCCACCAGGTCCTCATGCCACCAGGTGCCACACCAGCAGGTCCCCATGTCACCAAGTGCCTACACTATCAGCTCCCTATTCCCCGCACCAGAAGGTTCCTGAGCCTCCATGTCCCCAATTCCTCTGCCACCATGTCCCCATGCCACCACATCCCCATACCCTGTGCTGGAGGTTCCTTGTGCCACCATGTCCCCACTCCCCATGTCACCAGATGCCCCATTCCCAACATCTGCAGGTCCCTGTGCCACCACATCCCCATTCCCCACACTGGTGGGTTCCCATGCCACCATGTCCTCGTGCCACCATGTCCTCATGCCACCAAGTCCCCATGCCCGCGTGTCCCCACTCCCTGTGCCAGCGGGTGCCACCAGCGTGTCCCTGGGGCTGATGACACCCGCTGCCAGGCTGTTTGAGGTGACAGGGACCATCCCGCTGGAGAAGGACCTGCGGGTGACACTGCTGGACTACGACGTGGTGCCACCGGACCAGGAGATTGGCACCACCACCATTGACCTGGAGAACCGCCTGCTGTCCCACTACCACGCCAACTGCGGGCTGGCGGCTCGCTACCGCACGTGGGTGTCACCAGGGCGGGGGACACTGTGGGGGCTTGGGGACATCAGGGTGCACAGGCCTGAGCACAGGAGCAGGCGTTGGAGTGGGCACGGGGTGGTGGGGACAGGGTGATGGGGACAGGATGGGGACAATGGGATGGACACAGGGTGATGGGGACAAGATGATGGGGACAGGATGGGAACAGAGAGATGGAGATGGGGGGACTATAAGAGGGCTGGGACAGGGAGATGGTGACAGGGACATGGGGACAGGATGCGCACAGGGATGGGGACATGGACATGGGCACAGAGAGATGGGGACGGGGGTACCTGTGGGTGGGGATGGGGACAGAGACATGGAGACAGGAGGGACACAGGGATGAGGACAGGGAGATGGAGACAGAGTGGGGACAGGGATGGGGACAGGGATGGGGACAGGAACATGGCCACAGAGAGATGGGGACGGGGGGCACATGAGGGTGGGGACAGAGACCTGGGGACAGGAGAGAGCACAAGGAGATGAGGATGAGGTTGGCGCAGGGATGAAGACCTGGTTATCGGTTTGGCACATGCAAGGGGCACAGGGGGGCGACAGCCAGGGAGGGGACACCCAGGAGTGTCCCCAGCCCACCCACTGTCCCCACAGCACCGGCCCCGGGTGCTGGAGGGACCAACTCCCCCCCAGCCGCATCCTGGAGCATTTCGCCCACAGCCGGGGGCTCCCAGCACCCGAGTTCAGCGCCGAGGGCACTACCGTCACCTTTGGGGACCAAACCGTCCTGCTCAGCCAGTTTGGTGGGTGGGGGTTTGGGTGGGAACATGGAGGGGCCCGATCCTGTCCCCTGGTGTGATGGCTCAGCCTTGCAGAGAGCGCACCGCCCGTGCACCAGCACCAAGGGCCCCCCCGTGAGCGCCTGGCCCTGCACGTTCTCCGCCGTTGTCACCTTGTCCCCGAGCACCTGGAGACCCGCACCCTCTACAACAGCACCCAGCCTCAGATGGAACAGGTGGGGACGGGGACAGAGTGATGGGGACCTTGGGGTGATGGGGACATGGTCAGGGAGGGACCCCAGGGTGATGGGAACCTTGGGGTATAGGGGGATGCCAGGGGACAGTTGGGGATCTTAGGGTGACAGGGACCTTGGGGTGGTAGGGACCTTGAGATATAAGGGGATGCTGGGGACAATAGGGACCTTGGGATGACATTGGCCTTGGGAATAGGTGATGGGGACCCCAAGGCAATAGGGACCTTGGGGTATAAGAGGATGCCAGGGGACAATGGGGACCTTGGGGTGACATTGACCCTGGGGATGGGTGATGGGGACCCCAGGGTGACAATGACCCCAGGGCAGGGAGGGATGCTGGGGGTAGAGGAAGGGATGGGGACCCCAGGGGTGATGGGGACACTCAGGGACAGGGGTGACAGACCCACCCCCCCACACAGGGCAAGGTGCAGATGTGGGTCGATGTCTTCCCCACCACCCTGGGGAGCCCCGGCCCCCCTGTCGACATCACCCCCCCAAAACCCCAGAGGTGAGCGCCCAGCTGGGCCCCGCGGGTGGGACAGGGACATCCCAGGGTGGCGAAGGTGACACATCCTTGTGTCCCCGTGAGGTACGAGCTGCGCTGCGTCGTCTGGAACACGCGGGACATCGACATGGGGGACGTCAACCTGATCGGGCAGCAGATGAGCGACATCTACGTCACGGGGTGAGCCGAGGCCACCGCTATGTGTCCCCTGCAAGGGGGAGGTGACAGCAGCGCTTGGGCCAGGGTGACAGCAGCGTCCCCTCCCACAGATGGCTGGACGGGCTGGAGGAGCAGCGGCAGAGGACAGACATCCATTACCGCTCGCTGCAGGGGGACGGGGCCTTCAACTGGCGTTTCGTCTTCTCCTTCCAGTGCGTGGCAGCCGAGGAGCTCTGCATCCTGCCCCACAAGGCGAGGGACACCGCGGGGTGCGGGTGTCAGGGTGGGGGGGGAACACAGGGGACAAAGGTGACACCCCCACTTTCCCCCCAGGAGCATTTCTGGAGCCTGGACCCCACGGTGCGAAAGGTGCCCCCCAAGCTCATCCTCCAAGTGTGGGACAATGACAAGTTTTCGGCTGATGAATTTTTGGGTGAGACGCCGTCTCCCCGCCCTGTGTCCCCGCAGCAGCGTGGGGGACACCCATAGGTGACACCCACAAGGGACAGGGAGCACCCACAGGTGACACAGAGCACCCATGGGTGACACCCTGCCTCGGCTTATCCCCGCAGGCGTCCTGGAGCTGGAGCTCTCCCGGCTGCCGCAGCCGGCCCGGCAACCCCAGAACTGCACCCCAAATCCGCAGGGGACCCCCCAAAGCCCCTGGCCCTGGCGGGGGAAACGGGTCCCGTCTCATTTCTCCCTTTTCCGGCAAAAACGGGCCAGGGGGTGGTGGCCGTGCACGGTGCAGGACGGCAACAAGCGGCGCCTCTCGGTAAGGCAGCACTGGGACAGTTGGGGACAGCGGTGACGAGGTGGGGGGGGACAGATCCTCCACCCCATTCCCACCCATCACCCCAAAAAAGGGCAAGCTGGAGCTGAGCCTGGAGCTGCTGACGGCAAAGGAGGCGGAAGAGCGGCCGGCGGGGAGAGGCCGCGATGAACCCAACATGTTCCCCAAGCTCCAGCCGCCCATGTGAGTCCCCGCGGCGCTTGGGGGGTGACAGGAGGGGTGACACGGGGTGTCTGAGCCGGGTGTCACCTGCAGGCGGCCGGAGTGGTCGTTCCTGTGGCTGCAGGCGCCACTGCGCACCCTTCGCTACGGGCTCTGGCGGCAGCACCGTGGGCGCATCAGCCTGGTGCTGGCGCTGCTGCTGCTCCTCGTGCTGCTCCTCACCTTCATCTACTCCACGCCGGTGAGTGCTGGGGGGCACAGGCCCCCACAAATCCCTCATCGGCACCTATGAGTCCCCCCGAGCCTCCCTCTGTGCCTCCTCACAGGGATATTTGGCCATGAAGCTGGTGAACCCGCTGGAGAGCTGGCGCTTTGGCGGGGGATCGCGTCACGCAGCCGCTCGCCCCTCGGTGTCACCTCTAATAAAGTCACATCTGTAATGGTCCAAGTGTCACCCGCAGCAATCTGGGCTCGTAGAGGGGACTGACAAAGGACTTAAGTGGTTTTGGGGAGCCCCACGGCACTCGGACGTGGCCCCTGACTCGCTGCGGTGTCAAAATGCTGCGTTCAGGGTGTTGGGCTCTGCTCCCCAGGAACAAGCGCCAGGAGCAGAGGAAACGGCCTCAAATTGCGCCAGGGGAGGTTGAGGTTGGATGTGGGGAACAATTTCTTCCCCAAAGGGCTGTGGGGCATTGGAACAGGCTGCCCAGGGCAGTGCTGGAGTCACCATCCCTGGAGGGTTGGACAGACGGACATGAGGTTCTCAGGACATGGGGCAGTGCCGGGGGTGGGTTATGGTTTGACTCAATTTTAAAGGTCTTTTCCAACCAAAATGAGTCTGTGATTCAACAATTGAGGAGACCAGGCGGTGACAAGGGGCACAGCCGTGTCACACACACACACCAATGTTTATTCCAGGACAGCAGTTACAGCTCCACGCAGAGGCGTGCGCCTGTTGCTCCTGGTTATCAGGCAAAAATAGAGGCAAAACACCAGAAAAAAACCAACTCTCCTGCCACAACAATTGGGCACTTCAAGAAAAAGCTCCCGCTGACCTGGTGACAACATCCTGCCAAAAACACCACCAGCCACATGTGTCCCCATCCTGGGTAGCACTGGGGATCCCTCCCAGGTGCGAGCGTCCAGGAAAGCAGCGATGGAGGGTCCTGCCAACGATGGAGCGGCACATTTGCCATTTTAATGTCCCCAAAGCCACTAAGGCTCCCCCTGGGACAAAGTGACCTAAGATCTCCCCGTCCTGGGGTCCCTCCGTGCCGTGGGGTCCCCAAGGGTGAGAGAAACACCGAGAAATCATTGACCAAAGCAGTCCCTGAGGTAGGAATCAACTCCGACTCCCCGAAAGGCAGCAAGAGCTCCGGCTTTGCCGGGGAATTGTCCCTGTGTCCCCCCAACAAGGCTCAGCTCTTCACGGGGACCCCGGGATGCGGTGAGCACCGAGGGGAAAATGCTGCCAAAAGCCAGGAGGTGACACGCAAAGAGCAGCGGAGACGGGGAGAGGGGCCGAGCCCCCAGACACAGCAGCAAACGAGAAAGACAACCGGGGAACTCGGCATCACACCCCAAAACAAGGAGGGGGCTGCAGCGAAAAACACCAAATCTCGGCAATTAAGAGTTGCTGCGAGGGATTCACAGTACAGAGAAAAGCCGTCAGGTCTCCCGCACGATGGAAAACGGTGGGAACGGGACGAAGAGCTTGGAAAATCCCTCCTGGAAAGGCAATTTTTCAAGACGAGGGTCCTGGTGACGCTGCGAGGGGTGATGGAGGAGCCTGGTGAGGAACACAGGCGCTCGTTGGCGTCTCTCAGCCAGGATTTCACAGCTGAGGTGGTAAATTCCGACCGGCAGGTCTGTCCCTGTGGTGCTGGGGACCCCCCACTCCTACTGGGAGCAACAGAGCCCAGTAAGAAGCGGCAGCCGTCCCCACTGGGGGATTTTGGGGGGACACAAGTGTCCCTACCGTGAGGGTGGGTCCATCTGGCCAGTCCGGGATGGGTGGGAGGTGGGACGTGGCTACCAAGGCCCAGCCACAGGCCACCACGTGGGGTTCCTGACTCAATAGAAGTGTTTCCGACTCTGCTCCTGCCACTTGTTGTAGACGATGACTCCAATGACGATGGCGAAAACGATGGCGACGAGGGAGAAGAAGACGATTAGGAAGAGAGCCAGGCCGCTCATGGGCTCCAGCGGCGCCTCCACTGGGAAAGAAAAGCCAGCCTGTAAACCCAGCACCCCAAAAATCCAGCTGCGATTTGGTTTAACCACCCCATACAAACCCCCCTTTAGGCTCATGCCGCCCCAGGGTTTGGCTTCCCAAAGCTTTTTGTGCAGGGCTTAAGTTGTGAGACTTCAAATCACGTAAGAATTGTAAAATTTGGGTTGGAAGAGATCACCGAAGCTCATCCGGGCCATGAGCAGGGACATCTTCACCAGCTCAGGTTGCTCAGAGCCCCATCCAGCCTGGCATGGGATGTCTCCAGGGATGGGGCATCCACCACCTCTCTGGGTGACATGGGACAGGGTTTTATCACCCTGACACGTCTCAGGTGGGGAAATGACACAGTCGAGGTTCAAACCTCCAGCAGAGCAGCACAGCCCGTTTTGGTCACGGCACGGGGGGAGATTCAGGCTGGACATGAGGAATACAGTTCTTTTACAAGCTGGCGGCTCCTACTCACTTCCCGGCAGCTTTAGGTTGTCCACGACGGGCAGATAAACCTCCCTGTCCCGCTTCTCCTCCTCTGGCGTCCGCTCCACCGTCAGCTGGTAAAGCTTCAGCGAAATGATGTCGTGGTTGTCTGCAAGCAGAGGAGAAACATGGCCTGAGGTGGCAGCGATAAATACGACTCTGACTGGGGGATTCGAGCACCGTGGGGTGGGTTTTTTACTCCCAAAGGGGAAAAACTCACCTCCACAGGGCAGAATCTATGCCCCAGCGCAGGGCCCTCTGCCAGCATCAACCATTAAGCTACTTAAACTAAAATGCACCCACCCAGAGCGGGAAATCATCTGACTCGAAACCAAGACGAGAGAGAGAAAAGGAACCTTTGTTGGAGGCAACAATGGGCCCAGACACCGGCCGTCAATGCGCTTTTGTAGAGGCACAACTCGATTCAGGCTTAAAACCTGTCAAAAGTGGCACAGCAGGGTGGGATTAGGCCTCGTGGGACCTCAAGCAGCGCTGGGAGGGACACGTTACGCTTTAGCTCTCTGAAAAAACACATTTATGTTGGTCCACGTTGTCCCAGCATTTCCAGGAACATGGGGGTGGTCCCTCCTTTGATAAAAGGTGGGTGATGGCTCTTGGGCTATGAAATCCAGAGCAAAATACACCCAAGAATTTTGCAGAGTCAGGAAGCAGAAATGAGCACCCTGGCTTGGCTGTGACGCCTGCAGCGTTTGCAATGACAGTTCTTTCCAGCGCTGCCCTCAGGGCTGACCCAGGCACCTCAGCTTGCAGCAGGAGAATATAAGAGATTGTTTTTCAGTGCTCATTGTGTTTTTCTCCTCCCAAGGCACATTTTTTGGAGACAGACCCTCCAGCTGAGCTGGTGCAGCCGTGTTGTTGAGAGAAGGTGGCGGAGGTTGGGCCAGGGAGATCAAGGGAAGCGCTGCCTAAAAGTGATGGGGGAGCAATGTGCCCAGGCTGCGCTTTTGGCTTCTCAGGAGATAAAAAACAAGGCTCCCACTCACAGCTCAAGGGTGTTTAAAGCATGGAGAGGTCCTCAGGTGCTTCTGGAGCCCCAGCAGGCATCAAGCTGCACCTCCAGATACTCAAAAATTGAATCATGGAATGATTTTGGTTGGAAAAGACCTTAAAAATCGAGTCCAACTGTTACCCCAAGCCATGTCCCTGAGAACCTCATCTCTGTTCAACCCCTCCAGAGATGGTGACTCCACCACTGCCCTGGGCAGCCTGTTCCAATGCCCCACAGCCCTTTGGGGAAGAAATTACCCCAAATTTCCAACCTCAACCTCCACTGGCGCAACTTGAGGCCGTTTCCTCTGCTCCTGGCGCTTGTTCCTGGGGAGCAGAGCCTGACCCCCCCCAACTCCAAGCTCCTTTCAGGCAGTTCAGAGATCAGAAGGTCTCCGCTCAGCTCCTGTTCTCCAGCTGAACCCCCCAGGCACCTCAGCCGCTCCCCATTCATTTGCACAAGAAACACTTGGGAAACAAGCCCAGGGACACTGAGGTGATACCTGACAGGTCTCCGGTGACAGAAGAAGTCCCAAAGTAGTAGCCACGGGGCAAGCGCACGCCCGGCACATCGATGCAGTCTCTCCACTCGTGCTTCCCGTCGATATCGATCAAAACCTGTGGTAAAAGCAGCTTATTCAGCTCCAGCCGCGGCCATGCCACCCACCCTGCTGGGCAGGACTCACCGTCAGCCTCCTCTTCACGTAGCGGATCACCAGGAAGGTGTCGTGGTTGAGGTTGCGCACCATGGCTGTGCAGCCCCCCAGCTCTGTCGGGCGCCCGTCCCGGTCATGATCGTAGGTGAGGGAACCGTTGTTCACCATGGCTGAGATGTAGGGGAAGACGCGCTGCGAGGGGTAAAAAATTGGGGGTGAGTTTCTCCTCTCATCCCACCGGACACTGCGTGGCTCTATCGTGAACCCGGCGCATCTCAAGATCCTACAGACCCCAAATTCTTTTGCCCCCCTAAAATCTGCCTCAAGAAGAAAACAGCATGGTCCTGCTTCATCCCCCAGATACCTGGGCTGGAGGAGAGACTGTCTGTGCAGCCTCTTCCGGTTTGCACAGGGATTTTTGGGGTTTACACTGGGATTTCTGAGTGCACACTGGGATTTTCTGAGCGCACACTGGGATTTTCCAGCGCATACTGTTTTTTCTGGAGCTCACACTGGGATTGTCTCAGCGCACAGTGGGATTTCTGGACCTCACACTGGGATTTCCAAGCTCACGCTGGGATTTCTGGAGAGCACGCTGTAATTTCTGGAGCTGGGAGGAGGGAATTCCTCGCCTGTGAGCTGAGGCGAAACCCAACAGCTCATGCACGGGAAGGCAAGCGAGACCAAGTACCTGGTTTCCCGGGCTGTACCTCCTCTTCTGAGCCTGCCAGTCCGGGGTTATCGCAAAGCAAGAGAGAGCACAGAAGCAAAACAGTCACAGACCAGAGTTTAGTATTAACCTACAACCGGGAAACTTCCTCCCTGGAGAGCTCGGCGTGTTAGCGGAGACGAAAGCAGAGCGGGGTTTAGCTGTTAGGTGCCAAAATCCAGGAAAATGGTGCTGGAATACCACATCGAGCTTTGCCACTTATGGCATTTCTCCTCGTCAGGCAGCAGTTTGGTGACACTTGGGCCACAACTGCTCCCCAGGGACCTACAACTAACCCATCCCTCTTCCCTTGAGAACAAGGTGCTTCTTTTTGTCCTTTTACAGGCAAAGAAAAGCAGCTGTGAACCCTCAGCAAGCAGCTGATCAGCGTTTCTCCATCTCTTCCCTTCCTTGATGGTCAACTACTGATTCTTTCTTTTAAATAAAACCCGTTGCGCAGCCCTTTGCCCCACAAAAGCAGAGCTAATCCCCCAGGAAGGTGGTGCCAGGCAGCTCGGAAAGGTTTTTACAAGCACAAAGTCCACCCCTGCGCCTTGGGGCTGCTTTGGGTGTTGGAACAAGAGCTGGTAGTTTACTCAGGGTTTGCTGGGCAGCTCCAAGGCCGGGGCACATCCCAACTGCGCCTTTTTGTCCCTTTCCCCAGAGGCGAAGGGGATCCTGTGGGTCAGTGGGGTTAGCACCAAGATTTTGGGGTAAAATGGCCTATTTTTTAGGGGAAAGCTCAAATTAAGAATGGGTCCGGCTTTGGTTTGGAGTGATGAAAGTAATTCCAGCATCGGGGTGGGAAGGGCGCAGTTCTAGCTGTCTCTGCACTTGCTTCTGCACAGAAACAAACACCAATAAACCCCAAATGACCAAGAGACACATCAGGGACACAAAGATCATTAAACAGGCACCTTTCAGGGAGCCAAAGTGCAGCCACAGTTGAGCCTCTGGCTGATGAGCTGCCACAAACAGCCCCGTGGTGCGGGCAGGCATCTCGGGTACCACTCTACTCAAGGTTTACGAAGACGATACTCATGGTAGAGCTTCACCTCGACCACTACTCGCTGGCAGACTCCAGAAAGAGCAAGAGCTCGTGACGCCAACGTGGTGCCACTGGTTAGTTTGCTCCTGCCCCAAAAGCTTTTTCTCTGGGTAAATTAGATTGGAAATCCAAAGCGATTCTCTGATCCTGTTTTATGATTCCAGACCTGACCACAAAACCACCCAGCAGCTTTTCACGTCTCTGAAGAGTTATTAAAACCAACTATGCAGAACACACTGGGGAAAGGGAGCGGAGGGGAAGCAGAGTCATATTTTTTGATTGAAGAGCTCACAAAAAGGCAGCACTGCAATGATGAAGAGCTGTAGCCTTGGTGCTGCCTGTGCCGCACTCTGCGGGCAGCTGGTGCGTGGCATTGGGCCTGTTTGTCCTTCCCAGCTCACCTCCTGCTGCTTCTCCTCGTTGGGGTAGGTGTCCACGAACACTCCCAGGCCCAGGAAGTTATCCTTGCTCCCAAAAACAGGTCCTAGAAGGAAGGAGAAGCTCTGAATAAGGGTGGCAAAGGGTTTGTTACCCAAGGATTTGTGTTGTTCTCTCATTGAGCACACAGACCCTTCAGGCAGGGAGCAAGAGGGGCAGATTAAATCCTCTGTCCCAAGCTGGCTGGGATCGAGTTTCCTCCACTAAGTGTATTTTTAAGGAGCCAACTCCTTAGTGGAATGGCCAAAAAGCTGCCCAGTGGAAAAAGGCCCTGGGGGTGTTGGTGACAGCGGCTGAATATGAGCCAGCATGTGCCCAGGTGGCCAAGAGGCCACTGGGGAGGCCAAACCTCGAATCCTGGGGGCAGTTTTGGGCCTCTCACACCAAAAAAAGCCCTTGAGGTGCTGGAGCAGGTTGAGAGAAGGGAACGGAGCTGGGGAAGGGGTTGGAGCACAATTTTACCCGGCTGCATGCGATCCTTAGTGTACCAGATGGCAAAACCATCCCCATTCAGGTTTTTCTTGCCTTGCCCATGGATTTTAAAATGCACCTGCATCTCCCAGTCTCGGAGGTAACACGGCTGCAAGAGAAGGAGCGAGGATGTGAAATTAGGGTTTACCAGACCTGGCTGGCCTATATTTTGCGTGCGAGCAACAATAATTAATCCCAAAGGACATCATTAAGCCAAGGGAATTGGTCATTACTCAAAGCTATAAAAAGCCAAAGAGCCAACTCTGATCTCACGCTATTCCGAAGCAACAGCAACTCCAGCAAAATAACTCACACCCGGGCAAAGAAGAGCAAAAAGAGCCCAAGGAGCAGCGCCAGCTTCTTAATTGCTGATAAGCCAATTATTTCTTGAGCTACCAACAAATTCCCCGTGCTAATGGGCACGTAACATGACGAGCTCGAAACAGATTCACTCACATGATGTGAAGCTGGCCAGTGGCTTTGCTTGGAAGCCACAATGTTTTGTGGGAGCTCTATATCCCAGCAAAAAAAAAAAAAATTAAAAAAAAAGAAAAAAAATAAAAAAACCCTCAGTATTTTATAACAATAAAAATTGAGTATGACGGATCTCGCAGGGCGTTTTCCAAACCACCGCAGATTGGGCTGAATCCTGGGGCACAAAAACCACACGGATTTCAACCCCAAATTAAAATTCAACGGGAATTATCAAGGTATTAACAGGAGATTCGTTGTCTGCTGGGCAAAAGGCTCGTGAGGAGGGGCAGTGAAACGCCATAACGGGGCACAAGCACCATGTTCAGGTGCTGCCTTACCGGCCCCGCTCTGAGCTGTGGTCACGGCAAAGGGGGCAATGGGAGCCCCAAGAGAGACCCCAAACTGCCCAATCTGGCCCCCCAGATTCACCTGGGGGGGACTCAGCAACCACAGGCTGGGGGCTGAAGTGTCCCCCAGCTCCACTCAACCCCTCTACAGCCCATCCCAATTCCCCTCTGCCCAGCCTTGGCCCAGACCCTCCAACCTCCCCAGCCCAAACCCCCCTGTGTCCACACAACCCCCAAAATCACCCCACCCCCCCAGAAACCCCTCATTCCTACTGGCCCAGACCCCCACACTCCTCTCCCAATTAGCCCAGAGCTGCCCAGTCATCTCCCACCCTCCTTCCCCAGGATCTCAAACCTCCTTCCCCAGGCCCCCCAGTCCTGCCCAAACACCCACACCCCAAATTCTCTCACTCATGACCCCCCAAGACCCCAGATCAGCCTCAACCCCCCCCAAACTCACCCAAACCCCCCAAAACCCCTCAGACCCACTGGCCTGGACCCCCACAATCCCCCTTATAACCCAAACCTCTCCGGTTACCCTATCATCCCCTCCCCAAACCCCCTTCCCCAAGACCTCAGGCTCCCCTCAGCCCTGCACCCCAAAATCCCAGTCAGAACCCCCCAAACCCCCAGATCAGCCTCAACCCCCCCCAAAATCACCCCAATCCCCCCAGGAACCCCTCACACCCACTGCCCTAGACCCCCACACTCCCCCTCTATTTGGCCCAGAGCTGCCCAGTCACCCCCCCCAAACCCCCTTCCCCAAGACCCCCCCACACCTCCCCAGTCCCGCCCATGCACCCACACCCCAAACTCTCAGATCTCAAACTCAGGACCCCCCCAAACCCCCTGATCAGCCCCAAACCCCCCAACACCCCAAACTTAACCCGAATTCCCCAAACCCTCCCAACCCGATTTAAACCTGCTCCTCCCCCCATCCCATCCCCACAGGGTTCACCCCACGTCTCCGACCCCCCCCCAACGCCCTCCCGGTGTCCCCCCCATGACCCCGGGCTCACCACTCGGTTCCACACGGCTCCCTGCTTGCTCTGCAGGTCGGGGGTGAGCCGGATGTACTGGGTCATGACCATAGCGTTGCCCTGCAGGTCCCACAGCCCCGAGCTGGCCGAGCCCACACCTACGGCCCACACACACCGCTCGGAACCGGGCCGCCGGTACCCAGCACCGGGCACCACCCGCCGCCCCTCTCCCAGCCCCACTCACCCTGGTAGGGCTTGGAGAGTGAGTGCTCCCGCTTGAGATGCTCCTCCGTCTGCTCGGCCCGCGGGCCGCCCAGCCCCATGGCCACGGCCAGCAGCGCCAGCCCGGCCCGCCACCGGCCCGCCGCCATCTTCCCTCCACCGCCTGCGCCAAGGCCCGCCCCGCACGCCCATTGGCTGCCCGCCCGGCATGCCGCATTCCGGTTGGTAGCAGGGCCTTGTCTATCAACTGAGAGGCGGGAAGAGCGCGGGGGGTAACGGGTAACGTAGTTCCAGCTGCTTTAAAGGGTCCGCGGCGAGATGTGGAGCGCAACGGATCCGCTGCGCCTGCAAACGGAGTCCTGACCCCAGGTCCTAGTGCCCCCCGCCAGGTCCTAGTGCCCTCCCCCATCGCTTCTGCGACCCTCCCCAGATCCTAGTGCCCCCCCCAGGTCCTACTGTATCTCTTAGTGTCCCGAGATCCTAGTGGACGCCCCCCCCGCCCGGTCCCGTTGTACTCCTCAGGTCCCAGTGCCCCCCTCCGCTTCTGCGACACTCCCCGGTTCCTAGTACCCCTCGATCGCTCAACTCATCCATCTTCCACAGGCGACACCCGCCACCAAACCAATACCCCCACCAAACCGACACCCCGTGCACCCCCCACCCACCTCCGTCCCCCCAGCCGCGTCCCCTTGAGGCGACACCGCGTCCTCACCCCGATAGCACTTGCGGTCCCCACTCCATCACCACCACGCTGACGTGGTCCCTTTAAGGCCGCGCGGCTCGCGGCGGGGCGCGGCGCGTGACGTCCCTCCCGTGCCCCGGGGCGGGGTGGGCGTGTCCCGCCCGGTGACGTCGCCGCGAGCGCGGCGGCCGCGAGACACCAACATGGCGCCGGGCGGCGGGAGGCGGCGCGGCGGCCCCGGCGGGGCCCGGGGGGGCGGCGGCATCGCGGGGGTCCCGGCGGCTCCTCCCCCGTTCCTGCCGCCGCTGCTGCTGCTGCTGGCGCTGCCCCGCGGGGCGGTCGCGGCGGGGGACACGGTGATCCTGGGGATGCGGCTGGAGGAGAGCTCGAAACCGGCGCCGGGGGCTGCGACCCGCGGGCCCATCCGTGTGACCGAGGGGAGCGACGTGCTGCTGCGCCTCTACGGGCTGGGCCTGGGGCCGCACACCGGGCAGCACGTCGCCTTCGCCGAGCTCCGGCCCGCCGCCAACGCTTCGGTTCCCAACGGCACCTGCCCCGAGCGCTCCCAGGACCTGCTGGTGCAAACGGGCCTGGCCGAGGCCCGCGACACCTCGGCCCTGCTGCGGGTCCACGTCCAGCCCCTGCGCAAGGACGAGCGCGCCAAGACCTACGTGCTGTGCTCCCAGCGCCGGCCCGGCCAGCCCTGGTTACCCCACGACGGCGACGACGGGACGCTGGTGGTGTTGGAGGAGAAGAAGTGGCTGCTGCCCCTTTGGCTGCAGGTGATTCTCATCGCCGGGTTGCTGGTGCTGTCGGGGATATTCAGCGGGCTCAACCTGGGCCTCATGGCGCTGGATCCCATGGAGCTGCGCATCGTGCAGAACTGCGGCACCGACAAGGAGAAGCGCTACGCCCGCAAGATCGAGCCCATCCGCCGCAAGGGGAATTATCTGCTGTGTTCGCTGCTGCTGGGCAACGTGCTGGTCAACACCACCCTCACCATTTTCCTCGACGACCTCATTGGCTCCGGGATCGGCGCCGTTGTGGCTTCGACCATCGGCATCGTGATCTTCGGGGAGATCGTGCCCCAGGCGCTCTGCTCCCGCCACGGCCTGGCCGTGGGGGCCAACACCATTGTGATCACCAAATTTTTTATGATGGTGACGTTCCCCCTTTCTTACCCCATCAGCAAACTCCTCGACTGCATCCTGGGCCAGGAGATCGGCACTGTCTACAACCGGGAGAAGCTGGTGGAGATGCTGAAGGTGACGGAACCCTACAACGACCTGGTGAGGGAAGAGCTCAACATGATCCAGGGAGCCCTGGAGCTCCGCACCAAAACGGTGGAGGACGTGATGACGCCGCTGGAGAACTGCTTCATGATAAAGAGCGACGCCATCCTGGACTTCAACACCATGTCGGAGATCATGGAGAGCGGCTACACCCGCATCCCCGTCTACGAGGAGGACCGCTCCAACATCATGGACATCCTCTACGTCAAGGACCTGGCTTTTGTCGACCCCGACGACTGCACCCCCCTCAAAACCATCACCAAGTTCTACAACCACCCCGTCCACGTTGTTTTCCATGACACTAAGCTAGACGCCATGCTGGAGGAGTTCAAAAAGGGTGAGGGGACATTCAGGGGGTGCTGCTTCCGCTTCCCCGGGTGCTGCTGCTTCCCTGGGCTCTGCTCCTTCTTCCCTGGGTGCTGCTTCTTCCCCGGGTGCTGCTTTCCCCCACTCTGAGGATGCCAAAAGCAAAACTCTGCAGAGTTTTTGCGCCCTGGGGCTGCCTGGTGTCCCCACAGTTCAAGCAATTGTGAGCAGGAGGGGACTGGGAAGCTGGGGACACGTTGTTGGGCACCGAACCGGGGCAGTTGCCCGTCCCTGGGGTTTGTAACGGGAGAACCTCGGTGTTACGGGCGGAGGAGTAATCAGCGCCAGCCTCCAGAAACACTTCAGGAGTGTTTATTTGCTCCTTGGTTTTAATTATTGGCCCCGGAGGCTGGTGAATTGCTGCTGGAAAATTGTTTGTCTCCCTGGTTTGGGTTTGGTTCCCTCCTCAGGGCCCGTCCCGGCTGCGGGGATTGTTTTGGAACTGCCCTGATTAGCAAAAAGCCTTCCTGGCAAGTGTTTTTCCTCCGGTTCGTCTCGCGCCGGTTCCGGAGCCGCCGCAGGAGCGCGCGGCCGCCCCCATTCCCAAAAAACGGAGCCATGTTGCTGCCGGGGTTATCCCGGCTGCTGGCACCGGCTTTCCCTCCGACGAAGCCTTATTAACGGATTTAAAGCGCGCTCGTTCCGGTTACAAAGCCGCCCACGGCCTGTGTAGTGATTTATTTATCGCTGGGTCAGGCCGGGTGATTCCTGGGCTGGTTTTGGGGTCCCTCTCCGAACCCCATTGTTGCGGATGTGGCGGAGCCACGAGGCTCTGCCCTCATCCCACCCATCGGGACCCACGTTGGAAGCGGGAGACGCACCCAAAAAGAGGATAAAAAGGGGAAAAAATTAACAGGCTGCGCTTGTGATTGTATTAATTGCAGCACTTGACAGCCGGACTGATTCTCCGAGGTGTTGCAGACGCTGGCCTGGGGTGACAGTGCCCGTGGGGACACCCAGCGCCTCGTCCCGACCGTCCCCTTCTCTCGGTGTGAAGCTTTGAGTGGGGAATGACCCCACAGGGAGCTCCCAGCCCCTCTGCTGAGCTTAGGGGGTTGCTCACGCCCCTTGTTTGAGGACGCTGGTGGCAAAGGGGGTCTCGGGGCAGTGTGGGAGGTGTCACTGCCATGGCGATGCCGCGGCAGCCACGCCGTGCCCTTTGCTCTGGCAGGTCAGGCTCCCCAGGGTGTGTTTGTTTTGCCGCCGGCCGCTCCCCACCGAGAGCAGCTTTGGCGGCTTGGCCTGGAGAGGAACCTCTGTCTGAGTCACCGGGTTGGTGAAGGAGCCACCGCGCCCCACGAGGGGTCATATGGGGGCGTGAGGCATTTTCACAGTGATTTTAGGGGTGTTTTGTTTCTTTACACGTGGCCTTTCTGCCGCGGGGTTGTCTGAATGGCGTGGGCTTGGAGCTGGAGCACAAGTGTGATGGGAGCGGCTGAGGGACCTGGGGGGTTCAGCTGGAGAACAGGAGCTGAGGGGAGACCTTCTGATCTCTGAACTGCCTGAAAGGAGCTTGGAGCCAGGGGGGGTCGGGCTCTGCTCCCCAGGAACAAGCGCCAGGAGCAGAGGAAACGGCCTCAAGTTGCGCCAGGGGAGGTTGAGGTTGGATGTGGGGAACAATTTGTTCCCCAAGGGCTGTGGGGCATTGGAACAGGCTGCCCAGGGCAGTGCTGGAGTCACCATCCCTGGAGGGCTGGACAGACGGACATGAGGTTCCAGGACATGGGGCAGTGCCAGAGGTGGGTTAACAGTTGGACTTGATCATCTTGAGTGGCTCTTCCAACCAAAACAATTGAATGTCATGGCACAGGCTGCTCCGGGGACACATCCCATCTCCTGTGACCACCCCCAAGCCAAACCCACACCCCATGGTGACAAGGAGATGCCAAGGAGATGCCGTGAGCCTCGCAGGCGCCACTGTCACCCTCCTAATGACTGTCATTACACTGGGAATTAGCTCCCAGCCCAGGGGCTTGTTTAGATTTTCACTGGTTTATTGTTTCCTGCTTGGGGAGGGAAGGGCCGGTGACACATCCTGGGATGCAGGAACCCACGGTTGAGGCTGGGGGTGCCCTGGGGGTGTCTCTCTTCATGCGCCTGTGTGTCTGTCCGCAGGGAAGTCCCATCTGGCCATTGTGCAGAAGGTGAACAACGAGGGGGAGGGTGATCCCTTCTACGAGGTGCTGGGGCTGGTGACGCTGGAGGACGTCATCGAGGAGATCATCAAGTCGGAGATCCTGGACGAATCGGATAAATTCAGTAAGTCTGAGGTTCGGCACCTCTTCCCCCACCCATGGGTGTTGCTGGGGATCCCGCTTGTCCCCACTGACACCCCATTCCCCCCAGTCGACAACAGCCACCAGAACCGGGTGGGCAACCAGAAGAAGAAACGGGACTTCTCGGCCTTCAAGGACCCCGTCATTGAGAAGAAGGTCAAGATCTCCCCGCAGCTGCTGCTGGCCGCTCACCGCTTCCTCTCCACAGGTGAGTTTTTTGAGGGGGATGCCCCCCGACAGCTCTGGGCAGCCCTCGGTGCTGGGATGTGTCCCCCCAGGGCTAGAGCTGCCTTTGCTGGGGACCTGGAGCTGGTTTTGTGGACTTTCCGCCCCAGGGAGATGACAACGTGGCCCAGCAGCACCCCGAGGGATGGGGAGGGGACACAGTTATCAAGAGGGACAAGGACAGCGACTCTGACCCCTTGGCCCCTCTCCGTTTCAGAGGTGACGCTCTTCACCCCAAACTTCATCTCGGAGAAGATCCTGTTGCGGCTCCTCAAATATTCTGACGTCATCCAGGAGCTGAAGTTTGACGAGGAGAACAAGAAATCCCCGCGGCACTTCCTCTACTGCAAGAACAAAGCGGCCGACTACTTCATTCTCATCCTGCAGGTACTGGGGTGCAGGGGGGTCCCTCGGCCGCAATGCGGGGGTCTCACCCAGCCCAACCCCAAGGGATTTGGTTTTCACGCCATTTCTCCCTCGCAGGGCAAGGTGGAGGTGGAGGCCGGCAAGGAATGTATGAAGTTTGAAGCGGGAGCGTTCTCCTACTATGGGGTGATGGCGCTCGGCCCCAATCCTGTGTCCGGTAAGCACCCCCCGATCGCCGGGGTGGGCAGAGCGCCCTCCCCCCGATGTAGAGCTGCTTGTGGGCACAGGAGATGCTGGAGGTTCTGAGGTCCTGCTGGTGCCTCCTGGGCGCTGTTTGGCTGGTGCTTGTCCTAGAATAGAATTGCAGAATTGTTTTGGTTGGAAAAGCCCCTTGAGCTCGTAGAGTTTACCCATAACCCCCACCCCCAGCACTGCCCCATGTCCTGAGAACCTCATGTCCGTCTGTCCAGCCCTCCAGGGATGGTGACTCCAGCACTGCCCTGGGCAGCCTGTTCCAATGCCCCACAGCCCTTTGGGGAAGAAATTGTTCCCCACATCCAACCTCAACCTCCCCTGGCGCAATTTGAGGCCGGTTCCTCTGGTCCTTTTCCAGTTCCCATCACACTTGTGCCCCAGCCCCTTCCTCAGCTCTGTTGCCTTCTCTCAACTTGCTCCAGCATCTCAAGATCTGGCAGCAGATTGATGCTCCATGCCTGAGGCTGAAAACCCCAATTTTGGGCTGAAGATTCCAATTTTGGGCTCTCTCCCATCACCGCCAGGCCAGACGCTGACCCTCACAGCTCAGCTCAGCATTGGGGTGTCACCAGCACCCAAACGATGGGCAGAGGCACCCGCCACCCCCCGTCCTTCACCCAGAGGCTTCCCTTGACCTTGACCTCTGTGTCTGTGCTGTGTTGTCCGTCTGTCTGTCCCCAGCCTAGCCCCGGCGCCCATCTACAAATCCAAGGTCATTATTTTCCTGGGTGACAGGTAAATGGCGCAGCTGCGTGACATGCCAAACCCCGCTGTCACTGCAGTGACCCCCCCAGAGTGGGTGTCCCCCCATTAATGCAGCACCGGGTGTTTTGACCCCCATGCTGGGCTGGTTACTCATCCTCTTGGTGTCACCTGGCCCTGCTTACAGTGACATAGGGTCCTCCACACCCCGTAACCCCCCTATTTCTGCCACCAGATGGTGGTGGCTGTCCCCATGCTGGCAAGGAGGTGACACTCTCCCCGCTGCTGCATGTGGTTCCTGTGTCACCCCCACTTTCCGAGCACGTCACTGTGTCCCTGTAACCCCCACCGTGTCCCCAACCCCACGGAGGGCCATTGATCCACCAGTTCGAGGAGCCACAGGGTCCTTGGGCTGTCCCCTGTCCCTGGAGCAAGGGGACTGGTGGCTCCATGACCGTGCTTGGTGGCATTTTGGCTGGGAGCAAATCCTGGGGACGGCAGCGCTTGGCCCCAGGGCTGGGGTAGACGCGTGTCCCCTCGCTCCCTGTCACTGCTGGTGTCACTGGGGGCTCTTCCCCTCATGCCGCAAGACCCTCCTTGGGGTTGGGTGTCCCCGATGTGACTAACTGTCCCTCCTGTCCCTGCAGAGACCCGCTCCCCATCCCACGTCAGCAGCCTGAACCGCTCGGCCTCCCTCAGCTACCACGAACGCTCCGATTCCGTCTCATCCCCCGCCAGCGGCAGCAACAACCAGCTCAACGCTGGGACCAGTGCCCAGTATGTGGCCGATTTCAGCGTCCGTGCCCTCACTGACCTCCAGTTCGTCAAGGTGAGGGGGATGGGGACATCACACGGGGATGGGGACATCACCGGTGGGGTCTGTCACCGCTCCTCACCCCCCATTATTATTTTTCCCTGGCACAGATCACGCGGCATGAATACCAGAACGGCCTGATGGCCTCTCGCATGGACAGTTGTCCCCAATCCCCCGACAGCAACGCCCCCAAACCAGACACCCCCGGTTTACCGGAGAAACCGGAACCTTCCGCCACCGCCGACGAGACCACCAGCCTCCTGAACGAGAGGAACTGCCTGGGCCGCCGGAGCAACCACAGCCCCCTGGAAAACTCCATCTGACCCCGGCCCCGCCGGCGCACGCCGGGACTGGACATCGCCTGCCCCCTTGATTATTTTGGGACCCTTTTCCCCCGGTAAGGAACCGCCTCGGCGTCTCCTCGGTGTCACCGGAGAAGCCCCCGGTTGAGCCGGAGGGAGGTGTGATAGGAAAAACAGAGCCGGGATTTGCTGCTGCTTTTTTTCTTTTTTCCTCCAGACTTGGCTTATTATTGTTTTTTAATTAATTTAAACGGATGACCGGTGGAGACGGCGCAATTTCTCTGCCGGCCGCCCCCGCCGCCGGCGCCCGTTCAGCTCAGGGAGCTTCAGGCCTCGGACGCCGCTTTGAGAGCGGGGTGGCTGCGCCGTGGCCCCCCCTGGGACGGGCATCCCGGCCCCCTCAACGGTGTTTTTGGGGTATGACGGTGACGTCTCGTCCTTCTCCTGGTGCGTGGGGGTGATGCCGTGGCCCCTCCCTGTGCCCGCTCCCCTTTCCCGCTGGCCCGGGGCACCGGGGGACGTGGCAGGTCTGAGGCCACGGGGATGGGCTTGGTGGCTCCGCGGTGGCTCCGGTGCAAAACGGTGGCTGAGGGGACACCCCCTGTTATCCTGGGAGGTCCCTAATCCGTCACGGTCGGTGTCATGGAGGACGGCAGGGATGGCCCCCCCACCCCAACGGTTCCGGTGCCTTCCCCCCCAGCACCGGTTGGGGCGTCTCAGAGTACCGGGAGGGGGGGATTGGTGACAGGGGGGGCGCAGGATCCGGCTTTTTGGGGTGACACAAAGCTAGTGACCAAAGTTGTACAGGCAGGAGGGGGCCAGCGCCATGTGTGTCCCCCCCAGCATAGGGGGACCCCAAAATCCCCCGGTGACCCCCTTGGGACAGGACGTGGGACCCCCGCTGAGCACCAGATGGATCCCCCTGGTCCCCAGAGCTTCACAGGAGGGGGTGGGAGAGACCCCCCCCGCCTCAAAAAAAAAAGCACAAGTTCCCTGGGTGAACTCTGTAAGTTATTGGGAGAAGGTTAATTATTTTTATTAATCACGTGTCGACGATCAGGTCCTGGATCCTTCCGCGGGGAGATACTAGAGATAATAATAATAATAATAATGAATTATAATAATAAACCGAGACAAAAAAAATCCCTTTTTTTATTAAATCTTCCTCTATGCAACCCCCACCCTGGGAATTCCTATTTATTTTTAGCATCAGGTTTGATTTGTATATTTGGGGGACGCTGGGCTCGGAGCGGGTGAGGGGGCCGGGTCTCCCCCCCGGTTATGACCCCCAACCCCCTCCTCCTGCCGCCCCCTCTCGGTTGTGAAACCGACTGTGGAATTTTATTCGTTGGGTTTTAGGGGTTTTTTGCCAGTTGGGTAATAAAAATTCTATATCTGTACGTGGGTCTGCTCCATGTTTCGCGGCGGGTGGGTGCGGGGAACCGCGGAGGGTGCGTCTCGGTCACCGGCGCCGCTGTGCGACGCGGCTCCTTTAAATCCGTTCCCCGTGTTGTTTACAGCGCTGCGGTGAGGCCCCGCCCCATGAGGTGTTAGCGGGTGGCGATTGGCTGCACTGCGTGAGGTGGGCCTGCCGGCGATTGGCCGCTAGGAGGAGCGTCGGCGGAGCGGCCGGCGATTGGCTGCGGGGCGGGGCGGCCGCCTAGAGGCGGGGCCACAGGGGGCGCAGCGGCCGCTGATTGGCTCCGCGGGAGGGAGGTGGGCGGGGCGCTGCGCTGCCGCCAGCGTCCTCTCAGTCGCCGCATCCTCCTCCGGTGACACCGGGGCGGCACCGGGGGCCTTGTCAATGTGGCTCCTCCGAGTCCTGCCGGCACGTCTGTGGTGCTTCCGGGACGGGCTGAGGGGCAGCGGTGCCTGTACCGGTGCCGCTCGGGCTCCCTCCCGCCGGGCCCGGGCTGCGCGCCCTCTGTGGAGATGGAGATGGGGAAGGACGAAAATGGAACCTTCAGATGCTACAGGTGAGAGCGGCCGGTAGCGCCGGACCCGCTCGGCCGATGTGTGTGGTTCAAAGGAGATTCCCCCTGTGCTGGGCACTGGGGAGGCCGAACCGCGGATCCTGGGGGCACTTTTGGGCCCCTCACACCAGGCTTGAGGTGCTGGAGCGAGTTGAGAGAAGGGAACGGAGCTGGTGAGGGGCTGGAGCACAAGTGTGATGGAGCGGCTGAGGGACCTGGGGGTTCAGCTGGAGAACAGGAGCTGAGGGGAGACCTTCTGATCTCTGAACTGCCTGAAAGGAGCTTGGAGCCAGGGGGGTCGGGCTCTGCTCCCCAGGAACAAGCGCCAGGAGCAGAGGAAACGGCCTCAAGTTGCGCCAGGGGAGGTTGAGGTTGGATGTGGGAACAATTTCTTCCCCAAAGGGCTGTGGGGCATTGGAACAGGCTGCCCAGGGCAGTGGGGGAGTCACCATCCCTGGAGGGCTGGACAGACGGACATGAGGTTCTCAGGACATGGGGCAGTACCACGGGTGGGTTATAGTTGGACTCGATATTAAAGGTCTTTTCCAACCAAAATGATTCTGTGATTCTCTTTGGCAGGTTCCACCCATCCCCAACGTCTGCCCGGTGCCGCAGCCTCTCCTCACACTCCCCCAACTACTTTATCTTGGTGCCCTCATGGCCTCCAGGACCCCAAATCCAGTCGATTTGCTCAACACCATTGAACTGAAAATCATCCCCAGCAGCCAACTGCCTTCCTGAGCCACCACAACACCGCACCAGGTAGGGAGCCAGCTTGGCAGCACGATGGCAACGGCTGCCCCAGTAGCCGTGCCCAACTGGGAAGCGCTGGGGGTTCTGTGGTGCTGGTGGAGCCACCTGCATCTGCGGTTCCTCTCGGCAGCGAGCAGTGGATCCTGGGCCATCATACAGCCACTAATTCAGGGTGTCCCCTGCGCATCTCCCTCCTCCCCACATGTATGTCGTGCATCTCTCTCTCATGCATCTTGCCACATTGCCCCATCTCAGGGTCTGACCGCCTTCCTGGGCACCACAAACTCAGCCCTGCTATTTCCTCTGCCACAGGTGTCACCAAACCATCCCACTGGGACAGGCTGAAACCCTTTTGCCTACTCCTCGGTGTCCCCAGCTGCTTGCCGGGGTGGGAGCGGAAATTTGGCTCCCTCATTGTGACACTCCCCACCAGGACGGGGTGAACCCGGCGCAGGGGACAGAGAGGCAGAGACGCCATTGGGTGCCAGGGGCTGTGTTTATCCATCGCAGATGTTGTCCAGTGGCACCGGGTGTCCCCGTCAGGTGTCCAGCAGGTCCCGCACCGCTGGGGTGGCCACGTCGCGGGGACACCGGCCCTTGGTGTCGCGGATGCCAGCCAGCGCCGGGCTGTGCTGCAGGAGCAGGGCACAGAGCTCCCGGTGGCCTTGCTCAGCGGCCTGTGGGTGACACATCTGTCATCGCCGGGGTGTGCAAACGCTGGCACAAGTCCCAGGGGGGACATCCCGGCTGTGCCACCCACCTTGTGCAGGCTGGTGCGGCCGTCCCCGTCGGTGGCCAGCGGGTCGGCGCCGTGGGCTAGCAACAGCTGGGCGATGGGCAGGTGGCCACAGTAGCTGGCGCGGTGCAGGGGGGTGGCACCACCTGGCGTGCGGGCATCACAGCGGGCGCCGCGCTGCAGCAGCAGCCGGCAGACGCCCAGGTGGCCATTGCGGCTGGCATAGTGCTGGGGGGTGACAAGGGGACACGGGTGTGGGTGGGGGGGGACACACAGGCACGGGGTCTGTCTGTCTGTCCCCTCTCCGTGCCCATGTACCAGTGCTGTGTACCCAGCCAGGTCGGGCTGGCTGGGCTCCCCCCGCCGCTCCAGCAGCTCCAGCACCCGGGGCTCGTCCCCGTCCCGCGCCGCCGCCCAGATCCCTACGGGCACCGGGAACGGGGTGGTGGTCAGGCAGGACCGGACCCGCAGCCCTGCCCGTACCCCGGCCCTTGGCGTCCCCCCAGCCCCCCAGCCCTGCTCCCGGGTTCCTCCCGACCCCGCTCGAAGTCCATCTCGGGCAGGCTCTGGTGGACGCTGGGCACCGCCAACCGCGACGGGCAGCAGGGACCGGGCGGAGAGCGGCGACCGGCCGCCATCGCCCCAGCCAGGCAGGGACGAAGGGAGCCGGAAAGGGCCGAAAGGAGCCGAGGGGAGCCGAGAAGGGCCGAAGGGAGCCGAGGGGAGCCGAGAAGGGCCGAAGGGAGCCGAGGGGAGCCGGGAAGGGCCGAAGGGAGCCGAGGGGAGCCGGGAAGGGCCGAAGGGAGCCGAGGGGAGCCGGGAAGGGCCGAAGGGAGCCGAGAGAAGCCGGGGAGAGCCGAAGGGAGCTGAGGGAAGCCGGGAAGAGCCGAATGAAGCCGAAAGGAGCCGAAGCGCCACACGCCCCGAGCGCTAGGGTGCGTGCGCGCTCTGGACCCCGCCAGGGGGCGCCCCCACCCCCCCAAAAACAGCTATATGGGGTCCCTGGGCTACCCCCCAACTATGGGGACCCAGGGGTCACCCCCCTGCTATGGAGTGCCTAGAGATCACCCGTCACACTTATGGGGGGCTCAGGCATCCCCACCCCACAGCTGTGGGGTACCCAAGCCTCAGCCCTCCCACTATGGTGGGGGGGCAGCGCTCACCCCCTCTCCGGGGGCTCAGGGCCCCCCCGGCCCCGCTTCCCACGCCCCGGGCAGCTCCTGGCCCCGCTCCCAGGCTCCACCACCGGGACCCCGGGTGCTGCTTCCGCCCAGCTTCCCAGCAGGGCCTCCCCGAGGACCACCTCCCCCCCAGCGCCCCACACTGACCCCCGGCATCCGGGGGGGGGCACGGGAATGGGGCCAGGCCTCAGCAGCCTCAGGCCCCGAGGGGGGCTGCCAGGCCACCCCCGCCCTGGGAATGGCGCCGCGATGCCCTTTTATAGCCCCAAGCGCGGCCTTTTTCCATGAGCTCAGCGGCCAGGGGGGGCCCAGCACCCTCCCCGCACCCCCCCATCCAGTACCGGACACAGCCCTGCGGGCTTCACTTTTCATTTTGTTGTCTGTTTGTTTTTTTTTTTTTTACTCCTTTTTATTATTAATATAAAAATACTCATGTATTTACAGCAAATAAATATATTTTGGTAACAAATAAATTACACTGGGGGGGGTTATACAAAAGGGGTGGCGTGCAGGGAGGTGGCAGGCGGGTGGGGGGTATTTACAGCTGGGACTGAGGGAGGTACAAAGTCCCACGGGGCTTGGGGGGGCTCCCCGGGGGGGGCGACGGGGGTGTTAGAAAAGTTCTCAGGAAGAAAAACCCGATCGGTTCTTAAATCATCCCAAAAAAACATCCTGTGGTCACTGCCCGGGACGGGGGGCTCAGTGGTCCCCAAGGCCGGTGGCCGTCCCCGAGGTTGGTCCCTTGCCCGAGACACGGTACCGAAGGCGGATGCAGTGACCGAGAGCAGCTGCGGTGCCCAAGCCGGGCGCCGGCGCCCCGAAAATGCGTGACGCGGTGCTGGTGCCACGGCCCCAAGGCGGGTGCCGTGGTGGCAGTCCCCAAAACGGGTACCGGCGCTGGGGTGGCAGTCCTGTCCCCAAAACGGGTGGCCAGCGCTGGCATCCCCGCAACGGTTGCCGGCACCTGTGCCACAGCAGCCCCAAGCCAGGTGCTGGTGCTGAGGCGGGTGTCCCCGCAGTGAGTGCCGGTGCCCTGAGGTAGGTACGGCGGGGAAAACCACTGGCCGGCGGCTCAGACCGACGACTCCTCCGGGTTGGAGTCAGGCAGGGGCTGGCGCTGCTGCAGCTTCCGCCGCAGCTCCTCGGCCAAATCGGCGCATGGTGGGCGCTCCTCGGCGCCCAGCGCCAGGCGGATGTAGCCGTTAGAGGAGGAACCGCGCAGGGGACCCAGGTGGATGCGGGTGGGCGAGTGCAGGGGCTGCCCAGGGATGGCGGCGGGTGGCGAGGAGGCGCCGGGGGGGCCGCCGTTGCGGCAGGCAGCGTGACCCGGCACAATTTTGAGTGAACCGTCCGAGTAGTAGTAGCTGGCTGGGTCCCAGAGCTTCTCATCTGAGTCAGAGGCGGCGCTGGGGATGAAGCGAGGGCTGGGGGGCTCCTTGGGCAGCTCGATGGGGTACACCAGGGTGCTCTCGATGGCTTTGGCGCCTTTGCCGAGCTCTTCCCGCAACCGCCGCCAAAGCGAGAACACCACCAGCACCAGCACCAGGCACAGCGCGCCCAGGCAAACTGCCACCACCCACACCAGCCCCAGGCTCTCCAGCGGCGCACGCGTCTCCAGTGGCCCCCCGGCGCCGGCCAACACCACCACTCGGTACACCTCACCACCCAAGCGGGCGCCCTGCTCCTCCGAGAAGCAACGGTACGTGCCGCTGTGCTGCGCCCCAGCTCCTGGCACCACCAGTGCCCGCAGCCGCGAGTCGCGCAGCACCAACGCCTGCTCGGCTGCCAGCGCCCGGCCCTCGAAGGTCCACAGTGCCTGCGCCAGGTTGGAGCCCAACCGGCATGTCAGCACCAGGTCGGTGCCGGCCACCACCGTCACGTTTTTGGGGGTGATGGGCCCTGTGGGAGAGGAGGCGCAAAGGTTGGAGGAGGCTCACGTGCACCCCCCGGCTCCACGCGGTGTTTTGTGGGGGGGTCTCACCTTGCTTGGCCGCCTGCGGCACAGTGCAGGCGCGCGTATCCGAGCTCAGCACGTCCTGGACCAGGTGGGACCTGCGGGAGGAGGTGACGGAGGTAAAGGGGGGACCTTGCACCACATTGGGGTGTCCCTCCCTCCCTGGGGAACCCCCCGTACCCGTTGAGGCCGTCGATGTGGACGCAGAGGCTGGCGTTGCGGCTCCAGGCGCAGTACGGATCCCGTGCCAGCACGCAGTCTGTGCACGACTGGTAGCGGCCGCAGTCGGCCAGGGGCAACTGGGCCAACTGGAAACGAGAGCCGGCGAAGAGCAGCTTCTGCAAGGGCGGGAGAAGGGGTGAGGTGACAACCAGGTGACATGGTGACACCCCAACCGTCCCGTGGCACTGCTCACCTTCCGTCCAGCCAGCACCAGGCTCTCCACGGGCTGCGCCGGCTCAAAAACCTGCAGCTCTTCAACCAGATGGACACGAGCACCCAGGTTCAGTGCCTTGTGCACCCAACCGTCACCTGCGGGTCATGGCGGGCGGTGAGGGACGTCCCCACACCAGGAACCCTCCGGTGTCCCCTCCCCGGTGTCCCCCGGTACCTGTGCCGATGAAGAGCACCTCGTAGACAGTGCCGTCCAGCCCGGTCACCCGGTCGACCACCAGCTGGGTGAAGTTGGCGTCTTTCTTGAGGAGGAGCGGGCGGCCGCGGTGCGGCAGGACGGGCTCGTCCATCAGCGGGTGCTTCTTGGCGAAGTTGAGGGTGTTGTCGGGCAGTTCGAGAGAGCTGGCGAAGCCGTTCTGGCGGTGCCAGTCGGTGATGCACTGGGGACAAGGGACGCCGTGAGGTGCACGGCCGCGTACCCCACCTTCTTGTCCCCTCCCAACCCCCGTGTTGTCACTCACTGCGCCGGGACGGGGACTTGGCACCTCATCCGAGTACCGGCCCCACTTCTGCGCCTGCTCACGGTATTCCTTGTAGGGCCCTTCAAACGCCTTCTTCACCTCCAGGATGTGGTACCGGCAAATAGCCGAAACATCCACATCCCCCCTGCGAGGGACAGCGTGTGTTTGGAAGAGCTACCGGTGACAGGGAACCCTGGCACTGCCACGTCTCCCTGCGCACTCACCAGCGGGCCTGAAACACCCCAAAAAACGTGGTGTCCTGCCAATTGTCCCCCGGGAGAGTGAAGACTGCCTGGAGGCGGTTGAAGTGGAGCTGCTGCTCGGGCGCTGCGCACACCAGCCGAGCCTTCAGGAACGTCGTCCACTTCTTCTGCAGCGTGCGGGCGCCACCGACGTCCCCCTGCGCACCCAACGGCATCAAGACAGGGCCACCACGCTCACCGGTGGAGCCAAGTCACGCTGGGACGGTGTCCCTGGTGCGGGTTGTCCCCTTGCCGTACCTTGCAGACGCGTGCCACGCGGGCCACCACCTGCTCAGCGTAGCAGTCGTACTCCACCGCCCGCTCGCTGAAGAAGAAGTAAACCTTGTCGTCGTCGCCAGTGCTGCTGGCCGCGCTCTCCTGCACGTAAGCCGAAGCCACAAAGTGGGGCTCTGCAGACATGGGGGGCAGAAAGGGGATGGTAACGCCGTGCCGTGGTTTGGTCGTCCCTGCGCCGTGTCCCCTTTTGTCCCCTCCACCATACCGTTCAGCCAGGAGGTGAGATATTCTGTCTTCATGGAGTAGTGGGGGCCCAGGTTGCGGAGGATGACAGGCTCCGTGCCCAAAAAGTTGTTGAAGGTGGCCGAGTAGAGCTCCCCATCTGGCAAGAGAGGGGTTAGGGAGGGGGTGGGGGGCACAGCGGGCACCCTCCAACCCCAGCGGGTGCCCAGCAGTGCCACCTACCCACAATGAGGCCGGTGTGTCCCTTGGTGGGGTCATAGGGACACTTGCCCTTCCCGTCCTCAAATGCCACTGGGTCCAGGGTGAAGCCGGAGAGATCCTGGGGGGCACAGGAGTGGGTGGGGGTCCAGACACCCTCCCTGCTTCACGTCCCCCCTGTGCCCAAAACAGCCCCAGGGACAGGGACAGCCCTGGAGCACCCTCTTGGGGACAGGGACACCCTCGGTTGATGTTCCTGAGGACAAGGACACCCCTGGAGCACCCTCTTGATGACAAGGACACCCTTGGACCACCCTCCCAGGGACAGAGAAACCCCTGGAGCACCCTCTTGGTGACAAGGACACCCTTGGACCACCCTCCCAGGGACAGGGACACACCTGGATGACGCTCCTGGGCACAGGGACACCCCCCAGATGACCCTTCTGGGCCACAAACAGCCCTGGATGACTCATTATGGGGACAGTGACACCCCTAAATGATGCTCCCAGGAACAGGGACACCCCCCAAAGCCCCCCCCCGCCCCCCCCAGGCAGAGGGACACTCCTGGGACAAGGACACCCCCCCAGGTGACCGCAGCAGGCACAGGAACACCCCTAACAACCCTCCAAGGGGACAGGGACACCCCCAGACCACCCTGATGGCATCAAGGCCACCCCTGCACCCGGAGATTCCTCTGAAGGGGGACAGGGACACCCCTGAGGCCATGGGATGGCTGCCCTGGACCTCACCCCCAGGGATGGGGTGGGGGTGACAGGTTTTGGGGCCCCCGCGGTGGGTGGGACACTCACAATGTAGGTGCACTTGGGCTGGAAGGCGTAGGTGCCGCAGGCGTAGAGGTGGGAGCTGTTGTAGCTCTGCAGGAAGCGCACATAGTTGAAACAGTCGGTCTGGGGGGGGAAAACAATCCATTAAGAGGGTGACAGTGAGTGGGGGGGGCACACTGGGGTGTCCCCAACACCCCTGTCCCCAACCTGGTTGTTCTTGCCCTTCTGGATGCACTCAGCTTTCTTATCCACGGGGGCTTCCCAGGAGATCTGGGGACATAAAAAGAGTCAGTGGGATAGAAATACCCCCGTGCCCCAAAAATATAACCCCCCTCACCCCAAACATACCCCCCCCCGGGGAACTCACCGCCGCCTTGAGCTCCACGGTGCCGGTGGCCACGGCAAACACGGCCTCGCGGGCGCCCACGTAGAGCAGCCCCTCGGCCTCATCCAGCGTCAGCGTCAGGTAGTGCGAGACCCCCCCCCGCGAGAAGCGCTTGGCCGCGTCCTTCAGCTCTGCAGGGTTTGAGGAGGGGGGGGACACGGGGACATCAGGGCAAGGCCACCACTGGCACCCCTCTTGTCTCCCCCACCCCAGGCACTGCCGGAAGCCCCCCGGCCCCAGACAAAGGGCTCTTTGTCACCGGAGCAGGCGGTGGCGGTGCCGGGCGAACACAGTGGCCTTTGGCGAGACCCCGTGTCCCTCCCCCGGCCGCCCCCAGGCCCTGCAGAAAGGCCCCATTGACCGGGAGGCGCCAGGGCCCCCGGGCAGGGATGGGGATGCGGGGCTGGCATGGCATGGGGACAGCACGGGGACAGCACGGGGACGTGGGGTGCTGGCACAGCAAAAGAATGGGGAGCGCAGGCACGCGGGTGGCACAGGGGGCACGGGATGGGGACGGTGGCACAGCGAAGGGTGGGGGACATGGCATGGGGATGCCGGTGTGGCACAGGGATAGGGGACATGGGGCACTGCCACTGCACAGGGACAGGGAACGGGGCAAAGGGATGGGGACACAGGGCATGGCAAAGGGACAGGGATGCCGGTGCTGGCACGGCATGGGGACAGAGCACATGGCACAGATGGGGACACAGGGTGCTGGCACGGCAAAGGGATGGCATCTCAGGGTGCTGGCACGGCAAGGAATGGGGACAGGGGACATGCAGAGGATTTGGGACAGGGGGCAATGGCAGGGCATGGGGACATGGCACAGGGCTGGGGACACAGGGTGATGGCACAGCACAGGGCGAGGGGACACGGCACAGCGTTGGGGACAGGGGGCAATGGCAGGGCATGGGGACATGGCACAGGGCTGGGGACACAGGGTGATGGCACAGCACGGGGATGGGGAACACAGCGCAGGGTTGATGGCAGGGCATGGGGACATGGCACAAGGTTGGGGACAGGGGGCAATGGCAGGACACAGGGACATGGCACAGGGTTAGGGACACACGGGCACAGCATAGGGGACACAGAGCTGTGTCCCTGCGTGTCCCCCCTCTGTTCCCACAGACCCCAGTTTTGGGGCCACCAACACAGGGGGGTCCCCACTATGCTGACAAGCTCAGGGCAGGGAGGGGACAGAAGCTGCCTGAGGTGGGGACAACTATAGCCAGCGCCATGTCACCCCAGTGTCAGCGAGGGGTGGGAGTGACACACCCACCCCACTGTGCCTCAGTTTCCCCAAGCTGCTCCCCTCTCCCTGGGGGGGGGACACACACAGTACTCACCGGCGTAGGTGACAGTTTTTCGGGGTACGGCGCTCCATGAGGACTCCGGGGGGGTGGCAGCGGTGGCAAGGGCCAGCAGCAAGGCGAGGGCCAGCAGCCGCTGGGGGACCATGGTGCCGGGGAGGGGGGGACACACGCGGCCTGGGGGGGACAGGGACACGCCCGGCCCCTGTTAGGGTTACAGAGCCGGCGTCACGCGGGCGGCGCGGGGACAAGGCGGGCATTGAGGGCTGCGTGTCACGAGGCCGGGGGCACCCCACGCAGCGGGGGGGGCCACACATGGGCCCCCCCTCACCATGGTCCCTCCTCCAGTGGTGACGAGTGCCGGGGGGGTCTATAGAGGAGGAAACGGGCCCTTCCGCTTCCCACCCCACCCAGCGGCCCCACCTCACCCACCTCCTGCCCTGGGACCCCCCGGCACTGCCCGCTGGCCGGGGGGTGTCCCCGCTGTGTCCCCCTCCCGGGCTGGGCAGGATGCGGCCGGGAATTGTTCTGCGCTGCCCGGCGGGAAGCAGGAAGCCGGGGGGGTTCGGGGGGGCCCTGCGCCAGGCGAGGAAGGATTTCCGGGAGGGTGGGGGGCCGGGAATAGGCCCCCCCCCCCCAGGCGTGGGAATGGGGGACGCCCCGGTTGGGCTGCTCAGGTGGGGGGGCTTGCAGGAAGGGGGGCTGGCGGTGCCAGGGGCATGGCCGGGGTGCCAGGGACACAGCTGGGGTGTCACGGTCATGGCCAGGGTGCCACGGGCACAACCGGTTGCCATGGGCACAGCTGGGGTGCCATGGTCATGGCCAGGGTGCCATGGGCACAGTCAGGGTGCCATGGGCACAACCAGGTGCCAAAGGCACAGCCGAGATGTCACAGGCACGGCCGGGGTGCCACAGGGATAGTCGGGGTGCCACAGTCATGGCCATGGTGCCCTAGGCACAGCCAGGGTGCCATGGGTACAGCTGGCGTGCCACGGTCATGGCCATGGTGCCATGGGCACAACTGGGTGCCATGGGCACAGCCAGGGTGCCACAGGCAAAGCCGGGGTGCCACAGGGGCAGTCGGGGTGCCACGGTCATGGCCAGAGTGTCCTGGGCACAGTCAGGGTGCCATGGACAAAGCTGGGGTGCCACGGGCACGGTCAGGGTGCCACAGGCACAACCAGGGTGCCATGGACAAAGCTGGGGTGCCATGGGCACTGTCAGGGTGCCATGGGCACAACCAGGGTGCCATGGACAAAGCTGGGGTGCCATGGGCACTGTCAGGGTGCCATGGGCACTGTCAGGGTGCCATGGACAAAGCTGGGGTGCCATGGGCACTGTCAGGGTGCCACAGGCACAACCAGGGTGCCATGGACAAAGCTGGGGTGCCACAGGCACAACGCGGGTGCCACGGGCACAATCAGGGTGCGACAGGCATGGCCAGGGTGCCACAGGCACAGCTGGGGTGCCACAATCAGGGACAGCATGTCCCAGGCACCATCAGGGTCCCCAGGGCACGGCCGGGGCGCCACGGGCAGGACGGGGTCCCGGGGGTCCCCGGTTTCGGTGCTGGACGCCTGGGGGTCCCACGGGGGGCCCGGGTGCCACGGTGCCATCCCGAGGAGGGGGTCCCCACGACGCTGCCATCCCGGGGGTGTCCCCGCGGCGATGCCATCCCGGGGTGTCCCGGCCTCACGGCGACACGCGGGACGAGCCCACGGCGTTGGGGGGGGGGGGTCGGTGTACCAACGGATCGGGGCGGGGGGGTGGTCCCCGTTACCGGAGCGGGGTTCCAGCCCCCACAGCAGCGCGATAAGGCGGCGATACCGCCCGGGGTGCCGGTCCCGATCGCCGGTACCGGGAGGAACAAAGCGCCTCCCCCTCCTCCCCCCGCCCCCGCGGCTCCGCCACAACAATACCGGGGCGGGGCGGGGGGGGCCGGGGCGGGCCCGGCGGGGGCTGGGGGGGCCCGCACTCACCTCGGGGCGCGGCGGCGGCGGCGCGGGGGGGGCGGCCCGGCCGGGGCGGCGGGAGCGGCGGGAGGCGGCGGTCGGGGCGGCGGTGGGTGCGCGGCGCGCGGCTCCGCGAGGCCCCGCCCAGCCCTGACGTCACGGCCGCCCCGGCGGGAGGGGGCTCGGGTGGGATCGGAACAGATCGGCTGGGATCGGATCGGATTGGCTTAACCCGGACCCGCTCGGCCCCGGCTCGGCTCAACCCGGCTCGTTTAAGGCTCAGCTCAGCTCATTTCGGCTCAGCTCCGTTTGGCTCAGCCCAGTTTGGTTCATCTTAAGCAGGCTTGGCTCAGCCTGGTTTGGCTCGGCCCAGTTTGGCTCAACCAGGCTTGGCTCAGCCCAGCCCAGTTCAGCTCAGGGTAGCTTGGTTTAAACCAGATCAGCTCATCTCAGCTTGGCTCAACCTGGCACAACTCAGCCCAGTTTGGTTCAAGGAGGCTCAGCTCAGTCCAGTCCAGCTCAGCCTAGTTTGGTATAACCCAGTTCAGTTCAGCCCAGCTTGGTGCAGCCAGGCTTGGTCTAG
This sequence comes from Streptopelia decaocto, assembly GCF_964273445.1. Taxonomy (NCBI): domain Eukaryota; kingdom Metazoa; phylum Chordata; class Aves; order Columbiformes; family Columbidae; genus Streptopelia; species Streptopelia decaocto. Next base: position 1,736,811 of record NC_138680.1, read on the forward strand.
CCCAGTTCAGGGCAGCTTGGCCCAGTCCAACCCCATCCACCTTGGTCTGACCAAACTCAGCCCAACCCACCTAGGCTCAGCGTAGTGGGTGCAGGAACCATGGCACTCTTTTGGGGTGCTAATGGCCACCGACACTGCCCCCAAAAACACACAGGCGCAGGAGGATCTACAGGTGTTTATTGGGTTCAGGGGGCACCCTCGGGCACCCTCGGGTGCCCGGGACACCCCAGGACAGGGGGTGGGGACAGGGTCAGGGACCCCCACCCTGTGCCAGCATCTCCTGCCACTTGATGTAAAGGAGAATGGCCAAGCCCTTGAGCTGGGTGCGAAAGAGGAGCTGGGTGCTCTCAGGCAGCCCCCTCCCGAAAAGCTGGTCCAGCCTGGCACAGAGCAGCTCCAGGTGACCCTGGGGGGACAGGCGGGGGAGTCAGGGACACAGGGGAACCCCCGGGTCACCCCCAGGGCCCGGCGCTCACCTGCTGCTTGGCCGGTGGCTGCTCAGTGCCCACCACGTTGCTGGCGAGGAGGAGGAGGCTGTAACTCAGGTAACAAGCCTGAGGGGACAGCAGACACGGGGGGGTCACCAAAAGGGACGTGGGAGACATGTGGGGTGCTTCACAGCACCCATTTCCCGGCGAGGGGAGCACCCACCTCCCAGTCAGGGTCCGCCGGCTCCTCCAGACGCCCGGAGAGCATGAGGCTTCTCAGGGCATCTGGTCGTGCCAGCACCAGGAACCGGCACAGCACCTGCAGCTGCGGGGACAGCGGGTGTCAGGGTACCCTGGGGGGGTGACAAAACCCCAGGACAGTCCTACCTGGGTGCACCCACCTCTGCGTGTGCCTCGGGGGGTGGCACCACGCCCGGTGGCTCCCCCAGCAGCTGGGCCATGGCGTGAAGGCTCAGGTGCCGGCGAAGCTCCCTGGAGAGAGGGAGGGAAAAGCGTGAGGGAGGGTCCGGCGTGTCCCCAGTGTGCCCGTCCCCACCTCTGTGCCCATCACCGCCATCCCCCGGTGCCCTCCGGACACCCGCGGCGGTGCCAGCAGCCGGATCCTGCCCGCTTTGTGCCTGTGCAACCGGCTGGAATAAAAGAATTAAGAGGCAGACGCATCGCAGCCCGCCCAGCCCTGGCACAGCGCCTGGTGGCATGCGGGTGGCAGGGGACACCGCTGCTGGCTCTGCCATACCTGTCCCTGCCCGCGAGATCCGGCAGCAGCCGCATGAGTGCAACCAGGTTGTGGTGGTGGCGAGAAAGCTGGCACAGGTCCCGGCAGAGCGCGGGCAGCTGGGGAGAGAGCGGGACACTGAGGCAGCGACCTTGGGGAGGGGTGACAGGGCGGGCAGGGGATGAGGGGACACCCTTTGTCCCCCCATACCTGCTGGTGCCAGTCGTGGATGCCCTGGAGCAGGTGGTGCAGGAGGACCTGCATCTCGGGCAGCGGCTTGCAGCGCAGCGCCCGGTCCAGGCCCAGGAAGGACAGGAGGGTGACGAGGGACAGGCGGGCGCCGTCGGGGTAGTGACACGGCTGGGTGACCACGCACAGCGACAGGAACTGCGGGGGGAAGGTGACGTGTGACCCCAAAGCCCACAGGGACAGGCTGGCACGGGCGGAGCTGGCATCAGCGCCGCGTGCCCAATTAGCAGGGCAGAGATAACGAAGTGGCGGTGTCACCTTGCAGATGGCACCGAGCTGTGTCACCAGGGCCAGCGTGTCGGTGGCATTGGGGCTTGCTGGTCTCAGGGAGAAGGATGGCTCCAGGCTCCTGTGGGGACAAAAGGGAGGTGGCAGGGGGATAACAGGGTGGGCAGCACCGCCTTTGCCATGGTGGGGACACCCATGGGGACACAGCCACCCCCTGCCCACTGTGGTCACCTCCCGTCCGTGGGGCGCAGCTCGGGGGGCAGGACGGGGGTCAGGTCAGCACCGAGCCGGGTGAATGCTTCACTGATCTCCTGCACCGTGGGGCACCAGCGCTCGCCTGTGGGCAAGGTGACAGTGACAACGGGCAGGGGTTTGGGGACATCCCCCCACTGTGGCAGCCACCCGCCACACTCACCCTTGGTGCTCAGCCAGATATCCCACAGTGCCTGGGCAGCGTTGGTGGTGAGGGGGCAGAGTGTCATCAGCTGCCAGAATAAAGAAGGTGGCAAATAAAGAGGTGACAGGGTGGCAGGGGAGGAGGGGACACCAGGCAGTGACAGTGGCCTCACCTGGAAGAGCCAGCGCAGGACAGGCGGCGGGCAGGTGGGCAGGCAGTTGTACAGCAGGCTCAAGCACCCATTGCGGACAAACGCCGCCTGCCAGGCAGGTGATTCACTGTGGGGGCACAAGGGGGGTGAGTGGGACTCTGCCTGTGTCCCCTGTCCCCCCTGTCACCCCGATATGTCCCACCAGAAGAAAAGCGCCTCCAGGTTGTTCCGTGACTCCAGACCACGCGTGTCCAGCAGGGGCATCAGCTCCGGGCGGGCGCAGAAAACGGGTTCCCCAGGGTGCACCGTGGGGATGAACCGCGGCTTCACGGCGAAACGGGCCAGGATGTCCCTGCAGGGGTGGGACAGTGGTGTCGGGTGGGGAGGGGACACCACGGGGACTCCCGAATTCCAGTCCCCGTGCCGGTACCGGTGCTCCTCGGGCAGCTCGGTGTCCTCGTCCAGGGACTCCGGGGAACTGGTGTCATCTGCACGTTGCTGCACCAGCGCGGCCACCTGGTCCTGCTCCCTGCCACAGGGGGGTCAGCACAGGGTGGGGACACCCTGGGGTGCCCCCTGTGTCTTTAGGGTGCTCATTTTTACCTTTGCTCCTGGACTGGCGAATCCAGGCTGTTGGCGAGCGGATCTGGCCACGGGGACATCACCTAAGCAAGGTGACATGTCGGTGGGTGCCACAATGCCCAGTGGCACCGGGATGTCCCCAGGGACCCCCCCTTGGGTAGGGACTGACCTGCTGGTATCTGGGGGGGCTTGGGGACGTGTACCCTGCCAGCAGCATGTCCCTCAGTGGGATCAGCTCCTCGTCATCCTCGCTGTCTGTAAGGGACACCCTGTCCCTCATCGTGCCCGGCGAGTTTCCCCGTGAGCTCCTGCTGCCCATGGCATGCTGCTCTCGGTCACCGTCACCCCCCGGGGACCCCGCAGCCACCTCCGGCAGCATTGGGATGACCCCGGAGCTGTCTGATGCCACCGGGGATGGTGGGGAGCTGGTCACATCCTGCCGGTGAGGCTGGGGCTGAGCGGGGCTGGGTGGCCGCCGGGCTCTGCTCACCCGCTTCTTGGTGCCAGGAGACTTCTTGGGGCGCCAGGGGGCTGTGGGGACAGCGCAGGGGTCACCACAGACCCCTTGGGGCACAGGGAGAGCTGTGGGGACAATGTGGGGGTGACAAGGGCCCTCCTTGGGGTGCCAGGGGACTGTGGGGACAGCACAAAGGTGACCAGGGGTCCCCCTGGGGCACAGGGGTGGCCATGGGGACTGTGTGAGGGTGACCAGGGTCCCCCTTAGGGCATGGGGAGGGCCATGGGGACAATGTGGGGGTGACAAGGGTCCTCCCAGGGTACCCATTGGGCCACAAGGAAAGTCCACGTGGACAATATGGGGGTGACCAGGGTCTGCATTCGGGCACAAGGGCCATGAGGACAACGCAGGGGTGACACAAGGAAGGGCTGTGGGGCAATGTGGGGGGGACCAGGGCCTATGTTGGGGCACAAGGAAAGTCCATGGGGACAATGTGGAAGTGACCAGTGACCCCCAGGGTCCTATTTGGGGCACAGGGAGGGTCACAAGGACAATGTGAGGGTCACTAGATTCTGCATTGGGGCACAAGGGCCACGGGGACAACATGGGGGTGACCAGAATCCCTGTTGTGACACAAGGAAGGGCTGTTGGGGTGACCAAGGGCCCACTTGGAGCATGGGGACAACGTGGAGGTGCCCAGGGCCCCACTGGGGCACACAGAAGGGCCCTGGGGCCAATCTGGGGGTGCCCAAGGTCCCCTCGGGACACTGTGCGGCCACCACCGGGGTCACTGCTCCCCTCACACCCATCCCCGCGCTCACCTCGCACCCCTCCAGCGCCCCGCGGGCGGCAGAAGCCCCGGGGGGGACTGTGCGCGGGGCTGGGGGGCCACGGCTCCAGCAGGCCGGGGGGTGGCCCAGCCACGGGGCGGCCCACACGGAGGTTCTTGTGGGCGCGGAGCTGCTGGTAGCGCTGGAGACTGTCCTGGAAGCCGTAGCTGAAGAGGCCCGAGCGGGGGATGCGAGCGGAGGAGAGGGGGATCTGGTACCAGCGCAGCCCCTGGGGGTGCGGGGCCATGGCAGCACCGGCTCCTCAGGGGACACCGCGGAGCGCCGGCCGAGCGCCCGCCATGCGGAAAGGGGCGGGGCTGCGAGGAAAAGGCGGGGCTTACGCGGCGGAGAGCCAATAGGAGGCGGGCGGGCCCGGGGAGGTGACTCCTCCTCCCGCCGCGGCGCTTTCGAAGCCTCAACTGTCAACGGCTCAACCGGCCAATCGGAGCGCGCGAAGGCGGTTGAGCCAATCGCGGGCGTTTCTTAGCGCGGGGAGCTGCCGAGCGAGGCGCTACCAGCCAATCAGAACGGGAGGAGGGGTGGGGCCTCACCACCTCCCCCTCCCGCAGCGGTGCATGGTGGGAGCTGTAGTCTGTGGGAGCCGCGGGGCACGCTGGGAGTTGTAGTCTGAGAGCGGCAATCCCGGTGCGCGGGGCCTGCACGGAAGCGCTTCTGCTCGGGCCGGAAGTTCCGGTCGCGGCCTGGCCCGGTGCGCGGCGGCGCGGCCTCCGTCCCGGCGCTGCCATGGCGGACGTGACCGCGCGGAGCCTGCAGTACGAGTACAAGGCGGTGAGTGCGGCCCCGCGGCCTCCCCGGCCCCTCAAACCCCGCCCCGGGCCCGGCTCCCCCCGCCAGAGCGGCCTGTTTGAGGCGTCCCGGTGTAACGGCGCTTTACCGGGGCGGGGAGCGCGTTTTAAGGGTAAAAATCCTCATTGAAGGGTTTTTCGGCCCTTTTTCCCCCATCAGGCGGGACGTGCCGGTAGCGGAGCGGCTTAAACTCTAAACACGCGCCTGGTGGGGGGGATTAAATAACCTCTCAGTTCATTAAAATGCAAATTTATTTGTGTGTCGAGCAACGCGGAGCGTGTTGGGTTAAAGGGGTTGTGGGGGGGGGTCCCCGCGGGGGGTGCAGGCCCCCAAATAACCCCACATTGGGAGCAAAGGCCCCAAATCAGCCCTGCGACAGGACCCACAGTCCCCAAACAGACCCACGGTGGGACCCAGAGCCCCAAATCATCCCCACGATGGGACCCAGAGCCCTGAATCAGCCTCAGGGGAGGACCCACGGACCCAACTCTGCCCCACAATGGGACCTGTGGCCCCAAATCAGCCCTGTGGGGGGACCCAGGACCCCAAATCAGCCCCACAGCGAGACCCACAGCCCCAAATCGGCCCCAAATCAGCCCCACAGTGAGACCCGTAGCCCTAAATCATCCCCACTGTGGAATCCTGGGCTGCAAATCAGCCCCATGGTGGGACCCACGGACCCAAATCTGCCCCACAGTGAGACCCACAGCCCCAAATCTGCCCCACAGTGGGACCTGTGGCCCTGAATCATCGCCGCAGCAGGACCCAAAGCCCCAAATCGGCCCCTAATCAGCCCCACAGTGAGACCCGTAGCCCTAAATCATCCCCACTGTGGAATCCTGGGCTGCAAATCAGCCCCATGGTGGGACCCACGGACCCAAATCTGCCCCACAGTGAGACCCACAGCCCCAAATCTGCCCCACAGTGGGACCTGTGGCCCTGAATCATCGCCGCAGCAGGACCCAAAGCCCCAAATCGGCCCCTAATCAGCCCCACAGTGAGACCCGTAGCCCTAAATCATCCCCACTGTGGAATCCTGGGCCACAAATCAGCCCCATGATGGGACCCACAGCCCTAAATCAGCCTCATGGAGGGACCCATGGACCTGAATCAGCCTCATGGAGGGACCCATGGACCTGAATGAGCCTCATGGAGGGACCCATGGACCTGAATCAGCCCCACAGTGGGACCCAGGACCCAAATCAGCCCCTTCTCTCCCCTCTTCCAGAACTCCAACCTCGTCCTCCAAGCCGACCGCTCGCTGATCGACCGGACACGGCGCGATGAGCCCACCGGGGAGGTCCTGTCGCTGGTGGGGAAGCTGGAGGGGACGCGCATGGGGGACAAGGCGCAGAGAACCAAACCCCAGATGCAGGAGGAGCGACGAGCCAAGTGAGTGCGAGACGTGGATTTTCACAAAAAACCACTCCGGGGATCTAATCTTTCATTCTTGTATTTGAATAGCGCGACTTTGATTTGTGTTAGGGCTATAAATAGGGTAGAATTTGATGTTTTGGGGAGTATTTTGTAGTGAAAATGTTTTGGTGCAGGGATGCAGGTTAAATCTGCCAGTGGGAAGATGCAGAGAAGTTGTCACTTTCTCCATGTTAAGAAACTAAAATATAAGGGAAAAAATGAAAAATACATATTTTACTCCTTTCTTTCTTAAATAAAAGTGACTAGCAGTAGCTTTCCTCCTGCCCCCTCTCCACAGGAGACGCAAGCGTGACGAGGACAGACACGACATCAACAAGATGAAGGGTTACACGCTGCTCTCCGAGGGCATCGACGAGATGGTGGGGATCATCTACAAACCCAAAACCAAGGAGACCCGCGAGACCTACGAGGTGTTGCTGAGCTTCATTCAGGCAGCTCTGGGGGACCAGGTGAGGACAGGGACTCTGGGGGAGGGTTCAAAGTCTGAAAGATCCGTCTCTTGGAGGTTTTAATTGTTAGTTGATGATTTGTTGCGCGATGGCGGCTCAATATGACGCAGTGTGTGCCCAGGTGGCCAAGAGGCCACCGGCGTCCTGGCTTGTGTCACCACCAGTGTGGCCAGGGGGACCAGGGTGGTGACTGAACCCTGTGCTGGGCACTGGGGAGGCCAAACTGTGAATCCTGGGGGCAGTTTTGGGCTCCTCAGCTCATGCTCAAAATGGCGGCACCAGAATCACCTCAGGGCTCAAAATGGCGGCACCAGGGGCACCAAAATCACCTCAAAACACAAAATGGTGGCCAGAGGGGTGATGGGATCACCTCATAAAAGCCCTTGAGGTGCTGGAGCGAGTTGAGAGAAGGGAACGGAGCTGGTGAGGTGCTGGAGCACAAGTGTGATGGGAGCGGCTGAGGGAGCTGGGGGGTTCAGCTGGAGAACAGGAGCTGAGGGGAGACCTTCTGATCTCTGAACTGCCTGAAAGGAGCTTGGAGCCAGGGGGGTCGGGCTCTGCTCCCCAGGAACAAGCGCCAGGAGCAGAGGAGACGGCCTCAAGTTGCGCCAGGGGAGGTTGAGGTTGGATGTGGGGAACAATTTCTTCCCCAAAGGGCTGTGGGGCATTGGAACAGGCTGCCCAGGGCAGTGCTGGAGTCACCACCCCTGGAGGGCTGGACAGACGGACATGAGGTTCTCAAGACATGGGGTGCGTTAACAGCCTGACTCGATCTTCAAGGTCTTTTCCAACCTAAATAATTCTCTGCTTCTCTGTTATTCCTCCTGCAGCCGCGCGACATCCTCTGCGGAGCGGCCGACGAGGTGCTGGCGGTGCTCAAGAACGAGAAGCTGCGCGACAAGGAGCGGCGCAAAGAGATTGATCTGCTGCTGGGACAGACCGACGACACCCGCTACCACGTGCTGGTGAACCTGGGCAAGAAAATCACGGATTACGGCGGAGACAAAGAAATCCAGAACATGGGTAAGGGAACGTTTTGTCGTGGGCTCCGGCATCAGGGACAGGGCGGGCATAAATTCGGGTTATTTTTTGTGAAATCCAACACTACCCAGGGTCACGTTTACACACAGAGAAGACAGAAAAACATTTGGAGAGTTTTCAAGCCCCAAACCCCCGTTTCTTTTCATCTTTTTGGATGCACGGAGGTGTGGGCGGGTGTGTGGATCTGTCGACTTTCCATGTGGCGTCCAGATTTCCTGATTAATTAATTGCCCTTTTCTTTTGCAGATGACAACATCGATGAGACCTACGGGGTGAATGTCCAGTTTGAGTCCGATGAGGAGGTACGAGCCCTGCGATATTTCTGCCGGGAAGGAGAAGCTGGATTATTTTAGCTCCTATTTCCTGGCTTGGGGAGGATTTGTTGCTTATCTTGTTAATCCCAGGCTTAACGTGAGTCAGTAGGGTGGAAAGCAGATGGTGATATTTCGATCTTGTGGGGGAAACTTGACATATTGAGAGGAAAAGAGACATTCAGATATGCTGGTTTTGCAGAAGTGCTCCATGGGATTGTGTTGTGTTGTGAGAGAACGATAAGAGGGAGAAATATGAGATTGTTGCAGCCGCTGGCAAAATCTCTCTGTAAAGAGTGGAAATAATCCCATCACATGGCGCTTTACCTTGACAACAGCGTCGTTTTCCTGTGAAAAACCCAAACCTGGCTGTTTCCCATTAAGAACAAGCTGTCAGATTATTCATTTCTGTCGAGGAAAAGCTTCTCTTTGATGTTTCCAAAAGCCGCTCACTGGAATTTTGCTTTCAACAGGAAGGTGATGAGGACATTTACGGTGAAGTGCGTGACGAGGCGTCCGATGACGACATGGAGGGGGACGAAGCCGTCGTCCGCTGCACCCTCTCGGCCAACGTGAGTCACCTGGGAACGCGCCAAAATGTTTTTGGGGTGGTTTGGAGGAGAATCGTGGATCCCAAGGGTCTGTGGGTGCAGTTTGGGGGTGGAGCGGAGCCTTGAAGTTGTCTGCAAGGCCAAAATTAATATTAGTATAATTAACATCTCTGGCAGCTTCATGGTTGCATCTGTGGGCTTGAGAGAGGCCCCAAACACTCGCTCCACACCACAAACTTCATGCGCCTGCTTTCTCGCAGGAAAATAACATTTTGATGGGATTTTTCCTCCAGCTTGTGGCCTCGGGTGAGCTGATGAGTTCCAAGAAGAAGGATCTGCACCCTCGCGACATCGACGCCTTTTGGCTGCAGCGGCAGCTCAGCCGGTTCTACGACGACGCCATCGTTTCGCAGAAGAAGGCGGATGAAGTGCTGGAGATCCTGAAGGTCGGTGGCCGCCTTGCAATACCCATCTGAAAACCAGGAGTTTAAATCCCAAACAACTTGTTACTTTTGTTTTTTTCAAGTTTAACTGCTAAACACAATCGCGGATACGCTGTATTTGCCAATAAGATGGCTCTAGTTTTGATTTGCAGAGAATTCTTCTGAGGGGAAGGCAGTTGGGTTTTTGTTGACGTTTGCCACGACATCACCCTAAGTTGGGTCTGTTTTCCTGTTAATTTTGGTGCTGATGCTTGTGACGTGCTGGGGAAGAAAGGGAATCACTGAGGGTGGGATTTTAACCTGAATCGGGCGCCTGGTTTTGCATGTAGCTGCGATTTAGCTCCACTGAGCTCGGTTCTGCACGGAGCGGGGGTTCCTGTCCCATAGGACGCGGATTTAACGGGTCTTTCCTCGTTTCTCCTCCTCCCAGACCGCGAGTGACGACCGTGAATGCGAGAACCAGCTTGTTCTGCTCCTGGGCTTCAACACCTTCGACTTCATTAAAGTTCTGCGGCAGCACCGCATGATGAGTGAGTGACGTTCACTTTTAATCTTCCCGCCTGGTTTCTTCGCCGTTCTGATGCGATTCTAACCCAGCCCCGGGCTTTTTAACTGTAATCAGTGTTGCTTTGTGATGCTTCGGTCCCTTTTTTTGCTTCAATCAGCCCTAACTGCATCTGTTATCTTTGAATTTCATTTTCTCAGTCCTGTACTGCACTTTGCTGGCCAGCGCGCAGAGCGAGGCAGAAAAAGAGAGGATAATGGGGAAGATGGAAGCGGATCCCGAGCTTTCCAAGTTCTTGTATCAGCTGCACGAGACGGAGAAGGAGGATTTGATCCGGGTAGGTTGGGACGGGAGGAGAAATCGCCAGATTCCTTTGCTCTTCGTGAGAGAGGAGCCGCTGACTCAGCTGGGATCGCGAAACCCTGGGAAATGTCGCTGACATTCAGCTGAGAGGGCAATTTATTCGCCACTTCTTATTTTTTGAGTTGCTCCGCTGTCTGCTTTTCCAGGAAAGCACCAATAGCTGCAAGTTTTATGGTTTTTCGCCGCGGTTAAGTGTTTTGTAACAGCGCTGGGTCACCTCCGGGCCTCCTCGATGTCACGCTCAGCGCAATAAATCACTCTGGTCACCTCCGACCAGCGCCTGATTTCTGGGGTTGGAACGTGACACTTGAGAGATTTATTGGCCTTTGGGTGACAGCAGTTCCCTGACTGATCTGGGAGTTGTTTTTTTGAGGGGATAACACCATATCCCTGCTTTTTTGCTAGAAAAAACACGTTTACATTGATGTGAGGGGCCAGTTTGGTGTCTCCGTGTTTGAGGAGCGCTGCTGGCTGGGTTTTGCCGGGGTGCTGCACGTTTGTGCGTCTTCACGCCCCGTTTCCTTCCCTCTACTCTCTTGGAAAGCAGATTTACATCCTGGCCCTGAGGACACTGATTTCTAGTCCCCAAAATTATTGTTTCTGGTTACGTGAATGCCCGTGTTTGACAGAAATTGCGGCTTGCAGCTCTCTGGCCGTGCAGAGTTGCTGGTGTTTGATGGGAGAGCCCGACTGTCCATGCAGGAGGTTCAGCAGCTCCTCCCCAATGCTGAAATTCTCTCTCTCATCCCTTATCTCTCATCTTTTCACAGGAGGAACGTTCTCGGCGCGAGCGCGTCCGTCAGTCCCGCATGGACACGGACTTGGAGACCATGGATCTGGACCAAGGAGGGGAGGTAAAGCTCTTTGAAATTGCCTGTTCCTAATTCCTCTTACAAGCAGCACAAATAGAGAACGTGAGGCGACACGGGCAGGAAAATGTCCATAATAACCCCCTGGTGCGTTTGCCAGTTGGATGCGATTGCTTTTCCTTCAGTCCCAGGGTGAAAACAGCAGGAAAATGTTCTCTAATTCTTCACCTTTGCTGTTACCAGGCGCTGGCTCCCCGGCAGGTGCTGGATTTGGAGGATCTGGTCTTTGCCCAGGGGAGTCACTTCATGGCCAACAAGCGCTGCCAGCTCCCCGATGGCTCCTTCCGCCGCCAGCGCAAGGGCTACGAGGAGGTTCACGTGCCGGCGCTGAAACCAAAGCCCTTTGGATCCGAAGAGGTCGGTGACCTGATTGTGTCCCCTGTCCTGCTGCGCTGGGCAATGCTGAGGCCAAACCTCAAATCCTGGGGGCAGTTTTGGGCCCCTCATGCCAAGAAAGAGCTTGAGGTGCTGGAGCGAGTTCAGCAAAGGAAAAATTAGGAGAACTTCCAGGAAACTGGATGGGGCTCTGAGCAACCAAGATGTCCCTGCTCATGGCCTAAATGAGCTTTGAAGGTCCCTTCAACCCAAACTCGTTTTTTAATTGCTTGATTTATTGCTGATATCGTGACAGACACTTCCCGCATTGATGTGGCTTTGATGTGGCTCTGACACCCTCTCAGACTTCACGTAGAACCCTTATTTTAAGCAGAGAGATTTCGCGTGGCCGAAACGGGTTCCTGATTTCTGGTTTCTCGCTTCTGGGTTGTGTATCCTGGGCGGGTGGTTTGTGTCTCAGGGTTTCCCTGCCCCCTTCAGCCGCTTTGCTGAGCCCCGGGCTCTGTTTTTCCTCCCTCTTTGCTGTGTGGGCCGCAGTTCTGGCTGATCTGGTGAGAAATGGCTTCTTTTGATCAGCGCAGGCAGCGGAAATGTGGTCGGAGCTGCCCCATCATGTGGACATGGTGGGGATTTGCTTTTCAGATGGCGTAGCCAACTGAGACTTGTGCTAATTAGAGCGCACGAGCTTCGTTTGATCTTTCCCAACCTGCTCCACGATCCCTGGGCACGAGGCTTTTTTTCCTGCCCATCTGGAGACAACATGACCCTTGTTCTCCCCAGGGCGTCTCTGAGGTCTCACATATGTCCTGCAGCCTGCGAGGTACTGAAACAAAGGCACCAAACTTGATATTTCCCATTTTTTGTTGTTGTTTTTATTTTCAGCAATTGGTTTCTGTGGAAAAATTACCCAAATACGCCCAGGCTGGATTTGAGGGGTTTAAAACGCTGAATCGTATTCAGAGCAAACTCTACCGCGCGGCGCTGGAGACGGATGAGAACCTGCTGCTGTGCGCTCCCACGGTAAGGAGCCTGAAATTTGGGGAGTTCCAGACGGATTATTTTTTGTGGGGGGCACAGATTTGATGGGACTGGTTCTGCTCGTGTCCTAGGGCGCTGGGAAGACCAACGTGGCGCTCATGTGCATGTTGCGAGAAATCGGGAAGCACATTAATATCGATGGAACCATCAACGTGGACGAGTTCAAGATTATCTACATCGCACCCATGAGGTCCCTGGTGCAGGAGATGGTTGGCAGCTTCGGGAAGGTGAGGAGAGGGGTGGTCCTGGTCCTGCTTGAGCTGGAGGTTGGGGAAGGTGAGATTTATTGCGGTGATTTCCTAATGTGACACTTGTAGAAGGATTTAAGCTTTGGGAGAGGATGAGTTTGGCTTGTGCCATTCGTTTCTTACTGAGCTCTGAGTGTGTCGATATTGGCTTTGGGTGTCAGCGTGGGCTGTGAAATCAGAGAATCAGAATAGTTTTGGTTGGAAAACACCTTGAAGATCGAGTCCAACCATAACCCACCCAGGGCACTTCCCCATGTCCTGAGAACCTCATCCCCATCTGTTCAACCCCTCCAGGGATGGTGACTCCACCACTGCCCTGGGCAGCCTGTTCCAATGCCCCACAGCCCTTTGGGGAAGAAATTATCTCAAATTTCCACCCTCAACCTCCCCTGGCGCACCTTGAGGCCGTTTCCTCTCGTCCTATTCTGATTCCCTCAGCCTCTCCCATCACACTTGCGCTCCAGCCCCTTCCCCAGCTCCGTTCCCTTCTGTCAACTCCCTCCAGCACCTCAATTCACGCATTTCTTCAAGCTCTATAGCAAGATGAGCGTAAAACTCTCTCTGAGCATCTCAGGGCTGCGCTGCTCTAACACTACCCCAGAAAACGCCCATTTTACCCAATTTTAATCACCCTTGGATTTCCTCTTAGCGCCTGGCGAGTTATGGCATCAACGTGGCCGAACTGACGGGGGATCACCAGCTGTGCAAGGAGGAGATCAGCGCTACCCAGATCATCGTCTGCACCCCAGAGAAGTGGGACATCATCACCCGCAAGGGAGGAGAACGTACCTACACCCAGCTGGTGCGGCTGGTCATCCTGGTGAGCGACCTGCAAAGTCCCGGCACCGAGGACGGGGACGATGACGGGAGCTTTGTCGCTTGTTTTTGCAGTTTCTGAATGTGTGTTAACGGATGACGATGTGTCTGGTGCTTGGTTGTGGAGAGACTCTGGCTGGGATGAGTGTCCTTCAGTCCACGCAAGCACGTTTGCCGATAAATTAAACCAAAAAGGGGTGAATCGAGCGGGTTTGCAGTGGGGATAACTCTTGTTTTTTCTCTTTAGGATGAGATTCACCTCCTGCATGACGACCGAGGCCCCGTCCTGGAGTCTTTGGTGGCCAGAGCCATCCGCAACATCGAGATGACGCAGGAGGACGTGAGGCTGGTCGGTTTGAGCGCCACCCTCCCCAACTATGAGGACGTGGCCACGTTCCTGAGGGTGGACCCGGCCAAGGGCCTGTTCTATTTCGATAACAGGTACTGTGAAAAGCTGCGAGAGATTTTTGGATGATCAGCTGGTGGGGAGCGGTTGTTTTGTGGGAAATGCGTCTGTCAGATGGTGCTGGGGGCTCACTGGAGCTTCATCCTGCTCTCAACACGCATTTATTTGCTCTTAGATGTGACAATAAAGGCATATTTAGGACTAGAGCAGTTAAATACAGCCTCAAAATGCATACCAGGGGTCCAGCGTGGTTGTATTTGCAGGAAGGTGCTTTAGAGAAGGGGGAGAAACGCTTCTGTATTTGTGTACTGCATGGGGTGTTTGAAGGAAGCCTAAAACAGGATTATGGTTGTTCCTGGAACACCTGTTTTGTTCCCTGAGTTCGTGCGGATCGCAGGAAATAGAAATTGAGGTTACTGGCCCCTCGTGTTTAGTCGAACCAGAACAGGAGACATCAAATCTCTGACTAAATTGAGGCACAAACGACATTTATGTTTGGTGGCGTAAAACGCAGGCTGCCTTTTGATGGGACCTTTGTATCGGCGTTTCTGTGTTCTTCTGGTTTATTTACTTGGTTTTTTTCCTCACAGCTTCCGCCCGGTGCCCCTGGAGCAGACCTATGTGGGCATCACCGAGAAGAAAGCGATCAAACGCTTCCAGATCATGAATGAGATTGTTTATGAGAAGATTATGGAGCACGCAGGGAAGAACCAGGTTTGATACTTAGTTTAATTGTTCCTCACACGCTTAATCCCGGTTCGTGTCTCTTGCTGGAGAGATTCTTTGGAGCTGCAGTGGAGAAGAGGGTGGGTTTGGGTTGGCGATGCTGAAGAGAGGAAGAAGTGCTGGTTTTCTCTCTGATTAATAAATGATCCGTCCTTTTGGAAGGAGGGAGGGACCTGGGGGGTTCAGCTGGAGAACAGGAGCTGAGGGGAGACCTTCTGATCTCTGAACTGCCTGAAAGGAGCTTGGAGCCAGGGGGGTCGGGCTCTGCTCCCCAGGAACAAGCGCCAGGAGCAGAGGAAACGGCCTCAAGTTGCGCCAGGGGAGGTTGAGGTTGGATCTGGGGAACAATTTCTTCCCCAAAGGGCTGTGGGGCATTGGAACAGGCTGCCCAGGGCAGTGCTGGAGTCACCATCCCTGGGGGGCTGGACAGACGGACATGAGGTTCTCAGGACGTGGGGCATTGCCAGTGGTGGGTTATGGTTTGACTCAATCTTCAAGGTCTTTTCCAACCACAACGACTCTGTGATATCTCTGATTCCTCTCTCAGTGATGTCTCAATCTGTTTTTTACCAGGTGCTGGTGTTTGTTCACTCCAGGAAGGAAACCGGCAAGACCGCCCGGGCCATCAGGGACATGTGCCTGGAGAAAGACACCCTGGGGCTGTTCCTGCGGGAGGGCTCGGCCTCCACTGAGGTCCTGCGCACCGAAGCTGAGCAGTGCAAGGTACTTATTCCACCACAGCAACAGCACCAGCTGCAAAAATTCTGCCGCTTCAGTGCAGTTTTGCAGCTTTTCCTCTAGAATATGCGGTACCTTCTTGTTGCTTCTTTTCCCCCTGGTGTTACTCGGGTAGAAAACCCAGAGCTGGTTGTGTTTCTGCTGCAGAACCTGGAGCTGAAGGACCTTCTCCCTTACGGCTTCGCCATCCACCACGCTGGGATGACACGCGTGGACCGGACGCTGGTGGAGGATCTGTTTGCTGACAAGCATATTCAGGTGAGCCACGCTTCCCAGGAGGGGCTGGGTATTTATTTGGGGTTGTTACTTCACAAAACACACACTTGAGCCATTTTTTCCGAGTTCCAAAATCGAGAGGGTTGAGCGTAGCCAACCCTCATCCCACTCAGCTGAATCTGGTGCTTGAGTTTTATGTAAAAGATAGAAACAAAAAGCGTGTGGCTGGGAGGAGAGAGTGCAAAACCTTCTCTCCTAGGCCTGGCTTTGTGTTTTAAGCTAGAGGCCTGTCCCAGAGCAGACTGTCTCCTCCACACTTGTCACTTTGGCAAAACCCCATTCACAAAGTTTCCTGGCAATTATAAACGTAATTATAAAAGTATTTTCTGAGGGTCATGCAGTGAGCTGGGGAATTTGGGCCAAGATCTTGCCCTTCATCCAATTTTCCAGTGCTGGGTTGTGGAGACAGTCACAATTCTCAGTCTTTGTCCCTTTTCTGCATGTCTCTAATGTCAGGACCAGCATTTTAGACCTGTTTTTCTCCCTAGGAAGCGGCTTTGACGGCTGTTTTACTCCCGCAGGTGCTGGTTTCCACAGCCACGCTGGCCTGGGGCGTCAACCTCCCCGCTCACACCGTCATCATCAAGGGGACGCAGGTTTACAGCCCCGAGAAGGGACGCTGGACCGAGCTGGGCGCTCTGGACATTCTGCAGGTGAAGTTCTGGGGACGCAGATGCTGCCGGGACGCAGGGCGGGATGTTTCCTTTCCACCGAGCCACTTTTGAGATCTGATTTTGTATTTTCTCAGCACAGTCGCTCCCTGTTTTCTGCTGTCAAACTGTAAGAGCAGAGAAGCAGATCAGTAGAAGGACAAATAATTCCTCTCTCAGTATCTTGCCCAGACACATCTGAGATATTTATGTGTCTCCTCCCAGCTAGAACTAAAACAACCTGAGCGATCCGGCAAAAACCCCCCAGGACATGACAGCAAAGAGAAATTGCCAAAACTTGTATATTTTGCTGAACTCACCTTCTTGTTTTCAGATGCTGGGGCGTGCCGGGAGGCCGCAGTACGACACCAAAGGAGAGGGCATCCTCATCACGTCCCATGGCGAGCTGCAGTATTACCTGTCCCTGCTCAACCAGCAGCTCCCCATCGAAAGCCAGATGGTGTCCAAGCTCCCGGATATGCTGAACGCCGAGACGGTGCTCGGCAACGTCCAGAACGCAAAGGTGAGTCCAAGTCTTTGCTTTTCATGCCCTTCATTGCACACCAGGAGCTGGTGGGAGTTGCGGGGGCTGCAGGATGATCCATATTGGGGAAAGACGCCGTTGTCATACAGGAGCAAAGAAACTTGCAATGTTTGGTCCCTGGGGAGCAAATTTTTAAGAGATTTGGAAAGGTTGCAAGAACTACCAGGCTGTAGGGCTGGCTGGTGGGAAGATGTTTCTGTAACTCAGAGCAGATCAAGTTCTCCACGTGGAGAAGGACACTGAGGAAAACTCTGCACGTGGAGGGTGGGTTTTAATTCCTTAACATTTTGCTGGTACTGGAGAAGAGTCGTGTGTGTCTCTGGTTTAATGTGACCTTCTCGCTCTCTGAACTGCCTGAAAGGAGCTTGGAGCCAGGGGGGGTCAGGCTCTGCTCCCCAGGAACAAGCACCAGGAGCAGAGGAAATGGCCTCAAGTTGCACCAGGGGAGGTTGAGGTTGAAAATTTGGGATAATTTCTTCCCCAAAGGGCTGTGGGGCATTGGAACAGGCTGCCCAGGGCAGTGCTGGAGTCACCATCCCTGGGGGGTTGAACAGACGCGGAGATGAGGGACATGGATGACAGAACAGGTGGACTCGATGATTTTCAAGCTCTTTTCCAACCAAAATGATTCTGTGTCCTATGTGAGCTCCGGGAGCACCAGGCTCTGCCCCAGAGCATCGTTCCTGTTCACCCTGAGCCGCGTTCGTCAGCTCTGACCCGCGTTGGTGTTTCCTCAGGACGCGGTGAACTGGCTGGGCTACACCTACCTGTACATCCGCATGCTGCGCTCCCCCACGCTCTACGGCATCTCCCACGACGATCTCAAGGGGGATCCGCTGCTGGACCAGCGCCGCCTGGACCTGGTTCACACCGCGGCGCTCATGCTGGACAAGAACAACCTGGTGAAGTACGACAAGAAGACGGGGAATTTCCAGGTGAGACCTGGGGAAGGTGCTGTGACCCGCAGAGCTGGACGGGAGCAGCGCTGGCTGAGAGAAGGGATGCAAGAAGCATCTTGCTTATTAAATACACATCCCAGAGCATGTTTTGTCCTTCAGACCTGTCGTTGAGCACGTCTGTGGTCCCAGGGAGCTGTTTGCTGGCGTAAAACCCGACCCTCAGCCTGTCGATGTTGTTTGCTGCTGCCTCCTGAGCAAATTCACATTCTTGTTGCTCCGGAGGCAGCGGGATGAGAAAGGGGAGGCTGGGATGGATGGGATTGTGTGCCAGATAAAGCAGCTTTCCTGGGTGATTTGTAGCCTGAGAGTCGTTTATTTTGCTGGAGGCGTCTCCCCGGCCGCAGCCTCGTTCCTCTACAGCATCTCCCATCTGTGCCACAAACAGTCGGGTGTTTTTCTGCCGCCTCACCCTGTTCCATTGTCCCTGTGGCAGGTGACAGAGCTGGGCCGCATCGCCAGCCACTACTACATCACCAACGACACCGTGCAAACCTACAACCAGCTCCTGAAACCCACCCTGAGCGAAATCGAGCTGTTCCGCGTCTTCTCGCTCTCCTCGGAGTTCAGGAACATCACCGTGAGGGAGGTGCGGAGCCAAAACCCATCCCCAGTGATGTTTTGGGGGAAAATGGACCCTTCTCATCTCTCCTGCTTTGCTTTTTTTTCGCAGGAGGAGAAGCTCGAGCTTCAAAAATTGCTGGAGCGCGTTCCTATCCCGGTGAAGGAGAGCATCGAGGAGCCCAGCGCCAAGGTGAGCACTGCTTGTCCCTTTGATGGGACTTTTCTGCCTGTTTTGAGGGGAACAGTCACGATAAACGCCACTTTTGGGGGAGATTTCTCTTCGCTCTGTGGGACATTCTGGGCTGCGTCAAAGATGCTCAAAGAGCTGCAGATGTGGCGCAGGACAATCAGACCCCTTGATGGCATCTGTCCTACCTCAGAGTCCCCTGGCATTGCATGTGGTGCGGAGGGCGCTGAGAATCTCTTCTCCTTCCCCAGATCAACGTGCTCCTCCAGGCTTTCATCTCCCAGCTGAAGCTGGAAGGCTTCGCTCTCATGGCCGACATGGTGTACGTCACCCAGGTGAGCAAGGAAACACGGCGGGGGCTTCGCTCTTTCCCCTCGTTTGCGCGCAGTCCAGCCACGTCTTGGTCTCAGACAACTATTTGTACCTCGAAAATTGAGTTTGTGGCCAGAAATGGCTTCAAAAATCACTTAAGCCGTGAGGTCTAAGCTCTGTCAGGGTGGGAATTAGATCTTCATTGCAGTGTCTAATTTGTAATCAAAAAGATTCAGCACTGGAGAGCTACAGTATAGTTTTTATTCTGCCACAAAGGCCAGGTTCCCAAGGCTGGGAATCAAGTAATTGCTCCACCCATCGGCGTTTGGGGTGAAGGACCTTTAGTTCAATAAAGAGCAATTATAAAAAGGATGGGGAAGGACTTTTACCAGGGCTTGGAGTGATAGCACAAAGTGTAATGGTTTTAAACTGAAAAACAGGAAGATTTAGGTTCGATATAAGGAAGAATTGTTTACAATGAGGGTGGTGAGACACTGCCCAGAGGAGCTGTGGATGGAAGTGCTTAAATCCCTGTTGGACGGGACTCTGACCAACCTGATCCGCATGAAGATATCCCTGCTCATGCCAGGGGTTGCACTGGATCTTTGCAAGTTCCCTTCCCACCCAAACTCTTTTATTCTCATGTGGGTGGGCAGGAAAATGGGCGGAAAAGAAGGCAGGGTTGGATGTGACGCTGTTCTCTGCCCCGCAGTCCGCAGGGCGGCTGATGCGCGCCATCTTCGAGATCGTCCTCAACCGTGGCTGGGCCCAGCTCACTGACAAGACCCTCAACCTCTGCAAGATGATCGACAAACGCATGTGAGTGAGAGCCGGGAGTTAATTTCTGACCAGAGGAGACGCTTCGGCGATCTCTGTAGGGACGGGGAAGGAGAAAACGCGCCTGTCGGGGTGGGAAGGAGCTGCCGAGGGCTGTTTTTTGTTTCTCGGGTTGTGTGATGCCACGGTGTCCCGGCAGGTGGCAATCCATGTGTCCCCTGCGCCAGTTCAAGAAGCTGCCTGAAGAAGTGGTGAAGAAAATTGAGAAGAAGAATTTCCCCTTTGAGCGACTCTACGACTTGAACCATAATGAAATAGGTACGGAAATGCAGACAAGCAGGACGGGAGGAGGTGTCTGTGTCTTTATTCTCCTCTGCCGTGTTTTCATCCAGAAATTGGGGGGTTTTGCTAGGTGGAGGCTTTTCCCTGACACCCTCCAGCTGCTTGGATCACCGATAATAATTATCGTTTGTTTTGGGAGATGTTGGTCATCCCATTATCCATCTGTCCTGACAGCAGCACCTCTCTATTGCAGGGGAACTGATCCGAATGCCCAAAATGGGCAAAACGATCCACAAATACGTTCACCTGTTCCCAAAACTGGAGCTCTCGGTCCACTTGCAGCCTATTACCCGCTCCACCCTGAAAGTCGAGCTCACCATCACCCCCGACTTCCAGTGGGATGAAAAGGTGAGCGGAATGGTGAAATATCGCCGGGATAAACGCGGGAGAAGAGCAATTTGGGGTGGGATTGCTGTGGGAGACACAGAAAGGGGAGATCTGGACTCACACGGAGGTAACGGCCACCCTGGCACAGGTTCACGGTTCGTCCGAAGCTTTCTGGATCCTGGTGGAGGACGTGGACAGCGAGGTGATCCTGCACCATGAGTATTTCCTGCTGAAAGCCAAGTACGCGCAGGACGAGCACCTCGTCACCTTCTTCGTGCCCGTGTTCGAGCCGCTGCCCCCGCAGTATTTCATCCGGGTGGTCTCTGACCGCTGGCTCTGTAAGTCTCATGTCTCCCACTGGGAGAGCTCAGGGATTAAACTCTTTTTAAGTGCTTTTGGAGATTAAAATGGGGTTTTTTGATGTGTGTCTGCCAGCCTGCGAGACCCAGCTGCCCGTTTCATTCCGCCACCTGATCCTTCCAGAGAAATACCCTCCTCCCACCGAGCTGCTGGACCTGCAGCCGCTGCCCGTCTCGGCTCTGCGGAACAGCGCCTTTGAGAGCCTCTACCAGGACAAGTTCCCTTTCTTCAACCCCATCCAGACCCAGGGTGGGTATCGCCTCCCCTAAACCACCACCCTTTTGGTGTTTGCCTTTGATTTTTGGGGTTTATTCACTTCATGTGAGGAGCTTCTGTAGCTAATACTATATCCTCTCTACTCCCCTGAACCTTAGAGGTTTGACGGCTCGAAATATTCCCCCACAGGCCAGAGTATCTTTGATATTCTATTGCACACTAGAGCCTGTTTTGCTCAGTGAATCCCACCCTAAAACTCTTAAATAGCCTTTTCTGTAGCTGCTCCTTGTGTGAGCTCAGTCCGGGCTGGGATTTCCCTGCCTGTTTCTAAAGCTTTGATAGAAATGCGTGGAGATTTTGCTCAAACTTCTGCGTTGTCCCCCTGTCCCCAGTGTTTAACACCGTTTACAACAGCGACGACAACGTCTTTGTGGGTGCCCCCACGGGAAGCGGAAAGACCATTTGTGCTGAATTCGCCATCCTGAGGATGTTGCTCCAGAACTCGGAGGGACGCTGCGTGTACATCACCCCCATGGAGGCCCTGGCAGAGCAGGTGGGCCCGGAATCTTGCGCAGAACTGGAGCTTAAGCCCGGCTTAAATTTGCTTCCTCATCCCTGTTTCATTTTTCCTCATCCCTTCTTTGCTGTCGAATCCCTTAGGATGAATCCAGAGTCTTGATTAATTGTGGTCCCTCTGAGGGAGCGAAAAGACACGGTCCCACTGCCAACCCACTGATTTTATTGTGTGTTTGGCAGGATTTGTTCTTAATTTGAGGTTGACAACAGCATTCTTGTGTTTTCACCAGGTCTTCTTGGACTGGTATGAAAAATTCCAGGAGCGTCTCAATAAGAAAGTGGTTTTGCTGACGGGGGAGACCAGCACCGACCTGAAGCTGCTGGGCAAAGGCAACATCATCATCAGCACCCCCGAGAAATGGGACATCCTCTCGCGACGCTGGAAACAGCGCAAGAACGTCCAGAATGTCAACCTCTTCATCGTGGATGAAGTGCATCTCATTGGGGGAGAAAATGGGGTGAGTTATTCTTCGGGAAGCTCCGACGGGCGATGGCGCTGGGGCTGGAGTGGCCGGAGAGCTCTGTGTCCTCTCCTGTTCCTGCTCTGACCTGTTTTCTCCATCGTGCAGCCGGTGCTGGAGGTCATCTGCTCCCGCATGCGCTACATCTCCTCCCAAATCGAGCGGCCCATCCGCATCGTGGCCCTGAGCTCGTCCCTGTCCAACGCCAAGGACGTGGCTCACTGGCTGGGCTGCAGCGCCACCTCCACCTTCAACTTCCACCCCAATGTCCGCCCCGTGCCCCTGGAGCTGCACATCCAGGTAAAAATTGGGGGTAAAATCATCTCCTTGCCCTCCCGCCTGCTCTCCACACCCCGGTGGAGTCACCATCCCTGGAGGGGTTGAACAGATGACGTTCTCAGGGACATGGGGCAGTGCCGGGGGAATACTTGGACTCGATGATTTTTGAGGGGGTTTTCCATTCAAAAAGATTCTACAATTACTGAAGAGTAATTGTAGAATTCTACAGTTATTGAAGAGTAAGGCTTAACTGCTAAATTATATCTTTAATAGTGAGTAAGGGGGATGTGAGGGCAGGAGATACAGAAAAATCTGCTTAATCTTCCTATATCTGACTTTACATAGCTACTGAAGCTGTTAAGTTAAAATTTCAGCACCAGAGAGGTTTAATGGCTTATCTGTTCAGTCTGATAAGGTGAATGCTGACAGTCCTGGTGTCACTGATCACGTTAAGGGTTAATAGTTGCAGTACCTGCTCCTACAAGGATAAATATAACATAAATGCAGCATAAATACAATCTAAAATCTGAAAATTAGATCCCTGACAACTGCTGAATGCAGCACAAATACAATCCAAAATATGAAAATTAAATCCCTGCCAGCTGGAAATCAGCATTCTTACAATAAAAACTATATAGGAATAAATGTCGAACGCTTCTCCAATACTGCATTTACACCTTTTTTTGTGACACAAATTGTTTTCACTGCATGTGCTTTAGAGAAGCCTCTGATTCTTCCCTCACAGGGCTTCAACATCAGCCACACGCAGACTCGCCTGCTCTCCATGGCCAAGCCTGTCTACCACGCCATCATGAAGCATTCACCCAAGAAACCCGTCATCGTTTTCGTCCCGTCCCGCAAGCAGACGCGCCTCACGGCCATCAACATCCTCACCACGTGCGCCTCGGACGTCCAGAGACAAAGGTAACGGCAGGGACATGTTTTTTGTCCGTTTTGCCAGGCTGAGGGACACCTAGTGATGGAAGACGGTCTCTTGGATGTCACATCAAAGCGGGACAGGTGTAGGCAAACTCTTTCCCTCCCCGGCAGGTTCCTGCACTGCGCGGAGAAGGATCTGGTGCCGTACCTGGACAAGCTGAACGACAACACGCTGAAGGAGACGCTGGTGAACGGCGTGGGCTACCTGCACGAGGGGCTGACCCCCATGGAGCGGCGAGTGGTGGAGCAGCTCTTCAGCTCCGGTCAGTTCGGTGGCGCAAGGACACACCAGATCTACCCATAAACCCTTTTTTCCGGCGCTTGCGTGAGCTTCATGTCACTTCTCTGCCTCCAGAAATCAGCGATCTTCACCTTCCCCATCTCTCCTGGACCTCTCTTTTTCTGAGACCCCAAATCTTTCTCCCCCACCCCGATTTCCGCGGGTTGACTCCTTTCCCCGTGCCCCTTGCAGGTGCGGTTCAGGTGATGGTGGCTTCGCGCAGCCTCTGCTGGGGGATGAACATCGCTGCTCACCTCGTCATCATCATGGACACGCAGTACTACAACGGCAAGATCCATGCGTGAGTGCGGTAACGCCGCGGGGACATAACGTCCTGAGCCCCACGGGCTTCGTCCCCGTCTGGGAATGGCGGGAGGGCGGTTGTGGTTCCCCCGCAGCTTCGTTAACGCCCTGTGTCGCAGGTACGTGGATTACCCCATCTACGACGTCCTGCAGATGGTGGGTCACGCCAATCGCCCGCTGCAGGACGACGAGGGCCGTTGCGTCATCATGTGCCAGGGATCCAAGAAGGTGGGTGACAAGCAGGGCGCTTTTTTATCTCTGAAAATGTCTTATCTCCTGCCTGGCGCATGGATTTTTTCTCCCATGCTGATTTATAACCCTCACTCCAAGCCCTTCTCCAAGATTTTGGATTTATTTATCCTTTTCTGTAGGATTTCTTCAAGAAATTCCTATATGAGCCCCTGCCTGTGGAGTCGCACTTGGACCACTGCATGCACGATCACTTCAACGCCGAGATCGTCACCAAGACCATTGAAAACAAGCAGGACGCCGTGGATTATCTCACCTGGACCTTCCTCTATCGCAGGATGACGCAGAATCCCAACTACTACAACCTGCAAGGTGAGCGGGGAGGGTCTGCGCGGGCTGGAGGATGTTTGGGACCCTCTTTCTCTGTGTTCTGCTTTTTCAAGAGCAATGTTTCTCCATTTTGGGGAATTTCTGAGCCCTGTTCCGACCTGTCCCCGCAGGCGTGTCCCACAGGCACCTCTCGGATCATCTCTCCGAGCTGGTGGAACAGACCTTGAGCGACCTGGAGCAATCCAAGTGCATCAGCATTGAGGACGAGATGGATGTGGCTCCCCTGAACCTGGGCATGATCGCTGCCTACTACTACATCAACTACACCACCATCGGTAAGGGATGGGGACTCCTCGCTGTCCCCTCCCTGTGTCACCTCGAAGGGAGATCTTATTGCGGCCTTTCCAGACTTAAAAGAGGCTGATAAGAAAGATGGGGACAGACTTTTGAGCGGGGCCTGTTGCGATGGGACGAGGGGTGATGGTTTTAAACTAAAGCAGGGGAGATTTAGGCTAAATACAAGAAATTGTGGTGAGAGCCTGGCCCATGTCACGCAGAGAGGTGGTGGATGAACCATCCCTGGAGACATCCCAGGCCAGGCTGGACGGGGCTCTGAGCAACCTGAGCTGGTGAAGATGTCCCTGCTCATGGCCTCGATGAGTTTTAAAGGTCCTTTCCAACCTCAATTTTGAGATTCTTGCGCCACGAGGTTTAATGCCACCTGCTTTTCCCTCTCCGCCTTTCCCCAGAGCTCTTCAGCATGTCCCTCAACGCCAAAACCAAAGTGCGAGGGCTGATTGAAATCATCTCCAACGCCGCTGAGTACGAGAACATCCCCATCCGGCACCACGAGGACAATTTGCTGCGGCAGGTGAGTGTCACCACGTCACATCTGGATTCCTGTGGGGTCAGGAGAAGGATCCCGTCTGTTTTTGTACTGATGGCTTTATTGATTCTCCCCGCAGTTGGCCCAAAAGGTTCCCCACAAGCTGACCAACCCCAAATTCAACGATCCCCACGTCAAGACCAACCTCCTGCTTCAGGCTCACCTGTCGCGCATGCAGCTGAGCGCTGAGCTGCAGTCGGACACCGAGGAGATCCTCAGCAAGGTACCAGGGGACAGAGGGGAAAGGGACCTGGGGTCCTGGGGACAGCAGGGTGACCGTGAGCCAGCACTGGGCCCTTGTGGCCAGGAAGCCAATGGGACCTGGGGTGGGTTAGAAGGGGGTGGTCAGTAGGTCAGAGAGGTTCTCCTGCCCCTCTGCTCTGCCCTGGGGAGACCACACCTGGAATCTTGTGTCCAGTTGTGGCCCCTCAGTTCCAGCAGGACAGGGAACTGCTGCAGAGAGTCCAGCGCAGGGCAACAAAGATGCTGAAGGGAGTGGAGCATCTCCCGGGTGAGGAAAGGCTGAGGGAGCTGGGGCTCTGGAGCTGGACAAGAGGACACTGAGGGGGGACTCATTCATGTTTACAGATATCTAAAGGGGGAGTGTCAGGAGGATGGAGCCAGGCTCTTCTTGGTGACAACCAGTGATAGGACAAGGGGTAATAGGTTCAAACTGGAACACAGGAGGTTCCACTTAAATTTGAGAAGAAACTTGTTCCTGGTGAGGGTGGCCGAGCCTGGCCCAGGCTGCCCAGGGGGTTGTGGAGTCTCCTTCTGTGCAGACATTCCAACCCGCCTGGACACCTTCCTGTGTAACCTCAGCTGGGTGTTCCTGCTCCATGGGGGGATTGCACTGGATGAGCTTTCCAGGTCCCTTACAATCCTTCACATTCTGTGATTCTGTGTGATTGTGTGAAGGGGACTTTCCCACGTCCCTGCACCGCGTCGCTGTGTTGTGTCACCGCCTGAGCTGTCCCCGTCCCTCCCACACAGGCCATCCGGCTCATCCAGGCCTGCGTGGACGTGTTGTCCAGCAACGGGTGGCTCAGCCCCGCGCTGGCCGCCATGGAGCTGGCACAGATGGTGACACAGGCCATGTGGTCCAAGGATTCCTACCTCAAGCAGCTGCCGCACTTCACCTCCGAGCACATCAAACGCTGCACGGACAAGGTAAAATACGGGATGGGGGGGAAGCACCGTGGTCCTGCCCTCACCCATTGAGGAGCCCCCAGGGCTGAAATGACATGAATCAGAGAATCATTTTGGGGTGGAAAAGCCCCTCGAGCTCACCGAGTCCAACCTCGCCCCATCCCAACCTCTTAACAAGACTCATCGTAGACGAAGATACGAGTTTTCCCTAAAGATTGAACCCAGAACCACTCTGCAGAACCAGCTCTGCCTCTGAGTCAACAGCAAAACCTTTAATACGATTTGTTTGCTACATGTTGAGTCCTAAAGAGTCAAAGACTAAATATTGAGAACACGAGCGGTGTTTCAGGCAACAAAAATGAGGGTTGGAGGGTGACGACAAAGACATTTCCTACCTGGATGAAGCGATGGCTGCTTTGCAAAGGGAGTTTTGCAGTGGGGACTCAGCATTTAATGGAAAACAGGAGATTTTCCTTTGAAAATTGTAGCCATCTTGCGTGAAAAATGAAGGGAATGGATTTAAATGGTGGGAATGGATAAATTAAGATAAATGAGCAAAAGGAGGTGGCCTTGATATCACTCTGAGATGGTAGATGACCGACGAGGTCGTGGTGTCCTTGTATTTCATCAAGAAAACAGTATCTTAACAGTCATTTACCATCCTGGAGTGACATTAAGACACCACCTGGTATCTTCAGCTCTGCAGTTGTCAAAAATACTTGCTGTTTAGGATGAATACTTGCTAAAATTTAATGCTGCCTGATATAAAATGTTACCCTCTCTGGGGCAGCTGTCTGGATGATGTTATAGGTCCCAACCAACTGAAATCGTCTCTTCTCTTCCTCCTTCTCCCTCTCTTCTCTTTCTCTTATCCTTCTCCTCTTCTTTCTCTTTTTTACTCTCTTCTCTTCTCTTCTCTTCTCTTCTCTTCTTCTCTTCTCTTCTCTTCTCTTCTCTTCTCTTCTCTTCTCTTCTCTTCTCTTCTCTTCTCTTCTCTTCTCTTCTCTTCTCTTCTCTTCTCTTCTCTTCTCTTCTCTTCTCTTCTTCTCTTCTCCTCTTTCTCTTTCTCTCTTTCTTTCTTCTCTCTCTCCTCTTTTCTCTCTCCTCTTTTCTCTCTCCTCTTTTCTCTCTCCTCTTTTCTCTCTCCTCTTTTCTCTCTCCTCTTTTCTCTCTCCTCTTTTCTCTCTCCTCTTTTCTCTCTCCTCTTTTCTCTCTCCTCTTTTCTCTCTCCTCTTTTCTCTCTTCTCTTTTCTTCTCTTTGCTTTTCTCGTTTTTCTCACTTTTTGTTTCTCTCTCTTTTATCTCTTCTAACTTTCCTCTCCCTCTTTTTTCCCTCTTTTCTCCCTTTTCCCTTTTCCCTTTTTTTCTCTTTTCTCCTTCTCCTCCTCGTTCCCCTCCTCCTCTTCTTCTCTTCCTTCTCTTTTCTCCTCTCTTGTCTCTTTGTCTCTTGTCCCTTCTCTCTCGTCTCTTCTCCCTTCTCCTCTTCTCCCTGGCAGGGGGTGGAGAGCGTCTTCGACATCATGGAGATGGAGGACGAGGACCGCAACGCCCTCCTCCAGCTCTCGGACGCCCAGATCGCCGACGTCGCTCGGTTCTGTAACCGCTACCCCAACATCGAGCTCTCCTACGAGGTGGTGGACAAGGACAGCATCCGCAGGTGAGGACAGCGCGGTCCCCTGGGCACCGTCCTGTCACTGGGGGGGGACATGGGGACGCTCTGACCCTCTGTTTTGGTGGTTTTGGCGCAGCGGTGGGCCCGTGGTGGTGCTGGTGCAGCTGGAGCGCGAGGAGGAGGTCACCGGACCCGTCATCGCTCCCCTGTTCCCCCAGGTATGTGACGGTTAACACCAGGGTGACAAAAGTGTCACAGGGCGGTTGTCTTGCTGTCCCCAGCCTGTTAACTCTTTATCTCTCCGGCAGAAACGTGAGGAGGGTTGGTGGGTGGTGATCGGCGACTCCAAATCCAACAGCCTCATCTCCATCAAGCGCCTGACGCTGCAGCAGAAAGCCAAGGTGAGCGGGACGGGACATGGGGACACTGCGGGGGACACAGATGGGCACCCGCTGTCCCCTTGGCCACCCCAACCCCATCTCTCCCTGTCCCCTTCAGGTGAAGCTGGATTTCGTGGCCCCGGCCACGGGGACGCACAACTACACCCTGTATTTCATGAGCGACGCCTACATGGGCTGCGACCAGGAGTACAAGTTCAGTGTCGACGTGAAGGAGGCGGAAAGCGACAGCGAGTCCGACTGACGAGCGTCCCCCCGAATTTCAGCCACCGAACCCCAGCCACGGTAGCACTTGTGTCACCTCCGTGTTGCTTCTCTGTATTTTCCTTTTTTTTTCCCTTTTTTTTAAGGTGTTGACGCTTTGTACAGTGGGTTTTTTTTAGACGGGAGTTGCACGTGGAATAAATCGTGAGACCCATTTTGTTCCTGAGTCTGGGGGTGGGAAATTCGGGACAAAACAGGCGCAAACACCTCCGCTTTGACCCCCCAACTCACCGAGGAGCTCTGTGCCTCAAAAAAAGTTCATTAGCAGAATTAATTAAGGTGGGTTTGGCTCAGTAGCCGTTTCTAGGAGCGCAGGAGTGGCGCTAAACGCTTCCTGCAAGGCACAAAAGGGGTTTGTCCCCCTTTGTCACCTCCCCCAGCACCTGGGGAGCACCCACACCACATTGCGCACACCCCGAAAGGAAAAGACGGGGGTTTTAGGCAGGGTAACACAAATTTATTGAGCGTGGGGCAGAAGGAGCTGGGAGCAAGTCCTGCCATATCCCCAGAGCCATCTGGGTCCTGCTGCATCCCTGGGGCTGCCAAAAAGTCCAACCCATGGTGAGGAGGAGGTGGGAAGGTTGGATTGAAAGCCCTCAGCAGATTTCGGGGCGCTGGTACTTCCAGAAGGCGATCTCGCCGTCGTCGCTGCACGACGCCAGCAGCCCCGGCTCCTTGGGGTTCCAGGCGACGCAGTTGACGTCCTGCGAGTGCGCGCGGGGGACGTGGGCGGCCAGCGCGAAGGTGGGCTGGTGCGGGTCGGAGGACGCGCTCTCCTCGAACACGCGGATGGCGTCGTCCCCGCAGGCCGTGGCCAGAGCCCCGGTGAGGTGGCACCTGGAGGGGACACAGCGCTGGGGTGACCCGCGCCGAGAAAACGGAGCTGGGGGAGTCGGATGCCAGTTGGGGTCACTCACCAGGACACGTCGTAGATGGTTCTGGAGTGGTAACCGGAGAGGGTGCAGACGCATTTCCAGGTGGGGTCGTTGCCGCTGCAGCTCACACCTGGATGAGAGAATAACTTGGGGTCCCTGCCTGCGCTTCCCCAGCGGGTTAGAGAATCATTTTGGGTGGAAAAGAGCTTTAAAATCATCGAGTCCAACTGTTAACCCAGTCCATGTCCCTGAGAACCTCATCTCCGTCTGTCCAACCCTCCAGGGATGGTGACTCCAGCACTGCCCTGGGCAGCCTGTTCCAATGCCCCACAGCCCTTTGGGGAAGAAATTGTTCCTAAATCCAACCTCAACCTCCCCTGGCGCAACTTGAGGCCGTTTCCTCTGCTCCTGGCGCTTGTTCCTGGGGAGCAGAGCCCGACCCCCCTGGCTCCAAGCTCCTTTCAGGCAGTTCAGAGATCAGAAGGTCTCCCCTCAGCTCCTGTTCTCCAGCTGAACCCCCAGGTCCCTCAGCCGCTCCCATCACACTTGTGCTCCAGCCCCTCACCAGCTCCGTTCCCTTCTCTCAACTCACTCCAGCACCTTCTTAGCACGAAGAGCCCAAAACTGCCCCCAGGATTTCCAGCTTGGCCTCCCCAGTGGGACGGTCACCACCCTGGTTCCCCTGCCCGCACTCAGCAGCCGTTCCGCACCCCGTGGCTCGCAGGACGGGCCACCGGCCTCACCTTCCTCGTTGCCCGGCTCGTAGCGGCGCCAGATGCGCACGGTTTTGTCGTCGCTGCAGGACGCCAGGCGCTCGCCGCTGCGGTCGAAGGCCACGCTCCACACGGTGGACTCGTGTCCCTCCAGCGTGGCGCAGCACACCCAGTCGTCCTCCTCCTCCTGGTACAGCTTCACCGTGTCGTCGTAGCTGGCCGAGGCCAGGAGCTGCGGGGACACGGGTGTCACCCGTCACCCGCGGGCTGAGGTGGGTGGGGCTGGAATAGGGTTTGGGGTGGAAATTGGGGTGAAGCACCCTCGTTTTTACCTCCTGGTTGGGGTGCCAGACCACGTGCTTGACGTCCTGCGTGTGGGAGTTGAGGACGCTGACGCACTCGTACTCCTCCTCCTCATCCACTGCGGGGACAGAACCCTCACGGTGAGGACGGGGAGGCTTTGTGGGGGGACACAGCCCCCGGTGTCCCTCCCAGCCCCCCCAGCTCTCCCCTCACCTTCCCAGACCCAGACGCTCTTGTCGCGGCTGCAGGTGGCGAGCAGGGTGCCCGAGGGCGCCCAGGCCACCGACTTCACCTCGTTCTCGTGTCCCTCCAGCGTGGTGACGCACTGCAGGGGGACAGCAGCGGGTGTACGGGGTGTTTTGGGGCGCGGGGGGGTGTTTTTTGGGGGGGGGTCTCACCTCAAACCCATCCTCTTGCCTCTTCCAGATGCAGGTGGTGGCGTCGAAGCTGGCGGAGGCCAGGAAGGAGCCGCAGGGCGACCAGGCCACCCTGCGCACCGTGCGCTGGTGCCCCTCGCCTAGCACCGCCCGGCACGCCCAGCCCGTGCCTGGGGACAACGGGACACTGTGAGACGGGCCCCGCCCCAAGCCACGCCCCCTGTTCCAAGCCACGCCCCCTGTTCCAAGCCACGCCCCCTGTTCCAAGCCACGCCCCTGCCAAAAACCACACCCCTGCTCCAAACCACGACCCTTCCCGCACGCCCCGCCTCCTGCAGCGGCCCCTCCCACACTGAGCCCCGGGTCCGCCCCCTCCCCATGACTCCGCCCCTCCTTATTATCCTTAGCACTTCTAGCTACGCCCCCTCATCGCAGCCCCGCCCACACTGCCCCGACCCCGCCCCAATCCAGCTACTCTGGCCCCGCCCACTCGAAGCAGCCCCGCCTCACTGCCCCTTTAGCCCCGCCCCCTACCGCAAACACCCCCTCTAGCCCCGCCCCTTTTCTCAGCCCCATCGCCTATCTGACCACGCCCCCTCACAAAGACACTCCCCTTTAGCCCCGCCCCTCACAAAGCCCCTCCTTCTTTTCCACCGGTAGCCCCGCCCCCTCATCGACTTCCTCCCCTATAGGGTCTCTGACCCCGCCCCCTCCCCACGGACACTTTTAGCCCCGCCCCAAACGATCCCTCACCGCACCTTGGCCCCGCCCCTCGCCCCCCCCCCCCGCTCACCTTCCCGCCCCCACAGCCGGATCACCCGGTCCCCTCCGCACGACGCCAACAACCCCCCGCCGGGGCTCCAAGCCAGGAACCAGCACCGCGAATCGGGGTGTCCGGGGACCCTCCCCAGCAGCTCCAGCGCCTCCTTCATGCCGCCCCTCGCCGCCACGCACGCTGACGTCAGCGCGCCGGAAGCGGAAGCGGGGTTGCCGAGGCCCGAGGCGGAGCCGGTGTCGCGGTGCCGGGCCGCGATGTTCACCCCGGGCGGGCCGGGGCTGCCGGGCGGGCGGCGGCGCAGGGCGGCGGGCAGCGCGCTGCCCAAGCAGCCGGAGCGCAGCCTGGCCTCGGCGCTGCCCGGCGCGCTGTCCATCACGGCGCTGTGCACGGCGCTGGCCGAGCCCGCCTGGCTCCGCATCCACGGCGGCACCTGCGCCCGACAGGAGCTGGGAGTCGCCGACGTGCTGGGCTACGTGGATCCCGAGCTGCTCCGAGGTGAGGCCGGGTCCCCAAAACCCCCATCCCGCTTCCCCCGGGCCCAGACACCCTCCCCATAAACCCCAGAGTGCCAGGGGTTGAAGGGCCCTGGAAAGCTCACCCAGTGCAATCCCCCCATGGAGCAGGAACACCCAGATGAGGTTACACAGGAAGGTGTCCAGGCGGGTTGGAATGTCTGCACAGAAGGAGACTCCACAACCCCTGGGCAGCCTGGGCCAGGCTCTGCCACCCTCACCAGGAACAAGTTTCTTCTCAAATTTAAGTGGAACCTCCTGTGTTCCAGTTTGAACCCATTACCCCTTGTCCTGTCACTGGCTGTCACCGAGAAGAGCCTGGCTCCATCCTCCTGACACTCCCCCTTTAGATATCTGTGAACATGAATGAGTCCCCCCTCAGTCTCCTCTTGTCCAGCTCCAGAGCCCCAGCTCCCTCAGCCTTTCCTCACCCGGGAGATGCTCCACTCCCTTCAGCATCTTTGTTGCCCTGCGCTGGACTCTCTGCAGCAGTTCCCTGTCCTGCTGGAACTGAGGGGCCACAACTGGACACAAGATTCCAGGTGTGGTCTCCCCAGGGCAGAGCAGAGGGGCAGGAGAACCTCTCTGACCTACTCGACCTCAATAATAAAGATTTATTCCTTCCCCACATCACCCAAATGAGGTGGTTTCCCCCCATTTTACCGCTGAAACTCCCCAGGGTTCGCTCTGTTAAACGAACCACTCCAAACCCCACTGTAAACCTCATTAATAATGTTTTTTCCTTCCCCACATCACCCAAATGAGGTGGTTTCCCTCCGTTTTACCGCTGAAACTCCCCAGGGTTCGGTGTGTTACATGAATTCAGCCGCAAATGTCAGTGATAAATGGGGGATGTGCGGTGACTGGTGGCCAAACAGGGCTCACCCCCCACCATGGCAAATGAATCAGTCAATACGAAGGAAATAAAGCACAAAAACGTCATTCCCAACTTATTTTATAAGCCGAGAGGCGGCTGCGTCCCCATTATGAGATTTGTGCGTTGTTGAGGGGGTTTAGAGAATCAGAGAAACTTTTTGGGTAGAAAAGACCTTTAAAATCATCGAGTCCACCCGTAACCCACCCCCAGCACTGCCCCATGTCCTGAGAACCCCATGTCCGTCTGTCCAACCCTCCAGGGATGGTGACTCCAGCACTGCCCTGGGCAGCCTGTTCCAATGCCCCACAGCCCTTTGGGGAAGAAATTACCCCAAATTTCCAACCTCAACCTCCCCTGGCTCCCACCTCCATCACAGACTCAGATCCAAGCGCCTGCGACTCATTTCCAGCCCGTATCTTTATTAATCCCTTTTAATGTGATATTAATTTAACCGCGGGGGTGATTTTAAACCTCCTTTAGCCCCCAGTTCCAGTTCTGGATGTGCAGAATCCACACGAATCCAGGTGGGGTGACACAGGATCTCCCTCACCTTGACCTCACATCGCCGGCGGGATGTGTCATTAAATAAAAGCCTTTTAATTAACCCCCTCGGCTTCACTTTCAATAAGGAACTCATGCAACCTGCTTTGGTATTTTGCCTTTTTAGCTTTAATTCCCCCAGCGATAATAGTTTATAAAGTGAAACACACGACCGGTCCAACCGCTGCGGTGTAATCGACGCCGCTTTCTCCGTCTGGGGAGCGATTTGGGGTGGAAAACAGGCTCGAAATCCACTTTTC
Organism: Streptopelia decaocto; assembly: GCF_964273445.1. Taxonomy (NCBI): domain Eukaryota; kingdom Metazoa; phylum Chordata; class Aves; order Columbiformes; family Columbidae; genus Streptopelia; species Streptopelia decaocto. Next base: position 1,770,365 of record NC_138680.1, read on the forward strand.
TCCCTCTCCTCGCAGATTACTGCATGAACCCGCAGACGGTTCTGCTGCTCCGCGTCATCGCCGCCTTCTGCTTCCTGGGCATCATCTGCAGCCTCTCGGCCTTTCTGCTCGACGTCTTCGGCCCCAAACACCCGGCGCTCAAGATCACCCGGCGTTACGCGTTCGCCCACATCCTCACAGGTAATTCCTGCGGGAACAGCGATTCCACCCCCCCGGCTCGTTTAGTTTTATCCCCGATGGAAAAAAACACATCCCCCAAAGGCTTCTTTGCAACCTTTTGGTTCAGAGTTGTGGCGCAGAAGCCTCGTGCGGCTTAACCGAGAGTTAAATCTTGCGGGGAAGAGGTCAAGGACGAGCGTTAAGCACCTATTAACAGGTTTTAGTTTTTACAAGAGCTCCCGTAGCGCCTGTGTGGGGGATAAGGTCACCTTTGCGGCTCACGAGGAGCTTTCAAATCCTTTTTCCTGGGCTGAATTAATATGTGAGCGGCTCAGGGAAAGTTCTCAGCCCGTTTGCCTAAAACAAACCCTCCCAAACCGCTCGGCTTCACTTGTTTTCCCCCCTCAGCGTCTGTTTGATGGATTAATCATGAAATGAACACCCTGATTTATTATTTCCCGGCGTTCTTAGCCTCTCTCCGGCTCTTTTCTGCAGTCCTGCAATGCGCCACCGTCATCGGCTTCTGCTACTGGGCCTCGGAGCTGATCCTGGCCCAGCAGCAACAGCACAAAAAGTACCACGGCTCCCAGGTTTACGTCACCTTCGCCGTCAGCTTCTACCTGGTGGCGGGGGCCGGGGGGGCGTCCATCCTCGCCACGGCCGCCAACCTCTTGCGCCATTACCCCACCGAGGAGGAGGAGCAAGCGCTGGAGCTCCTGTCCGAGATGGAGGAGAACGAACCGTACCCGGCGGAGTACGAAGTCATCAACCAATTCCAACCACCGCCAGCTTACACCCCCTGACGGCGCCACCTTCGCCGCGTCCCCCCCCCGCCAAACTTCACCTTCTCGCCGCCCCCTTCGTGTTTCAGATCCTTCTCGCGCAGAGGAAAGGACCGTTTGGGTCGGGTGAGCGATGGTTTCTCCCTGTCCTTTCATTTTAATGCCGCCGCGGTGCGATTTTGAGCCCCGGGTGGAAGTAACGATGGCGGAGGCGCCCGCTGAGGATTTTCACCAGTTTTATCTCGTCCCCACCGCCAAGGAGGGGGAAATGGCGCTGGAATTGCTCAGCGGACTCAATCCCTCCTCCGAGGTGTAAAACACACCCGAAAAAAGGCGTCACGCACGCGCGTGTGTATATATTTATATATATATATATATATATAGGGGAAGCGCTGGTGAGGGGGGAACAGCCCTTTCCAGCGTCTGGACAGACACAGAACCAACCCCCCCACCGCTCCACGTGTCCCTTTTTTTCTGACCACACGAGCGTTTTGAGCATTTTGCACTTTATTTCAGCCTCGGGGGTTTGGGGGTGAGGACGGTGACACTTTCAGGCCGTCACCGCTATAAAACCCCCTGACATGACATCCCAAAGCTCTTTGGACACCGGCGCTGGTTTTGGGGGCAGCTCCAACCCCTCACCGAGCAAATTTTGGGGGGTTTTTAGCCAAGATACGACCAGACTTCGGCTCTGGGAAATCGGCGTCTGTGCCTGCGGTTTTATGCAAGTTCCCCATCCCGGCGCCGACCGACTCTTCTGCTTTTTGCTCCCGCTTTTAATCTTCATGTTTTTCTGTCCTGCTCTTGGTCTTCTTACCACAAACCCCACAAGAAGACGGACACCGAGGAGCAAACGCTTCCCCAGATGGTTCCGAATCATCCATCAACCAGGTTTTTTTTGGCTTTTTAAAGCAAAATTAATATGTAATAAAGAAACACGGATGCATCAACCCGAGCACCGCAGCACCAAAAACCTCAACGCCGAATCTGCGAAGGTTTAGAGGAGGAGTTTTAGGACAGAAAAAACACTTGTTGTACGTTCTTGACCATCCCCTTAATGCTTTTATTCCCTATTTTCTTCCCACCGGCTGTTTTGCCCGGTTTGTCCCCCTATTTTGCGCCCCCCGCGGCAGCGCTGGCTATGCAAGAGCTTCGGCCGCTCGCCGGGGCTCAGACCAGGGCACTAAATGGGAAACAATCAACGCGGGGAGGACACGGTGAGACTGGGAGGGGGAAAATCAACCCTGAAAAACCTCGAGGAGGAATTTCAGCCCCTTGAAAAACCTTCAAAGGGGAAAATCAGCTCCTGAAAATACTCGAGGAGGAAAATCAACCCCTGAAAACCCTGGAGTAAAATCAGCCCTGGAAAAACCTTGAGGAGGAAAATCAGAATCACATAATCCCAGCATGTCAGGGGTTGGAAGGGCCCTGGAAAGCTCATCCAGTGCAATCCCCCCATGGAGCAGGAACACCCAGATGAGGTTACACAGGAAGGTGTCCAGGCGGGTTGGAATGTCTGCACAGAAGGAGACTCCACAACCCCCTGGGCAGCCTGGGCCAGGCTCTGACACCCTCACCGGGAACAAGTTTCTTCTCAAATTTAAGTGGAACCTCTTGTGTTCCAGTTTGAACCCATTACCCCTTGTCCTATCACTGGCTGTCACCCAGAAGAGCCTGGCTCCATCCTCCTGACACTCCCCCTTTAGATATCTGTGAACATGAATGAGTCCCCCCTCAGTGTCCTCTTGTCCAGCTCCAGAGCCCCAGCTCCCTCAGCCTTTCCTCACCCGGGAGATGCTCCACTCCCTTCAGCATCTTTGTTGCCCTGCGCTGGACTCTCTGCAGCAGTTCCCTGTCCTGCTGGAACTGAGGGGCCACAGCTGGACACAAGATTCCAGGTGTGGTCTCCCCAGGGCAGAGCAGAGGGGCAGGAGAACCTCTCTGACCTACTGACCACCCCCTTCTAACCCACCCCAGGTCCCATTGGCTTCCTGGCCACAAGGGCCCAGTGCTGGCTCATGGTCACCCTGCTGTCCCCAGGACCCCCAGGTCCCTTTCCCCTACGCTGCTCTCTAATAGGTCATTCCCCAACTTACACTGGACCCTGGGGTTGTTCCTGCCCAGATTCAAGACTCTACACTTGCCCTTGTTCTATTTCATTAGTATTTTCCCTGAAAATACTCGAGGAGGAAAATGAACCCTTGAAAAACCTTTGAGGAGGAAAATCAGCCCCTGAAGATCCGTGAGGGTTGGATGGGTGGGTGCGGGGCGTGGGGGAAGCTGGCAGCGCGTTTTTTGGGGGGTTTTCCCAGCCCCGACACGGCTCCTTTTCCTCCTCATCCACTTCCACGTCCCCGGCCAAACCCACGTCCCGCCGGCTCTTCCCCGGCGGCAGAATCATTGGGGTTTCCTCACTGGGGACTTATATGCAAGGGGGGGGGGCTGGAGTGTAAATATTCTGTGCATAAACACACTGTATTTCTGTAAAAAAAAACCCAAAAGAGGCAAATTCATGTCGTTTCCCTGCCCTGGGTGGAATCCGGGCGGGGTGTGGGGTGCTGTGGGTTTTGGGGCTCCCCCCGGCCCTTCTGTGTGGAAATAAAGGGGGTGCAAAGAGCCATGTGTGGGGGATTGAGCTTTGTTCTGGGGAATGGGGGTGTCCCCTCTTTGTGCTGTGCCCCGATGAGCAGCCCTGCACCCCAGTAACCAACCCTGCACCCCAGTAACCAACCCTGCTCCCCAATAACCAGCCATGCACCCCAATAACCAACCCTGCATCTCAGTAACCAACCCTGCATCCCAATAACCAGCTCTGCTCCCCAGTAACCAGCCATGCACCCCAGTAACCAGCTCTGCATCCCAGTAAACATCACTGCACCCCCATAACCAACCCTGCACCCCAATAAACGTCTCTGTACCCCAATAACCCCCTGCAGCCCAATACCCCCTGCCCCCAATAACCCCCTGCACCTCAGTACCCCCCTGCACCCCAAGAACCCCCCTGTCCATACACCCTGTCCCCCAATAACCCCCCACCTGCAGCCCTTGCACCCCTCTAACCCCTCTGTCCCCCATAACTCCCTGTGCTCCCCAATAACCCCCTGCCCCCCAATACCCCTCTGCACTCCAATAACCCCCCCTGCCCACACATCCTGTCCCCCAATAACCCCCTGCCTGCATCCCCTGCACCTCCGTAGCCCACTGCCCCCCAGTAACCCCCCTGTACCCCAATAAACCCCCTGCCCATGCACCCTCTCCCCCAATAACCCCCCACCCTCACCCCCTGCACCCCTATAACTCCTCTGTCTCCCATAGCCCCCCATGGCCCCCAATAACCCCTGCCACCCAATAACCCTCTGCCCCCTAATACCCCCCTGCACCCCAAAAACCGCCCCGTCCTCACCCCCTGAACCCCCATAGCCCCCCTGCACCCCTATAACCCCTCTGTCCCACATAGCCCCCCGTGGCTCCCAATAGCCCCCCTGCACCCCCATAATCCCTCTGTCCCCGATAACCCCCTGCCCCCCAATACTCCTCTGCACCCCAATAACCCCCCCTGCCCACACACCCTGTCCCCCAATAGCCCCCGCCCGCACCCCTATAACCCCTCTGTCCCCCATAACACCTTCGTGCCCCCAATAAACCCCCTGTGCGCCCCAATAACCCCCCTGCACCCCAATATCGGGCCCCGCCCGCACTCCAAGCTCCGCAAGTGGGGGCGTGGCCCTGCCCAAGCCCCGCCCCTCGCTCCAAGCCCCGCCCCCTCGCTTCGCGCGCCCCTCGCGCCCTTGCTCTCCCCTCCCCGCGTCCCCCAGCGCACAAGGGGGCGGGCCTTTCCCCGCCGCCACCCAATCACCGCGCGGGGCAGGCGAGCCACCACCCAATCGGCAGGCGGCGCGGCGCGATGACGCAAGCACCCTGCGACGCGGGGCGGCCCGCGGAGGGAGCGGCGGCATGTTGCAGCCGCGGCGGCCGCTCGTCGGGCTCGTCTCCCGCTGCGCCCGCACCGCCCGCCTGGGCCCCCGCCCGCCCGGGGCCGCCGAGCCCGGCGGACAAGCGGGGGGAGGCGCGGGGCGGCGGGGCCTGCTGGGCCTGCTGGCGCGGCAGTGCAGCTGCCTGACGGGGCAGCGGGCGCGGCAGGCCCGGCGGGGCTGGTGCCGCGGGGGCGGCGGGAGCGGCGGGGACGGGGCGGCGGAGCGGGCGCGGCGCAGCGGAGGCGGTGGAGGCGGCGGCGGCGGCGGGGGGTGGTGGTGGTGGCGGGGGCTGCTCCGAGGCCGCCCCGCCTTCGCCGCTACCGGCCGCCTCATGGCGACTCTGGCCGGTGTCTTCGTCTGGGACGGGCAGCGGATCGAGGAGGAGGAGCTGCAGCGGTGGGTGCAGCCGCGGGGCCCCCGACACCCCCACTGGGAACCCCCCAAATCCTCCGCGGCCCGGGGTACTCGGCGCTTCGGGTCCCGAACTCCCCGCCCCCTCCGTTTGGGGGCCCCCAAACCCTCAGGGGTGATCCCCAAACCCTCAGGGGTAGCCCCCAAATCCTAAGGGGTCCCCTCCCTTTACCAGGTGCAATTGGGCTTGGGGTGCCCCCATCAAACCCTTGGGAGATGCTCTTCCCCCCGCCAAGTCCACCATCGATGGGGGTGCACCCCGATTTTCTAAAGCTCCCAAACACTATGGGGTGCCTCTCAAATCCTCAGGGGTACCCCCCATGTTCTAAGGGGTTCCCCCTCTTAGCAGGTGCATTGGGACTTGGGGTGCCCCCACCAAGCTTTTGGGAGATGCTCTTCCCCCCCGCCCCTCAAGTCACCATCATTTGGGGTGCACTCCAATTTTTTAAAGCTCCCAAATCCTCAGGGGTGCCCCTCAAATCCTCAGGGGCCTTCCCCCCCGCCCCTTACCAGGTGCATTGGGACTCGGGGTGCCCCCCCAAAACCCTTGGGAGATACCCTCCCCCCCTCACGTCCACCATCGCTGGGGGTGCACCCCGCTTTTCTAAAGCTCCCCAATCCTTGGGGTTGCCCCCCAAATTTTTCTACGGTGGGAGAGCCCACCCCAAATCTCTCCAGGTCTGGGGGTGTTACCATCTGTGCGTTCTGTGCTGTGTGTTGATGTGGGGGTGAAGCCCAAGTCCCCCCCCAGCAGGGTGCCCCCCAAATCCTCAGGGTTCTCCCCCCCTTACCAGGTGCATTGGGACTTGGGGTGCCCCCACCAAGCCCTTGGGAGATGCTCCTTCCTCCATCACTATGGGTGCACCCCAGTTTTGTAAAGCTCCCAAATCCCTGGTGTGCCCCCCCAAATTTTTGAGGGGTGGGGGAGTCCCCCCAAACCTCTCCAGGTCTGGGGGTGTCAACATCTGTGTGTTCTGTGCTGTGTGTTGATGTGGGGGTGCACCCCGAGTCCCCCCCACAGGGTGCCCCCCAAATCCTCTCTAAATCACTGACCTCTTGGGGTGTCCCCCTGCCCTTTTTGGGAGCTGCACCCCTGCAAATTGGGCCACCCCTGCCCCCCCAGTTCTCTGCTTGGTGCCCCCCACCCCCCTTGTGATTTTGGGGTGCACCTTCCGCCCCCCAATCCCCACCTACCCCAGGGGTGCAGCACAAAGGGGTGTCCAGTCCCCCCCCCTGCAATACTGAGGGTCCCATTCGTGCTGCTGCACCTGGTGGGGGACACACGGAACCCCCCAAATCTGGCTACAAAAGGTCCCTCTGACCATCCCGGTCGCTGTTTGGAGCGCGTGGCGTCGTTAAGGTGTAATTATCCCGTGTGGGGTGTGACGAGGCGGGAGAGGGTAATTAAAACCTTAATGAAGAGCTCGGGGTGCGATGGGGCAGCGCTGGGTTCCCCCCTTTTAAATTCTGCTGCGTCGTCCTGACCGTCCTGTGGGCATTAAATACCCGGTATTTATTTAAGTAGCTTATTTAAGGCTTAATTAAATCTTGGAGCTAACGAGAAACACCCCAACCTGTGACACATTTAAACATTTTACGGAGATCCCGACTTCACCTTTACACCAAATCCCGGTTTTATTCCCAACTATCGTGCGATAAACCCGGCCTGAGGTTTTCCAGTGCGCTCAGCAAGGCTGGGCTTAGGTAGGCTTGGGATTAAAAGCAGAGTTCAAGGTTACTCACCTCAATTTAAGGACTTCTTAAGCCCAACCTTCCTCCAGTGCCCTTTTCCAGAGCTCGCTGTGATTAACCCTCTTTATTCTTTAATTTCTCCTTATTCCTTTAATCACTCGCTGCCTTTTGGGCTCCGGTTTAGTTGCAGGAGCAATAAACTCCTCCCAGGTTTAAAATAACTCGTTGCGTCTGTATCGTCTTTCTCTTCCCCTCCCAACTCTCCTTCTCCTCCCTCCGCTTCTAATTTAACTTATTTCCTTGATAAAACCCAAATCCCTGTTCTGGCATCGCTATCCCCACCTTTATTTTTATAGATTTTAATGGTTTTGGGGGTAAAAAACACCCGCAGCTGGTGTCCCCTATGGTGATGTCCCAGCTGTCGAAACACCGACACAAACCTAAATATTAACCTAAATATAACCTAAATATTAAAGAAATATTATCCTAAATATTAACAAAGCGCTTTAAATGCAATAAAAACCAATTTGTAGCGGTTAAAAATTCACACCAAGTGTAAATAGAATAATTGTGATCGCTGGTTTTGTCCTAACAGGGAAACGCAAAGGGCAAAGAAATAAAATAAGAAAGAAATAAAATAATTAAGAATAAAATAAGGAATAAAATTTCTGTGCAAAGAAATGAAAAATCAAGACTTTCTGGGCATTATTTCGGTTCAGTTTTCTGGGTAATACAGAATAAAGCTCGAGACAGACGCGCGGCGGCTGCTAAGACACGTAGAAATGTATTTATCCTGTTGTAAATTAGTCCCGCGAAGCGTTGGGAGCGACGTTAATTCAGCCAGACCGGCGAGACCTGCCCCGCAGGTTCCCAATCCGCGCTTTAATTCCACCTGGCGCTAATTACTTTAATCTAATTAGTGTCTCCAGGTTGGTGCGATCCGCCTTCCGTGGGGTTGGGGACTCCAGATGTGGAAAAACCAGCTGTTCTGCTCCGATGTTATTTATTATATTAATTTATGGTGCGGTTTATCCGCTTTTATCACTTCCCAGGAACAAGCCCTTTTGTGTTTCCTCTATAAAACAGCACCAACCCCTTAGAATTTAAGAATAAAAAGGCAATTATGGTGGATTTTTGCTGCTCTTTCCCCACTAAAATCCCTCAGGGTGACGCCTGGGGAGGTTTTACCCATTTCAGGTGAATCCGTCTGTTGTATAAACAACCCGACGAGGCTTCGGTTGTTAATTATTGTGTGTTTTCTCCCTCCTCGCAGGTCGGCGCAGGAGATAAAATACATGGAGAACATGTCGGGGCTGCGGATGGAGCCCAAACGGGAGCGCGAGCCCGGGGAGCAGCCCTGGGAGATGATCATGGACAAAAAGCACTTTAAACTCTGGCGCCGGCCCATCGGGGGCACCCACTTGTACCAGTACCGAGGTAACGGGACCCCCCGAACCCCCTTTTGAGCTGGGATTTATCCAAAATGTTTTAAAAAGTGGGATTTGTCGCACCTTGTTTCGCTCTCCGCACATTCCACCCCCATTTAGCACATCAAGGGGGGTCCCATTTAGCACATTTAGCGCTACCGCCCGCCTTAAAACCACATTTTAATTTCAATTTTGCGGCGCTGAGGTTGAGATTAAGCCGGGATTAACAACTCTTGCTTTCCCGCAGTGTTCGGGTCGTACACGGACGTGACTCCCCGGCAGTTCTTCAACGTACAGGTGAGCGCGGTTGCAAATAAAACGCACCCCCTGCCGGGGAAATAATGAATATATTCATGTTAATACAAGTTCTGCGATGGAAAGCCGAGCGCGGTATAGAGTACAAGCAGGGATTTGGGATTTTATGCTTGTTTCTGATAGAAATAAAGGAGCGACGCGTGCGGGATGTGTGTTTCTGGTCCTCCCATCGCTCCTGCGCTTCCTCTTTGCTGCCTTTTAAATCATATTTAATAATTCCCCGCGGGTTAAATGACACAGATGAGAAGGTCATGGGCTGGTTAACGCCGCCGTTGGACTTTTGCCGTGACGCCGCTTGTCTTTAACATCTTTTGTCCTTTTCTTTCGCCAGCTGGACACTGAATACAGAAAAAAATGGGACTCGCTGGTCATCAAATTAGACGTAATTGAGCGAGACGTGGCCACTGGATCCGAAGTGATTCACTGGGTCACTCATTTCCCGGTGAGTTTCTCCTTTTTATCGCTTCCCGGTGATTCTCAGCTGGTCGATGCCTTTATTTGTTGACTTTTTAATCTCTTTTTGTCCAGTATCCAATGTATTCGCGCGACTACGTCTACGTGCGCCGGTACAGCGTGGACAAGGAGAACAACCTGATGGTGCTGGTCTCACGGTGGGTTGTTTTTCCAACCATTTCCCATCTCTAAACCAAACTTGAGTGCTGGTTTTAAACTCCACGAGGTTTTAAACACCCCCCTCAAAACCTCAGGGCTCTGCCTCAAAAATACAGTGTTTTTTGGGGTGAAAAACTTGGGTTTTTTGTACCTGACTCCAAAATATCAGCGGGTACTCCGTGTGGCTCATCTCCTGCTTTTCTCGTTCCCCCCAGGGCTGTGGAGCATCCAAGCGTCCCCGAGGACCCCGAGTACGTTCGGGTCAGGACCTACGAGTCCCAAATGGTCATTCGGCCCCACAAAACCTTCGACGAGGTGCGTTTTGGGGTGGAAAAGCTGGAAAATAGGGTGGAAAACTTGTTAGGAGGGGGGAAGTTCACCTTTTCTGGCTGTTGTCTGGAGCGCTAAGCCGGGGTGAATAGCGCAGAGGGTCAAAAGGGATGAGTTATTGTCCCAAAATGAGGGAAATGTGTCCACGTGCAGCTCTGGAAGGCTTTTAAGCTTAATTCCAGCAGTTTGAGACTCTTTCTGGTGCTCTTGGAGAGACAAACGTGTCGAATCAAAGCACCAAACTCATTTTAAAAAGCCTTTGACACAAGTGACCTGGAAGGGGATTTTAGGAGAGGATGCGAAGCCTGACGGAGTTTTTCTCCCACTTCAACCTCTTGTTTCCTCCTTTTCCAGAATGGTTTTGATTATTTGCTGACCTACAGCGACAACCCCCAGACCGTGTTCCCCCGGTACTGCGTCAGCTGGATGGTGTCGAGCGGTGAGTTGGGGTGAAATTTGGGGGGATTCAGGCTCTTCTCACAGGATCCCAGGATGCCCATTGACCACGACGCTCTGGCTTCTGGAACAAGCGCCAGGACCAGAGGAAACGGCCTCAAGTTGCGCCGGGGGAGGTTGAAATTGAACCTTGGGAACAATTTCTGTTCCTTCTGGAAAAAAACAGCAGGTTCCTTGTGTTTTTTTCTAATAAAATGAGCTGGTTTTTCCCTATTTCAGAGCAGCGCTGGCTCTGAAGTGTCTCTGAAAAAGGGTTAAAATACATTCGCTCACCACACTCGACCTTTATTTCTCGCACCGCCCCGCGTTGCCAACCACAAAAACCGCTTTTCTTCCGCTTTGCGCTCTTAAATGCGTCTAAAAAGGCACAGGAGCCGCCTCCGTGTGCTAAACACTCGTTTTTTAAGAATAAAATTCTAACATAAAATTCTAATTGGGAGAAATGCGACTGTGCAGAGCTGGTGCAGCAGCGGATGTGAGAATTTAAAAGGTTAAACGTTGAAAATATTAAGTATTTTAAATTAAAGTGTTAAATATTAGAAGCCCCTTAATGGCTGCAGGATCCCCCCCTTGAATAAAGTGGAGCTGAGTTATTAGGAGAAAATTGGGAGAGAGGAAAGATGTTGGGCAAGAAAATCAGGAGGGGACACAAAATGAGGGAGGGAAAGAGAAATTAGGAGGGGAAATGAAAATTAGGAGGGGAACAAAATCAGGGAGGGAAAGCAAAATCAGGAGGGAAAAGAAAGATTAATAGGAGAAGGAGAAATTAGGGAGGAAAATAGAGTGAGGGGAGTGGGGCTGGGGAAGGACAAGGCCAGGATGTTGTCACCCCAGCCCGGTGGCACTTTGTGGGTCACTGTCCCTCACCCCATCCCACTCTCCCCACGCCAGGAATGCCGGATTTCCTGGAAAAACTACACACGGCGGCTCTGAAAGCCAAAAAACTGGAGCTGGAGGTGCGGGACTACATGGCGGCGCGGCCTGCGGACAGCGAGGGCAAGGCCGGCATGGCGGCCCCCGAGCACAAGGCCGACGGCTCCTGCGGCTCTGCCCAGCTGGAATTTGCCTGACCGGACCCCCCCGGGATGACGGGGAGCTCAGCACTGGTGAGGGACCCCCCAAAATGTCACCCCGACGGAGCCGCCGTCGGATTCTCCCCCCCCCTCGCTTGTCCCCGAATCTTCGGGCCTACGTGAGGACGGGGGTGTCGCGTCCCCCCAGCTCCGCCCTGTGTGTTTGTGGGCTGATGAAAAATGTCGTGTCGTCGCTAAATATTTCCCAAACGGGGAAAAAAATACTCTAAACAACATAATTTATGGCCTCCCCCCCCCCAAATCCTATTCTGAACCCCAAATATTTTTGGCTCGGCGCTCGCACTGGATGAGGATCCTCCACAGAACTGTCTTGGGGTGTTTTATGGTATTTTACCCCCAAAAGTGTTGTTTTTTCCACCAAAAAGACCCTTCTACCCTTCCAGGGGGGTGGAATTACCAAGGTGGGGCCATGAACTGGTGAAACTGGGGGAAAAATGCTATTTTTGGGGTGGTTTTTAGCTGCTGGTTGTGTAGGGGATGGCGGGGGGGGAACCTTTGTGCCGGTGACAACCGGGGTCACCGTGACCCCCCGGGGCCGATCCCGATGGGTTGTGGCACAAGGTGGGGTCGGGAAAAGCAAAATACTTAAATAAATCATCTCTCGTAGCCACAGCCCCGGATCCTCATTAATTTCCCTCGTTAATGAAACCTGATGGACTCAGGTTTGTCCCCCCTGCAGCAGCGATAACTGGAACCCGCCCCCAACCCTCTTTAACCCCCCCCTTCAAATACATTTATCATAAATATTAAAGCTAAATAGTAATCCCCACCTCAGAATAAATTTATCATAAAAAATCCTAAATATTAAATCCCACCTTAAAATAGAAGTTAAGCCTAAATATTAATCCCCTCACTTAAATTTAGCCTAAAAATTCTAAATATTCAGTCCCACCTTAAAATAAATGTTAAATCTAAATATTAATCCCCTCCCTTAGAATAAATTTATACATAAATGTCAAATCCAAATGTTAATCCCCACCTTAGAATAAATTCCTCATAAGAAATCTAAATTTTAATCCCCACCTTAGAATAAATTCCTCGTTAAAAATCTAAATATTAATCCCCACCTTAAAATAAATTCCTCACTAAAAATCTAAATACTAATCACAACTTAGACTAAAAATATCATGAATATTAAAATCTAAATATTAATTTCCCCTTAGAATAAACGTGTCATCAATTTCTCACCATGCCCCATCAGCAGCCCCAATAAGCGCCGTTAATTAGCCCTATAATGAGGAAGAGCTCCAGGAATGGGACCCATATGCCCCACGTCATGAATGTTTTGGGGCGTTTTCCCATGATTTTGGGGTTTTTGGTGCTCTGGCTCCGCGTCGGGTCCCTTTGGCTGAGGACAGGGCCAAAAACTGAAGGCGTTGGGTCATTTTGGGTGTTCCAGGGGCCGTGGGGGTGCACACCCCGGGGCGGGGGGCTCACCCTATAGGTGACACCGCTGGGTATCGTCTATACTGTCACCTCCCAGTGTCGCCAACCCCCCCGCTATGGCATTTGGGGACACGGGGGTGGAAGCGGTGACACATACACCTTTATTGCACTACGCAGAGCAGCAGGGAGGGGGTGCAGCGCGACACTTTTGGGGGGGCCAAGGGGGGGCTGTGACCCCCCTATCCCTTGTTTTTGGGGGGGCTGTGACCCCCCCCATGCTTTCTATTTAGTGGGGGGATGCTGTGACCCCCCCATCCCTTTTATTTTTTTACGGGGGGTCTCCCTGAGTTTCCCCATCCTAAATCGCAGCCCCCCCGAGTTGGCTCAATGCTGGTGGTGCCCGAAGGAACCTCGTACCGGGGTGAATTGAGGGGGTGTGTGTCCCCCCATCCTCAGTGTCCCCCCCCATCTGTCACAGCAGGTTCTTGTTGCGTTTGGGGACAATCTTCCTGACGGTGCGGCGCTCGGAGATGTTCCTCTTGACGCGGACAGTGGGGGCCTGGGGGGGCTCGGGGGCCAGCGAGGGGCTGGAATGGGCCTTGGTGAGGGTGGGGGGTTCCGGGGGGGTCAGCGCCGGCCCTGCCCGCGACTCCCAGCGCTCCAGGTCCTGGGCGCCCGCGCTCAGCCACGTCTCCAGCACCTGCACGTAGGTCTCGTAGCGGCGGCGCTAGAAGGGGAGGATGAGGATGGAGATGAGGAACCACCACGGGGACATCCCTGTGTCCCTGGTGTCCCATAGCATTCACATTTCTGCCATGGGGGAAGGATGGAGATGAGGCATCACCACGGGGACATCATCGTGTCCCTGATGTCCCCATGTCCTTGGTGTCCCCCATGTCCCTGGTGTCTTTCATGTCCCCTGTTGACCCATAGTGGTGTCTCTGCCATGGGGAAGGTAAGGATGAAGATGGGCCACCACCACTGGGACGTCCCCGTGTCCCTAATGTCCCCAGGGTCCCCTGTGTCCCATAGCACTGTGTCTGCCATGGGAAAGATAAGGATGGAGAGGAGCCACCACCATGGTGATGTCCCCATGTCCCTTGTGTCCCATAACAGCATCTCTGCCATGGGGAGGATAAGGCTGGCGATGAGCCACCACCATGGGGACATCTCCATGTCCCCGATGTCTCGTAACAACACTAATTAGCAGTTAACGAGCCACACCTCGTAGAGCAGGTAGTCCCTCCGCAGCCGATGCTCGTCCAGCACCCGGCCCCGCTTCTCGGGGAGGTTCCGCTGGTGCTCGTGGAGCTCCTGGGCCACCCGCTCCATCCACTCCTCGTGGCAGCGCTGCTGCTCCTCCTGCCACGGGAGAACAGTTGGGTGGGTGCTGGGGGCACCCATGGGTGCCTTCCCCCCCAAAACAAACCCCGTGGGGCTCACCGGGGGGCAGCGGCTGGGGGCGGCGGGCAGGATGGGGCGCACGAAGCGGCGCTGGGACCCCACGGCGGCGGGGAAGGGGGGCGAGGAGAAGAGGGCGGCCACTAAATTGATGCGCGAGATCCAGGAGAGCATTTCGTCCGGCGTCCTGAATGGGGATGGATGAGGTCACGGGTGATGTCATCGCCCTCGCGGTGATGTCATTGTCCCTCTTTTTGGGGGGTACTCACGGGGCTTGGAAGAGGAAGACGCGCCAGTCGGCCGTCTGCAGGCGGAAGACGTTGGGGCGCTTGGTGTATTTGCTGGCGCGTTCGGCCAAGGCGTGGTGAACCCCCAAAGGTTCTTCAGCCTCGGGTGCCCCCTCTTCTTCCTCCTCCTCCTCCTCCTGGGGGGCCGGGGAGGCTCCCGCCCGGGGGGGACCCCCCGTTCGCCCCCCAGGTTTGAGGAAATAGAGGACGGTCCCTTTGAGAACGGCGTGGAAGGCTTTCCAGCCTCGTCTGCCCCACGGCGCTATGGGGGGGAAGAGAAGTTGGGGAGGCAGGATTGAACCCCCCCCAAAGCTGGGACCCCCCCTCCAGCTCCAACAGACCCCAGCGTTGCACCCCAATTAGCCCTAAACCACCCCAAATCCCCCTCCTTGAACCCCCCAGCACCCCCAGTTGGCCCCCAAACCACCACAAATCTGGACTCCCTAAAACTCCCCAATACCCCCCCCAGATCCCAAAAGAGCCTAAATCTGCTCCCATAGACTGTAAAGCACCCCAAATCTGCCCCCTCCAACCCTATAGACCCCCAATACCCCCCCTAGATCCCAGAAGAGCCAAAATCTGCCCCTTATAGCCTCTAAACCACCCCAAATCTGCCCCACCCAGACCCCAGAACACCCCAAATTCCCCCCCTAGATCCCAAAAGAGCCAAAATCTGCCCCTTATAGCCTCTAAACCACCCCAAATCTGGCCCCCAGACCCCAGAATACCCCAAATCTGCCCCCCAACCCTATAGACCCCAAATTCCCACCCCCAGATCCCAAACAAGCCTAAATCTACCCCCCCATGGACCCTAAACC